>NC_042617.1:260467150-260776513 GCF_901001135.1 Rhinatrema bivittatum | reverse complement strand
TGTCCAGGGTCAAAAGGAGCAACAGTGGAACTCGAATAGCCCACTGCTCTAACCACTAGGCTATTCCTCTTCCCCTAAGGAGCGTCTTAGCCATATACATATCTATATAAGTGTACAGTACAGGTCTAGTGTTGTTGACTCATCCCCATCACTCATGTAGATATGGAAAAACCCACTAGATCAAAGTATATCCCAACCAGTGTAACCAATGTTCTCCGTTAACAAGAAGGGCTGAATTAGCCATGAGTGATGTCATCAGACCATGCTGAATGGACCCTTCTCTCTTAGTTCATAGAACCTTTGCTCTAGTGTGGATGCTGCCTTATGAGCCCCTCAGGTTTGTTTGTTTTTTTTTATCTGAGTTCCTGCAAAGACATGTACTCTCTAAGGTTTTGGTACTTTGTGGGTTTTTTTCTATCTGAATTCATTATGCTGCCTAAGCAGCCTCTCATCACCATATCCAGTTCTAAAAGGACTGCAGCTAACAGCTTCAAAGACTGCATGTATGTCTATAAGATATCCATAACTGAGCATGACATTTGTGTGTGTCTTGGACCAGACCACAACACAGCAAATTGTTTCGAGTGCAGCCAGATGTCACCAAGGTCCCAGAGGAACAGGAGCTTGAGGATGGAAGAACTTTGAAGGCTAATGAAAAGCGGGAGTCATTCATCTTCTGAGTGGGACCCCCTCTGGCTCCGTCCATGCTGAACTGAGCAGGAGCTCCTCAAGCAAAGCTCCCTTTTCTGCAATGCAGGTCTCCAGCTCAAGTCAAGTATAGAAGCACTATGAGCAAGAGTCTATAATCCCTTCACATGCCCTGTGAAGCTTACGGATACATAAGAAGCAATACCATGCATCAGAGCTGGGGGCATAGTCAGCATGACCAAAGCTGGTTGGGTTCCATCCCTTTGATGCAGCCTATGTCATTGACACAGTGGCTCTCTGTGCCATCGATGCATGGGGTCTCAATTTAGCCAACGCAAGTGTTTGCTCTGGTAATGCATTCAGCATTTGAGCCTTTCTTGTTCTGGGCTGCTGTCTGAACACATTCAAGGCAGGAAAAATCAGCAAGAGGCCCCAGAAAGTATTCACTACAGTTACTGCCTGCCATATCTCCATCTAGGCTCCTTGAGCAAGGACTTTACCTGGAAATGGCAGACCCAATATGAACCAAGGTGATCCCTACCCCACCGGGAATTCAGTTGGAACTTCTCAAGATGAACTTATACAGGTATTGGAAGAAGATGTCTTTTCCTACTTCCCGGTCAGAGGACAGAGCAGCCCATAGATCACATAGAATTGGTAAAGGCTTTCTTTGCTTCACTAGCAACTAGTGAGGAAAGCAGCACTTTCAACCTCTTGTCAAGAATATTGGATTTGTTCCCTCAAGGTTGAGTTGCTCTGGCCTCCAGGTCATGGTAGCTACAATTAGAAGTCCCAGAGCAGGGTGCTAGTCTCTTCCTTGCAGAGTATAGCCAGTCTGAAGAGGGTACCCAAAATACTGTCATCTGGCGTATGATGGAGGAATATTCCCTTCCAAGATGACAGAGGATCCTACCCTAGTCACCTTCAAAGAGGCTAGGAGTGACTGGGTAAGAAGACAGGAGACAGAAGAAAGTGGGGAAAGCATAGGAAAGGGGAGAGGAAGGGGGGAAGCTAAGATAATGAGGAAAGAGTGAGAAGAGGGAAAAGAATCACTAGAGAGACAAGGATAAGGAAGAATTGAGGTAGTGTGAGAAGACAGGGAATATCTAGAGGGCAGGAGGAAAGAACCTCTCTGCAGGGGGAGAAGGGGGGAAGTGGGGGGAAGTTGGGGAAAGAGCCAAGATACAGGCCGATACAGTACAGTGCGCTCCGGAGCGTTTTCCCTTACCCCTTATTCAGTAAGGGGCGGAAAACGCACTTCCAACCCGCAGAACCTAATAGCGCCCTCAACATGCAAATGCATGTTGAGGGCGCTATTAGGTATTCGCTCGTGATTCAGTAAGTAAAATGTGCAGCCAAGCCGCCCATTTTACTTTCAGAAATTAGCGCCTACCCAAAAGGTAGGCGCTAATTTCTTCAGGCACCGAGAAAGTGTACAGAAAAGCAGTAAGAACTGCTTTTCTGTGCACCCTCCGACTTAATATCATGGTGATATTAAGTTGGAGGTCCTGAAGGGTAAAAAAAAAAGTGGAAAAAAAAATTTTTTTTTAAGTCGTCCGGCAGCTGTCTGGTTGAAAACCGGACGCTCAATTTTACAGGCGTCTGGTTCCCAGCAAAATTGAGCGTCGGCTGTCAAACCCGCTGACAGCCGCCGCTCCGGGCCAAAAGGAGGCGCTAGTGTACCTAGCGCCTCCTTTTGCCCGTTTCTACCACCGTACCTAATTTAAATACTGAATCATGCGCACAGGCGAGTGGCCTGTGTCCGCGCCGGGAGAGTCGCCTGCTCTCCTGTGGACTTTACTGAATCGGCCCGAGAGTGAGGGAAAGAAGGAAGAGTTGAGGTAGTAAGGGAAAGAGCCAAGGGAGGCTGTGGGCTGCCCGATGGCCCCATCCCACCAGCAGCCATAGTGGAGCAGAGGCCACGTTGCAATCCTGACCCAACAGAGGCCAAAGTAAAGAGGTGGGACCAGGACTGCTGGGAGAGCAAATGGAAGAAAAGAAGGTGAGGTCTATGTGTGTGTGGGAGAGAGAGAGAGAGCGCGCGCATGTGTGAGACAGAAGGAGCATGTGAGAGGCAGTTTGTGTGTGGGGGAGTGTGAAAGCAAGACAGCTGTGTGTGAGAGGGAGTGTATATATATATATGTGTGTGTGTTTGCGCGCACATGTGGGAGAGGGACTGTGTGCATCTGAGAGAGGAAGTATGAGTGTGTAAGCATGAATATGTATGAGAAAAATATGTGAATATATGAGGTGAGAATTTGTGTGCCCTCCCACACCTACTAATCCATAACAAGCTCAGGATGACTGCAAATTGAAATTTCCAAAGGTATGGAGTGGGAGGTTTTTGTTTTTGTTTTTTTTTTTAAATCCTTAGTTTTAATTTGGTGTTATTTTATGTGTCTGCTGTTTTGAAATACTTGATTGATGATTGGGAAATTTAAAAATCAATTTATATGAGTTTAATTATTTGATTTTTATTCTTCTGCTGTCTTGAAATATTTTCATTATTAATATGGTTTTACTATTATGATTGATGTTTTAGATTTCTTGATTTTATTGTTTGATGTTTTTGTATGCACATTTTTATTTATACTTTATTCGGTGATGGTCTGTGTTCTGCACATGTGATCAAGGTGAGGTATTCTAGTGTGTAGTTTCTGTGTAGGGATCTATAGCAGCCTGGCTTGTTCTGTTTTCCTAATAGGTGTAGTATTGGTATTTTAGGAATTGGTGAAATATTTACAGCATTACTTTTTCATAGGTAAGACTGTTTGAGTACTGGCAGTTAGTGCTGATTTCGTATACTGTAATTGTTCCCTCATGGTGTTCTCTACATCCAACAGAATAATATACGCCTAATATCATATGGGCATTTTTACAGGGTTTTCTGATTGGTGCCACAGCAGTGTATGTAAATATAATACACAGGTTACTGTAAGTTATATTTTTACCTTACTTTGCTCTGAATGTTCTTGTTAATGTAACATCTATTATAAATGCATGAGTGTGTGTGTGTAGATGGCTGGGGTGGGGGCTTTAAAGTTCACCTCGAGCATCTAAAACCCTTGCACTGGCAATGGGTTCTAAAGGAGAGGGGGTGCATCTGGGTAGGGAGGAATATCGGATTCAACGTTTAGATTACTAGAGAGAGATGAACTGGGGGACACATGGAGGGAGGGCAGCACAGTAATTGTACACACAGGACAGCAAAAATACTAGCACCAGCCCTGCCCCTACTGAAGGAGGAAAAGAAAGGAGGTAGAGAAAAGACCAAAAAAAAAAAAAGAGGTCCATTTTGAGAGTTTATTTCTTCAAACTGACAAGATCATGTTGCCGATAAAATGTTATATTTATTAAATTATAAAGATTAACACAAAATCAAGAGACAGGTCAAGAGGGGGAGGGGGAAGAGAACTTCAAAACAAAACTACACAAGGACTAGATTGTAAAGCCTCTAAAAATCTTTTGAATGGTAAGAATTCGAATAGAATAGTTGCATTTTTTAAACATCTCGTTGCTGGAAGTATTTAGACAATGATGGTGGTTTGTCTACTAAAATACATCTTTGCACTCATAGCCATGGCTAACATTTAAGTTTGCTGTAGCCCATCTTTTGCCTGCTAATATTGAGTGCTAGTGTATAATCTTTTTACCCATGCACAGTGAAATAAGACACTTAATGTAACAGACAATGAGGACAACCTAAGATGATGCATGCAAGGTTATTCACTGGCCCCCCAAAAAAATGATTATGGGGAAGGGATAAAATATATTTTATAAAAGCCCACACACACACACACACCCCACAAGAGATATTTTCCAAAAGTCTGAGTATTACTTTACAAATATTCATTAACAAAAGTAACCCCCTGCATCTCACATTTAAATAGGCTTCCAGCAGAAAAAGGAGACAGTTTGGGTAAAAGTCCAGGCTGGGTGGTTGTTTTACCAACAGATAGCTAATTCTGAATACAATACTAATCTGGATAGAAATGTACAGGTTTTTCTATTAACAGGTAAAGAGAAGCAAGGTGTGTAACAGATGGCTGAGGTCCTAGACCTCCGTGACTGTGCACTGTCCATCAGGCCTCCTCGATCTTACACCATTGCTACTGCTAGCTGCCCCAGCACCTGCAGCTGCTCTATCTGCTACTCTCTGGTTCAAGGCAGGAAACAAACGTCTATGCTGTGTGGGCAATGTATGTGGCAGAGGATAGGCAGGCACTTCATCACTGTCGCTGCTGACGTCCGATTCAGTTTCCTCGGCAGACATATCAGGAGCTGCTGCTGCCGCCACCGCCACGACCCTACTTGGGAGTACCTCCTCACGGTCCTCTTCTCCTTCTCCCCTGCGACTTCGTTCATTTACACCTCCTTCATTCAGCTGCAATTGGGCAAAAGAGTTCTCCAGAGAGACTGCTGCATCTGGGGACAGTGAGACGGGACTTGTTGGCTGCCCACCCAGGGAGGTAAGGGGTCGGGTGGCGGCAATAGGTAGTGGAAGCAGCATGGATGCAGCCCCCGGAGCTGCTGTCATATTGTCAGCACCATCAGCTGAGTTCTCACGTGCTGAACTAACAGAGGCCTCCCAGTCCAGCCTCAACCCAGCCACACCCTTCTTTGGTATGTCAATAATGTCCCGCTTTATTTTGCGGCGGCGGCCATGCTCATTCCGCCTGTACTGGACCATGTTTTCAAGGTCAGCCACATAGAGGAAGCCAGCAATGAGCATCTCGGTGCTCTTTTTCCCCTTGGAGAAGGCTTCTTCCAGATCTCTGCTTGTGCGCTCATCATACTGCCACCAACCGTTCCGGCCCTCATAGTACCAAGCATAATCGCCACTCCCCCGACTCGCTGCCTTCAGCTCTTCCGGTGACAGCAAGGTGGGCTTCTCAAGGAAATCCTCCGGGATCTCCTGACGGCAGAGTGCACATCGCTTCCCAAGCCAGGAGGCACCCTTCACACACAGGTAGCAAAAGACATGTTTGCATGGCAGACTCACAGGATGTACGCATGTCTGCAGGCAGATGGCACATTCGGGCACCGCCAAGCAAGGTGCTGTGCTGGAACACGACTCAGTGATTTTCCGGTTCGTGGGAAGCATATTTATCGAGTGATCAACTTCACAACCAGCCATCCTACAGGAAATCATGTAAAAAAAAAAAAAATAGTGAAAAAATGTTAAATTTTGCAACTGAAACTAAAACATTGTGAAGTGTCAACTCATAGCCAACCTTGTTGAACCAACTGAAAATATTCAAAGCCCGTATGCATTATGATTAACCAGAAAAAAAGCAGCCTAATGCTTTCACTTCAAAATTGCAAAGCAATGAAAAGCAATCTCTATATTCTAATTTCTGAGTCTGATTTCTTGGTATGGCTCATAGAATTTCCAAATTCATTCAAACAATTTATTTAAAAAAAAAACAAAAAAAACCCACCTTGTTTTGGCCTAGCAGTTTCCTCCTGCTCCTTTGAACTCAATTGGAGCTAAGCTCTGTTAAGCTTAAGAGATGTGAAGCCCCTGACAAAAAAAAATATTTAGAGAAAAAATTTCCCCAAGACTAGAAAATGATTTTCAACGTCTAGCTTTACAGAGGAAGAAACTTACCAGGCCTTCACATCTCTACAGCACCACAAGCCTTAATTTGAAGCTATCCAGGGATTTGTACTGTATTTTAAAATCACCATCCCCCTGCGTTTCCCAACCACCTCAGTGATGGTCCTTAGCCAAGGGTCAAAGACTACAGCTCTCTGAAACACAGTACTCATGAACCCTAAGTCCAGCTAGTAGGTGTTACTGTTGAGCAATGGCTGTGAATGTAGTCTCCAGCCAGCCTGGAGAGCAGAAGCCAGGCATTCCTCCTTGTAATGTGTTACACAGACACAAGATAATGTTTCAAAGAAGATCAAGGTAACATCTCAGCTGGGGAGGGGGAATAGTGGGCAGCAGCAGTGAAAAAAGCAAATAGAACATTAAGAATTATTTGGACATGAACAGAGAACCAAATAGATTATTATATCTTTATATAGATTAATGGTGCAACCGCAGCTTAAGTATTGTGTGCAGTTCTGGCTGCCCATCTAAAAAACAAAACAAAAAAAAAAACCCGACAGACAGAAAAGGTAGAGAAGAATAATAAAATTGATACAAGGTTGGAAAACCTCCCTTATGAAGAAAAGATAAACAGAATTAGGCTTTTAGCTTGGAAAAGTCGACCAAGGAGATATGATTGAAATTAAAACCATGAGTGGGGTGGAACAGGTAAATAGGGAAGTTGAAATTTATATTTACCCATTAATTTCCTTTCCTTTAGTCCTAGCAGACTAGTCCATACAAGTGGGATGCGCCCCCTGGCCAGCAGATGGAGGCAGAGACAAATTCAAGAGATGACTTCACTCCCTATAAAAGGCCTGGTGCTGCCTCAGCTCTTCAATGTGTAATGCCAAAGCCATAAAACCAACCAGGAGCCACTGTTGGTTCTGATTTCCACAACTGTCATTACAACAAGAACCTACTACTATCATCAGTGTCTCTTTCTTGGATACTGGCCCCAGAACCCAAATACTAATTCCAAGTTTGCAATCAGGACTACTGCAGTCTGCATGGACAATGTTGCACTTACCATTGGGTCTTCTGAGTGTAAGGTTCCCCTAGAACTGCAAAGAGAGAAGGAAAAAGAACATTACTCCTTAAGAATAATTTTCTTAGCCAAAGGATACTCTCTACTTCCCTTTTCCCTGCTGGAAGAAAGGCCCTCTTTTTGCTAAACTCTATCCATGTGTCTACAGGCATGAATGTATATATCTCTCTCTCATATATATCCACTTACCTCCCCCCCCCCTTTTTTTTTTTTTTGTAAACCACAATTGTTTTCTCGGGGTGGGTCCTGGACTAGTCTTCTAGGACTAAAGGAAAGGAAATTAATGGGTAAATATAAAATTTCACCTTCCTTTTCATCCTGCAGTCTAGTCCACCCACATGGGATTACCTGAGCAGTTCCTAGCCTGGGTGGGAGTTACTTAGGCCTATATTCAGGATTCTCATATTAGATGCCATGTCTCCCCCCCCCCCCCACCCCACCTTCTTTAAAAGTATTATCCTCTAATATTCTGTCAGTGTATACTGAGATGCCCTTGTAGCTGTCCTACAGATTTTTCCTAGGGCCACTGATCTGCCCGGTGCAGAGGACACTGCTGGACTTCGCCAAGCGTACTTTTAGGCTCCAAACCTTGTCTTTGCCTTTGGTAAGCACGCTGCCGTAAAATGCTTCCTTAATCCATTACATGCTTACTGCTTTTGAAGTCACTTCCTTCTTGCAGGCCTCTGCAGCCAAATATAACCTTCCGCTTGAGTTCCTGCACTCGTGAGTGAACTGCAGATATCCTCGAGGAGCCTTAAACTTAACTCATGATCTGAGCTTCCGATCTTGATCTGTCGCATCCATTAAAAAAAAAAAAAAAAAAAAAAATCTTGAAATGACATGTCCCATTATTGTAAAAACAGGGGGCCATATTGGGCACCATGTTCCCTTTTTTTTTTTTTTTAAATGCTTGTTCAAAAATACTCAGGAGATGGACTTCCAACATGTCCATAAGATGCTCCTCTACAGTGCTTGAAAGGAAGTGAGGGTAGATATCTTCCATAATAAGCTCCTTACTAAGGTGAGGAGACTTCCTTCAGTGGAAAACTTGTGATCTTGATTCCGCAAAAGAATAATATCTTAATATGGAAGCAGGATGAGGTAGGTTTCCTTTCTCTGTTCCTTGTAACAAGCCCTCATTCTACAAGAAGTATTTTCCTTGTATTGCTTTTACAATATAATACAGCCATCCTGCACATCACTAACATTTTCAGAAAGAAATGTAGTTGAAATACTCAACTGAAATTAAATCAAAATATGAGGCCTGAACCCATGCTGACTTTGCCCTTTTGCAGGCCTTGTCCAACTCACCTTCCTCCTAGTATCCCTTAGTGGAAGGACTGATCGAGAGCCTGGACTCTTCTCCTGGAATACTGTATTCTTCTGCGAGCTCCAGACTAAGACATATTACATGGACCGCTTCCACCTTACCAGTGGTCCTAATCTTACATCCTTACCTATCTTCTCTATGTAGCCTAGTCCTTACAGCACCAAGACTGGCCAGACAAAATTCTTACCAATAAAAGAGCATGATAATTTGCCTAAAATGAGGAAGAACCCCTGCATGCCCCTCCCCCAGGCTAGGTACAGGAACTATATGGGCTTCTAGCTGATGCATCCTCCCAAGTCTGGATATCAGCCATTGGTCCTCCCAGGAAACCTGAACCTCTTAGTTCCTGCTTTCCCTTATTCTTGTTAGCAAGTTGCTTGTTTGGCCCAATACACCTCTCACTGAGGTCACCTCACCTGCCCTCTCACAGGGTCACAGCTCCTTCTGCGAGACCTTGCTCAATCAAGGCCTCCGGTATGTTCATTCTAACCTACAATCGCAAGATACTGCTGTTAACCTGGGCACTACTGGATTTCTAAGCTTGTACCGAACAACTACAGATCAGGCACTAGTTCCTGATTCTTAGAATGCCTAATTTGCAACCAAATATTTGGAATTTTAGCCAGCTGGCCTTTGTTATCTACCTAGACCTGGCCCCTTTGGCCTTCCATCAGGGTTCCTATCCAGTTTCTGCAGGCTCTGACCTCATTCTCCTCTCAATCTACATGGTTTTCGCCAATGGACTAACTCTGAGGGACAGTAAAGATCTGTTCCCCCCTTAGAGACAAGAATGAGGGCCTCCCCATAGAAAAGACTGGGGAAAAATATGAAACTGAATGCTAACTAAAAACAGCATATGTTGACTTAGGGTTACCCTTCAGTCAAACACTAAGCTGTTTGCTTAAAAGAAAGGGCTGGTTAACTAACTCCCTGTATTGGGGCGGGGGGGGGGCTTATTGCTCCTTGCCCCACTAAGTATCCAGAGCTCCTGCTAACCCAAGGAGTCTCACTGCTGTCCTTGAGGGATCCAGGGACAGATGTTTGACCAATGTCTGGTCACAGAGCTTGGAGAAAATATGCAGGAATGCCTTTGAATTGCAAACCTTGAGCTTTATTTATTTCTAGGCAGACCAATGCTTTGAACAGCCTTATAAAAGTTTGGGTTTTTGTTTTTTTTTTACTGCACTTCAATAATGCCAAATTCTGTTTACAAGGTGTGCCAGATCTACTTGCTGTCCTGGTCAGCGGGAGATCAAGGTTGAGACCCTGGGTGTTCTGCCAAGGAGCCTCAGAGATTCTGTCTGGCCTGAATGGGGAGAAAAGTCTGCTAAGCTCCTCTCTACTAGAACTAGTCCATATTACCGTTTTCATCCAGAAAAAAAAAAAAAAAAAAACCTACCACAAAACCCAGACTGCACTGATCCCCCTGCAAGGGAATATCCAAGGGACCCTGCACATACTTTGTGGTCTCTTGAACTTGCAATGACCGGCACAGATGGGGGCACCCACCAAAGGGAAACCCCCTTTTTGCTTTCCTTCCCTTCTTCTAGACTCACCAGCTGTGAATCTGCCTGGGTCATGTCCAGACCTCCCTTTCTCTGCAGATCCTTTACCTGTAAGAATCGGTCACAGCATGGCCTGCACTGAGTGACGTTAGCCTCAGCGTAGGAGGTCTTGAAAAACAAATCATACAGAGCAGCCCGGGAAAAGGAAAGCTGTTTGGGCTTCATTCTTTGCCCCACTAGCTATAGTCTTCATAGCTGAAGGCAACGGCGGCTTATCTGCTCCAGTGTCCCACCCTGAGGAATTTTTCCTTCCTGTGGGAACATGACCGCTATTTGGTTGCATGTGGACTAGCAGGCCAGAAGAGTTACCAATGCTGTTTCACATTGCTTTAAGTAAGGTACATCCAACCTGATGATTTTTTTTTTTTGGGACCACTTTTATAATGGTCTGCCATCATCTTCAGCTTAATTTGGTTTTAGCAATTTCTCCAGGTAGCTTCCTTCATGGAGACGGAAAGAAGAGAGGTAAATATAGGGCTTGCTTGCACATATTCTTCACTGATATATGACTACATATAAATAGGTACATTTCTCAATATGAAACACACACACACTTTTTTTTTTTTGGCACAAACAGCAGGTGAGACGCTATTGAGCCTGCCTCTCAAGACTGGGCACCATTGCCTTTCCAGAGGTTCTATCTTCCTCTTACTCCATTAAAACCTTCCATAGGCGCTGAATTTTTATTTATTTTTTTTCTCTGAACAAGGTACTGAACCTTCCAAAAACCAAAACCTGGCCAGGAGCTGGAGTAAGAAAGGGCACAAGAACTTGGATCTCACAACCAGGTCCCAGGATTATAATCTGCAGCTCTGCATCTGAGTCCAGCCAAGGAGATTACTAGAGCTCCTGGGAGTTAATCAGCCAACAGCAGTCAGCTGCACAGCCTTCTCCTTAGCACTTCTGCAACTCCTAATTGGCCTTGCCTGCCTGTTGGTAAAACACCCTCACAGGAATTTCTCACAGCCGAGAACGGCTGTCTTCAATTACAGAGCACAGCTACCTTTACCTGAAGCCGGCTCCCAAAGCTAAATGGTTACAATAGCCCAAGTGAAAGATACCAACATTCCCTCATTTAAGCAGATGCTGATTTCCTCAGACTTACCTCTGGTGTCATCTTTGTCTTTGATTCCTACTCAATCCAGGGACAACTCAGGACCTATGCCTACTGTCCTGGGAGCCCACTCAACCAGGGAAAATCAGGCCCTCTGCCTGTTACCTGGGAGCCCACTTCCACCAGAACCCATTTACTGGGTTTCTGCTTCCTGCACGACATACAGAACCCTTTGATTGTTTCCCTGAGCTTTTTGCTTCACCCAGGATATTTCAGGACTCTTGCCTGTTTTCCTGAAAGCCCAGATAGCAGCTCCTGCTGCTAAAGACACTACAGGAATCCATCTGTTACAGCACTAGTCCACACGTCTGCACATCAGCTGAGGCAGAGACATACTGAAGCGTTGAGGCAGCACCAGGCCTTTTATAGGGGAATGAAGTCAGCTCTTGAATTTTTGTCTCTGCCTCCATCTGCTGGCCAGGGGGTGCAATCCACTTGTATGGACTAGTCTGCAGGACGAATAGGAATGGTCATTTTATCTTGCCAAACAATAGAACTAGGAGACACTCCATGAAACAATGAATCTTAGTCTGAATCGGCATGGTACTTTTTAGGTACTTATGGTAATTTCTGCACTATGCAAGAGCACAAGCCATTTTGAAATTAAATGATCAGACACTTCAAAACAAACAGAAAAGGACTTAATAGGGGACATGGGTTTCCTCACCCATTACCATTCCTAATTCTGCTGTTGGTCTGTCTTCTCACTCATTGATCTCCCCTTCTCCCCTCCTCTTTATACATTGTAATACAGCCTATGATTTACTTGCAAGGCAATATTCCCTGACAATAACCTATTCATTTTGGTTTGACCTAATGAAGGGCATACAGCTCTAGTAAGCTACTCAAAAATGTACTGAATTCCAATAATCACCCACAACTTGTTTGCTGACCTTAATTTTTACATATTCAAATGGATTAGCATAGCAACCATATTACATTTACATTTGCAATAAAACCCTACAGTCTGGCTGTTCTTCCTTTTATTTTTTGCTGTGCCTGGTTTACTTTACTTATATTTATGCAGCATCAATTTCCAGTAGTTGATCACAACTTCAAACAGTATGGATGGATGGATGCAATAGGCAGCAAAGAATAATATGAAACTGTATCAGAAGAGAAGAGAGGGCGAGAAAAAAAAATCAACTGCCCCGTTAGTCCATTTTAACAAGAAAAATTCTTCAGCGTTTCTGGGAACCAGTTTAATTTATGCTAAAAATAACTAGAGTCTAATGTACTGAATCCTACAGAGTGCTGATTGCTTAAGTTCAAAACAATGAGAATTAGGTTCCATGGAAGTGTTTTATGGTTTTTCTAGAACCAATTCAGCAAAATCACCCACAAAAAGGTAATTAAAAATGTGTGAAGCAGCTTTTTATAACTTAGCTGAACAGGAGATCAAAGGTCAAGCGTTCTGAAATGTCAGTAAAAGCTCAAGATGCTTTTAAACTGTCCTATTTATTTATGACTTGTTCTAGTAACATCACAGTATAGTCTGTCTTCCAAAAAGAAAAATGGCTATAACATAATGACCTAGCAGGGAGGGTGATGGTCCTGATTTTCAGGCAGAACCCATTATGACTGGGACTCAAATGTAATGAAGATACTGCTGGGCAGGAAGAGCATGCACCAGTATACTAGTCCTGACATTTGTGCCCAAGAGGTTAGGCAGGGCCCCTGGTTTCCCGCAGCAGATTTTTTTCAAAATTTTGTGGCAAGAGTTAGCAAATTTTATGGCAGATTTTCCAAAATTCTATGGCAATTCTGTAGCAAATGTACATAATTTTGCATAAAGTTACACACCTCCAACTATGCAAAAAGTAATTTATTGAAAACCATTCACTTTGTTTTAAACAATTTGTAAACTATATACAAATACAAAAGTTACCAGTATAAAAATCGACAATTTACAAACTTATCTGTCACTTTCGTTTTGAGTTAAAATACGGTGCAACCATAGTTTTTCCTTTTTTTTTTGAGAAAATACTTGTTTTTGAATATATGAGTTTCTGTATACTGAAAATGCTCTGTCGGGCCGATACAGTAAAATGCGCGGGAGAGCCGGTGCTCCAAGGTAAGCGCCCGCTCTCCCGATGCGTGCGATTTTCTATTCAAATGAGGGCCCGTGGTAAAAAGGAGGTGCTAGGGACACTAGCGCGTCCCTAGCACCTCCTTATTGAAAGAAGCGGCGGCTGTCAGTGGGTTTGACATCAGACGCTTAATTTTACCAGCGTCAAGTTGTCGAACCCGCTGACAGCCACGGGTTCGGAAAAAGGACGCCGGCAAAATTGAGCGTCTGTCTTCCAACCCGTGAGCTGATTTTTTATTTTTTACGATTTTTTTTGGGGGGGGGGCCTCCGACTTAATATCGCTATGATATTAAGTCAGAGGGTGTACAGAAAAGTCGGTTTTTTTCTGCTTTTCTGTGCACTTTCCTGGTGCTGGCCGAAATTATCTTGCCTTTGGGAAGGTGTTAATTTCTGAAAGTAAAACATGCGGCTTGGCTGCACATTTTACTTCCTGTATGGCGTGGGAATAACAAATAGGCTCATCAACATGCTTTGCATGTTGCGGGTGCTATTAGTTTTTGGGGGGCTGGACGAGCATTTTCCTCACACCATTATCCCTTACTGTATAAGGGGTAATAACAGCGCATCGAAAACGCGCGTCCAGACGGGGGCTAAACTCGGCCTGAGCGCACCATTCTGTATTGGCCTGAGTATTAGCAATGTGTCATGCTGTTAATTACAAAGAAAGATACGTGTGTGCATACATATTTGGTCCATGGCAACAGACAAAAGGGGCTGAATTAAACACAAGTCTGAAATTTGTCAGCAGTAGTGTCAGTGATCCAAGGCTTCTATAAATTGAAATTAATGCGCTCTCTGCCAGCTGTGGGTCACCTGCAATTATAGATATTCCAAAAACATATCCAGGTCTTCATCATGGTATATAGTTGGTCACATACGCAGGTTCAAGAACCTTTGTATAAAGATAAAATTATTTTAAAGGGACATTTCTCCATCCAGGAATGTCAAAATCATCTTTGGTTTGATTTAAGAGATCTTTAAGGGATCAAACATTCTGATTTCTTTCTCTGTGCACTCCAATTTCATCCCTCCTGGACAGGAGGTGAAGGAATAACAGGAATAGGAAGAGGAACATTTCTCTTTCTTCTGCTCCAGCCTCAGCACCCTCCTCCTCCTATTGCCTGCAGGTTGTTTATTTCATTTATTTACACATTTTATATAGCGTCGTTCCATATAAAGATCACAACGGTTTACAAAATAACATTCATAACTATAAATTAACTAATAGTTTATAGAGGTAGTAGTCAAACAGGAATTAATACACATCAAATGAAATGTTCCAATACATAATAAACCACTTACTAAAGATCTATGACATAAGGTGAGTAGTTCAGGAAAATAATATAATAAATATCACATACTAGTCCTTATATTGTCTTGGGATTCTTATATTCTCATTAAATTTTATTCCTCATGCTTCAATTAATATCTCTCATCCTTGTTTTGTAATTCCATTACCTTCTGATGTTTTTAGATTGTTATTTGCATTTTTGAATAGCCAAGTTAGCTAGCTCACATTTAAATCTCTTTCTATCTGGTATCAAACTAACATGTCTGGTAGGGAACTCCAAAGCTTTGGACCTGCTATGGAAAACACATGATCTCTTACTTGAGTCAAGTGTGTACCCCGTATTGTTGGTACAGTCAATAGTCCTTTATTTTGAGATCTTAGTGTTCGCTGACGTGGTTGTGGTTGTAATGTCACGCTGATCAGACCGGTATTGCTGGAATGAATGATTTTGAATATTTACGTTAATACTTTGCAGTAGATTCATGATTGTACTAGTAGCCAATGCAGTGAAATCAGCGAAGGTGTAATGTGATCAAATTTCCTATTTCCTAATAAAAGTCTTGCTGAGGCATTTTGTAATTATTGTAGTGGTTTTAAGAGACATGCGGGTAGACTGAGAAATAGAGAGTTGCAGTAATCTAGGTCTGAGAAAATCAAAGTTTGTAATTCAGTACAGAAGTCCTCAAAAGTTAATAAAGGTTTCAACCGATGGAATATATTCGCAACTTGCCAGGGCTAGAGCAGGAGCAAAGAGATAGAGACTGAAGGCAAGCCCCCCAGAGCTTTCTTTATAAAACTGAATTAAGGAGTGGGGACACTTCAGTCAGGAATGGTGATTGTTGCCGCACAAAGTATGTGGTTTCTCCTGCTGCACCATCATGGAAGGACACTGAGGGAAGGGATAGGAACTGTTCTTACTGGCGATTATATCATCAGAAATGTAAATAGTTGGGTGGTTGGTGGGCATGAGGATTGCTTGCTAGCTTGCCTATCTGGTCTGAAGGTAGTGTCACATGTCATTAGATAGGATTTTAGAGCATGCTGAGAAGCCCACTGTCAAGATACATATGGATTCCTGTGACAGGAGGGAGGTTCTGGAAGCCAAATTAGGGCCCAGTGTAATAGGGTGTGCTCAGAAAGCTTTACTCCCAATGCAGTGAGTTTTGCACACAAAAAAAAGCATGCGTAGAGCTGTATGCACTTCTTTGCACCCTTGATGCAAATGGGGATAGGGTGGGTCTATATGTTAAGGCTGACAGAGTCAGGATAAAAGTTCAACAGGAACCAAAATGTACTCTGGAATCCCTATGATTGAAGTTCCA
Organism: Rhinatrema bivittatum; assembly: GCF_901001135.1. Classification (NCBI taxonomy): domain Eukaryota; kingdom Metazoa; phylum Chordata; class Amphibia; order Gymnophiona; family Rhinatrematidae; genus Rhinatrema; species Rhinatrema bivittatum. Next base: position 260,760,509 of record NC_042617.1, on the reverse strand, counting down.
TGCAAGATAGGAAAGAGTATAAAAGTAGAAGTATTTAATTGTCTACCTGATCAAGAGGATGAAAGACTATGAAATGCGAACAATTAGGAAAGTTGTTAACTTTGGCAACACTATAATAAGGTATTTTCAATTACCCAATGAGATCTGGGTGAATGTCACATTAGGGTAGGTAGGCAAGAGAGGTAAAATTTGAGATACAATAAATGACTTTTATAGAACAGATGACTACTTGTCCTGGAACAAATGAGTGTAAGAACTACTTTAGCTTGAGTTCTCAGTGAATTGCAGTACCTGATAAAAGTAAAGATGCTGGGGCCGTTTGGCAATAGTGATCATAATGCTATCAAATTTGATATCATAACCAAAGGGAGAAGAGAATATTAACCAAAACTAGTACTGTAGCATTCAATTTCAAAGAGGGAGACTTTGATAAAATGAGAAAAATTAGCCAGGAAGAAACTAAAATGAGCAGTTGCAAGGATTACAAATTTGCATAAGGCATGGAGATTGTTTAAAACAACCATCAGATAAAATGTATTCCACGGATTAAAAGAAAGACCAAATAACTGTCAGCATAGTTATATGATAATGTGATGAGGCAAAAGCCAAAAAGGTATCTTTTAAAAAATGGAAAGCAAGTCAAAATGAAAGAGACCCCAGGCACAGACAAGGTAGATGTAAAACATTAATAAGAGGCCAAAAAAAGAATGAGAAGGTTGCAACAGATGAAAAAAACACTAATAAAATCTTTTTCCAAGTCCATCAAATGCAAAACGTCTCTGAAGGAGTCAGCTGAATCATTCGATGACTGGGGATAAAAGGAGCACTCCGAGAAGAGAAAGTCACTGTAGAAAAACTAAATTGAATTTTTACGTCAGTTTTTACTGAAGAGGATACTCACACCAGAACAGTTCTGAAGCAAATTATTGTTAAATTGGAGAATGTATTAGAGCCAAATGACAGGCTAATTAGCAACAAATGACCAGGTATTCATCCCAGAATTCTGACAGAACTCAAATATGAAACTGCAGGATGAAAGTGACATCAGCCCCAGCAAATGGCCACTTGATTCTAGAGCTCCGCGAGGCAGCTAAATAAAAGTGGTAAAATCAGCACTGGGAGATCCCCTTGGAGCGCTCAATTTGGATGAAAAGCTTCAGATAAACAATGGCAAACCATCGGCGTACCTTGGACCTCACTGAGTTTTCCTATCCTGCACCGCGGCGCAAACACAGTCTGCCAACCCCAGCAAAGAGGCCACAGGGACTGCAGGTAAGTGGGCTATCAATGCTGCCATGGCCCTGACGGAATGAACCTTGATGTGGCCTCCAAGCTGAAGGCCCGCCTGTGCATAGCAGAAGGAAATACAATCTGCCAACCAGTTGGACAATGGGTGCTTGGTGATTTCAACTCCCAATCTATTCTTATCAAATGAAGAGTTGTGTGGACTGTCTGTGGCCTGCTGTCCACTCAAGGTAGAGAGCCAAGGCCCTTTTGCAGTCTAAGCTGTGCAGAGCCCGTTCGCCCTGGTGAGAATGTGGCCTAGGAAAAATGGTAGGCAGGACAATGGACTGGCTGAGATGAAAATCAGTCACCACCTCAGGCCGAAACTTAGGGTGAGTGCGTAGAACCACCCTGTCGTGAAAGCATTTCTTGAAAGGTGGATACATCACCAACACCTGAAGCTCACTGACTCTATGCGCCGAAGTACCTGCAACCAAAAAGATAGCCTTCCATGTCGGGTACTTCAGATCGCAGCGGCTCGAAAGGATCTTGCATGAGACGAGCCAGTACCACGTTGAGAACCCAGGACACAACAGGAGGCCACAGAGGAGGCTTCAGCTGAAGCAGACCCTGCATGAACTGGCTCACCACAGGTTGCATAGAGATAGGTGAACCATCAACTAAGTGATGGTAGGCCCCACTAGCACTGAGGTGTACTCTGACCGAGTTGGTCAAAGAATACCAACGCTGTTCCTTTCAAGCTTTGATGTGGGTTAGTGGATATCCCCACGGCTGCAAGTGTAAGAATGCCAGAGCAGCTCCTTTAAACTTTGCTGCAGACCAAAGAATGCCACCCCAACTGCCCACTGTTGGAAGTGAGCTCAACTCGTATCTGAAGACACTGGTGTGGCAATAGCCAAAATTGCCACAAAACCACTACGGAATTCCTGTGGTCACAAAATCCTAGGAGCTTCTCACCCAGACAATATCCCCCTGCAAGAATACTGATCACCTCCAAGACACTGAACTGCCAGGATGAGGGCTCTAATTGAGTCTTCCTTCCCATGAGTTTACTTTTTTTTTTTTTCAAAAACTTTAGAGAACAAGAGAGAACAGGAAGAGAAAAAGGGTGGGGAAGAGTCCAGCACCTATCCTGCTCCTGTCCTCACTTCCTCGAGTCTTGGAGAAAATAAAGGAGAGGAGGGGAATCCACTATTAGGGCCACTCAATCAGACCCCTAGGAGTACTGGGAAAAGGCCAGAGGAGAGCTCAACCTAGAGAAACTGCCACTTCTTCTCTGGGAACAGGCTGACACTGGAAATAGTAGTCCCTAAAGACAGTTACTCCTGGAACCAGAAAGCTGAACTAGGTAGAGGCCTAACCAAAACTCTGGGAGCAGATTAGCAACACATTCTCACTAGTCCCCAAGCTACTAGAAACAGACTACTGGCAACTGCTTGAAACCATACCTCCCTGATAGCCAGATGTGATGTCACAAGGGAGAAAAAGATGTGTTTTTCTCAGACAGCTCTAGAGGAGGGAAATCCCCATAAGTAAGGACTGGTCTAGCACAAAGATAAAAAAAATTGTGTGTTAACAGGGAACAGATTACTAGGGAACAGTTATTTTTACTGTCAAATAGTACTAGGACTAGGGGCACTCCCTGAAACTAAAGAGATTTAAACAAATTCAAGAATGTATTTTTTCAGAGAATGCATAATTGAGCTATGGAGCTTGTTGCCAGAAAATATGGATAAGGTGGCATAGTATAACAGTTTCAAAAAGGTTTCTGAAGAACGGTCCATAAATTATTATCCAGATAGACTTGTTTCTCTACCTCCTAATTCTTGGGGAGAGAAACATGAAACTTTCATATTGGGATTTGCCCAATATTTTCAGGTGACCTGGACTGCTTTCTGTCTGAAACAGGATGCTGGATTTCTATGGACAATTGGTCTGACTCAAAATGACCTTTTTTATGTTCATATGACATTTTTTTTAGGGTATAACTGTTTTTATAGGACCAAGAAGAGGTGTCACATATACTTGGTCTTTCCAGACAGCATCAGTCTTGTGTTCACATGCAAGAACCTCACAGACAGACCCTGATCTCTCCAGACCCAGTTAAAATGTAAAGACTGCTAAAGAAGCCCAGGAACTATCCTGGAAAAAGATTAAACTAAGGATCCTGATTACGTGGTGTGATGTTTTTTTCACAATTGCGATACTATCTGATGTCATTTCTGGCACTGCAGTCTTCTTACAGCAATTGTTCCCAGTTTTGGTCCTCATGAGCCAGTCTGACTTTTACAAAACCTAAAAGTATGCTAATTAAACCTGGTTCACACACTGATGTTCAAGTTTCACTTCATTTCCACTCATGAGGCCAGAGTAAATCTGAATTAAGTTTGTGTTTTATTTGTAAGTTATAGAAATGTCAAGAGAATGATGCTATGCAACCATAATTTTGGAGACATACATCACACTGTAGAGATGTGTACATACAAGTTTTTTGTCTTCAGTTTGTTTTATGGAGATTTTTGTTCATTTTTTTTTTGTATTTAGGGGAGGGTTTTTTGTTAAGCCGCCCTATTTCCCAAAAATGAAAAACAAAAGTTTTCATTTTTCTTTAGTTCATTTGAAACAAAAAAACAGGCTCATTTATCACATTTTACATTTTTGTTTCAAATGAATGCACATGCCTATTATACTATTTGCTCTCCTGCTGTTGTAATCCTTACTTTTTGCTGCTTGCTACTAATAACAGATTTGAACTAAATCTGGTTCTGAGAAAGAATGAGGTAGGTATCATGAATATTCATGGTCAATATCCTGAAAATAAAACATGTCTGTGCCACAAAAAGGCTGAAGCTGTCCAACTGCCATTCATGAGGATGAAATATCCTGCTGCGTTGGTCTGCCCTGGAGTTTTGAATACCGGGCAGATAAGTTGCTTGAAGAGATATTGTTCGTTGATGAGCCCATTCTAGTAATTGTACTGTTTCCCTGCAGAGGTTCCAAGAACTGGACCCTCCTCTTCCTTGTTTATGTAAAACATCGTGACTTTGTTCTCCGTGTGAATCATGACTATCTTCCCTCGAAGAGATCCTTTGAAAGCTCGAAGGGCGTTTCTGACCGCTTTGAGCTCTAGTAGGTTGATGTGTTGAGTCCTCTCGAATGTAGACCATAAACCTTAAGTTGTCAATTGGTCTAGATGAGCTGCCCAACCCTTGGGGGAAGCATCTGTGGTGAGTATTAAATGATGTCGTAACAGCCTCAATGGCGCCCGTCTGCAGTGTTGACGGAGAAATCCATCACTGAAGGTCTGTTTTCATACTGTTTGTCACGGTAATGAGAGTGGGTAATGGATGGAGAAATTGATTCCATTAGTTTTTCAGTTTCCATTGTAGGCGACGCATGTAGGAGTAGTGTATGAGAAAGACTACATATATGGCAGCTGCCATGTGGCCAAGAAGAGTTAGAATATGGCGAGCAGATGTTATCGAAGTCTGAAGGAGATCTGTAGCCAGAGTAGAGAGCGCCACTGCTCTCGGATGGGGAAGGAAAGCCTTGCCCTGTATCGTGTCGATGACGGCCCCTATGAATTGTAAAGTCTGAGTGGGCTGCAGATGTGATTTTTCGTAATTTATTGCAAGACCTAGATTGTCTAGGCAAGAAATAGTTCGTAGGAGATTGGTCCGTAGCAGGGTCTGATTGGAGGCTACTAGGAGCCAATCGTCCAGATAAGGAAATATTTGCTAAACACTTGGTGAATACTCTGGGGGCAGAGGAGAGGCCGAATGGGAGAACCTTGTATTGGTAATGTTGATTGTCCGCCTGGAAACATAGGTAGCACCAGGAACTGGGGTGTATTGGAATGTGTGCATAGGCATCCTTTAAGTCCAGGGAGCACATCCAATCCTTTGGTTGAAGAAAGGAAAGGATGGATTTGAAAGAAGTCATTTTGAATTTCTCCCTGTAGAGATGTTTGGTTCAGGGAACGGAGATCCAATATTGGACACAGTCCTCCTGATTTCTTGAGAATTAGGAAATACTGGGAGTAGAATCCCAGACGGAACTGCTGGGAAGATAACCTCTGAATGCAGTTGTTTTGTAGAAGATTTTGAATTTCTTTCAGCAGAGGTTCTTTGTGAGATGTTAATTGTTTTTGCGGAACCCAATGTGGAAGGGTTGGGAGGGATGAGCAATGAAGATTGTAACTGTGGGCTATGATCGATAACACCCATTGATCTGATGTGATATGATTCCAGGCAGGAAGAAAATTTGATAATCTGCCCCCTACTGGGGGATGATGAGACGGTGGCGATGGAATTCTTAAAAACCGTTCTGAGGTTTGGCGGGTTGAGGGTCCGCCTGTTGTCTAAGCTGGTGAGGGGTCCTTGTCCTTTGGTGAAGCACTTGAGGTCGGTACAGTTGTTGCCTCAAAGTTTGGTAGGGCTGAGGCTTATTGTATGAAAATTGTTTAAATGGCCTAAGGGGGGGTGGGGGGGGATCTTCTATATGAACCCGAGGTAGGATATTGTCGTGAAGTCAAAGAGAGGACAGCCGTCTTCTGCTCCTTAATCTTCGATACCTTTTCAGTGAATTTCTCCCCGAAAAGGTTGTCTGGACGACACGGCAAATTTGGTAATTTGTCATGGACAGTCTCGTATGGCGCTGGAACGAAGCCATGCGAGACGACATGCAGCCAGAGCGTTTGCTGAACCCCTGGATGAGATATCAAATCCTTCGTAAACGGATCTGAGCAAGTGCCTTAATCCTTCCATGCTGTGGTATTGAGGAGGTAAAGGCATATCGGGAAATTTCTGCTGTAGATCTGACTTAAGTGCCTGTAAATTGTCAAACAGGTACTGAGTAATATAGAATTGGTGATTCTGAATTCGCATGTTTAATATTGATGAATTAAAGGATTTCCTTGCAAACTCATCCAACAGCTTATGGTCTTCATGTGGTGGTGCATGCCTTCTGCATCACCGACTCAATGACAATCAAGTTACGCGGAAGCTGAGTGGAAGCATGAAAAGGAGAATCCTTCATTTTATTTTTCATATCTATCTTCCTGGATGTTGGTGTTGTGGACAGTGGAGTCTCCCAGGATTTTTCTATCAGCTGAGGTAGGGCTATCGGTTCTGTGGGGGCATCAAAAATTTTTAATATGCCCATCATTTCCTGACATGGGTCAGGTAGTTTCCTGGTTTCAACTTTAAAGAATTGGCCAACCTTCTCGATGAATTGATAGTAAGAAATCTTCTGAGGGTGAAGATGGTTCTGGAGGTATCTCTGCAGGGTCAGATGGGTAACCCGTGGAATCATCTGCAGAGGAATCAGTATCATATTCAATTGGAGATGAATGTGGTACTGGATGGACCTTGTGTACTGGATCCGGTACAGTAGGGACCACTGGAATCGTTGGCAAGGTAGCTGGTTGAGGTGGAATATTTGATTTTTCTACTGATTGTAGGAACTGAGATAGAATATTGGTAATTTGGGTCATAGCTTGAGTAACTAGACCTGAAGTCGACGGAGATGGTATTGGCTCCATACTTGGTGGAAGAGTAGATGGGATTACCTCTTCTGAATCATGACCTGGATCCAGTTGAGGTTGACCAGGGCTCAATGTACCCATAGAAAACTATGGACTCAGATGAGAAGGTTCTATGTGAAGTAAGAGATGTAGGCGAAACATGAAGAGGTGAAAATTCTGGTTCAGGATCCACAATTGGCAGAAGAGATATTTCCCTTGGTCTCTTATGATCTGAATGGTGTTTTTGTGTTTCTGTGTTAATTGTGTCAGCAGTGCGCCGGTATGCGTCGACGATGCACCATTTAAAAACGATACCGATGCAGCAGTGTCTGTGCATCGATGCATCGGCGTTTTTGATGCAGACGCATCCTTGCGCCGATGCGCTGGACATCTTCTGGTGCGTCAATGTGTCGCACATCCTTTGGTGCGATGCACCGTACCTCTCCTGGTACCTCGACGCTTTTTAATTTCTGAGTTGCGTCGGCGCGTCTGACAGTTGATCATCGATACGCTGCGTACGTCGGTGATCCCACAGACGCACCACCAACACCATGCCCCGTTTTTTCGCCGGCAAGCAACGGTGGTGTTCTAACCCCGCAGGGTCTATTGAGGAGGCTCTCCTCGATGAAGGAGACCTCTTCCTTCTCTTCGGGCCTGGTGAAGACCTTACCGAGGCCTCAGATGGGGCATAGGAACCCGAAGTCCTGGCTTGAAGATCCTGTATCCTGGCTGCCCGCTGGGCTCGTGGGAACATACGTCCGCAGTCCTCACAATTTACTTGGTCATGGGAAGGACCCAGGCACAAGTAACAGGATGTATGGCCATCAGTGGCTGACATAATTTTGCCACAAGAGCAAAATTTGAAACCAGGACGTGGCATTCTTCTCACTGTTGCGTCCAGTCCTAGACGGCTTCGCCCCGTTTGCCCCACCTTATTCACGGCTCCTCCCGCTTACCTGGGAAAGATGGCTACCGCCTCATCTACAAGCAGACCTCTCTGGTGTCCCCGGAATGGCTATGGTGCAGCCTCCCCACCATTGCTCCTCCCAGGTACCTACTAGGGTGCATGCGCACACGCAACCCACGTCTTTGTACCACCCTTGGCGCGAACCTCGAGCGCGTTCCCTCATGCTGACATCACTCCATCCGGGTATATTACCTTCACTCATTTGCTAGCTCGTTGAGTTAGCAAGGACTCGAATCCATTCCTGTCTACGCTACTCTGCCGCAGGAAGCTCTCTCTCTGCCCTTCGGGGTAACTGCTAACTTGGGTACCTGCTCTCCCTGCCTCGGTGCCTGTACCTTCTACAACATACCTAGTGGAATCACATATCAACAGCAAACACCTAGTGAGTACTCTAAACTCTCAGTCTATCTCATTCACAGTATCTCCTTGCTGGGAGACCTGCTGCGGAACCTCCTGACATCATCAAGGAGAGAAGGGCTCCCTCTGCCGAGGGCCCTGAGACTGCAACTACAGACTGCCTCACTACTGCCACCTCTGGTGGCTCTCTTCAAGCTGTCTAATAAAGAACTATCTTGTGTTTTGCGTAGTACGAGTCTAGCCCAGTGCTGTGGCTCCTCACGGGGTTCCTCCCCGTGGGCGTGGTAATCTCCATAGCACCCAAGGATCCACTAAAATACATGTAACCACAACACTCACTGTTACTGAAATGAAGAAGTGCTGCTGTTTTTTCCACTGATTTCTTTCATTTTTTGTTTTTTTACTTCAGAAAGTTCCTCTCACAGGAGAGCAGAGCTCTGCGTGCCAACTGCTGCGTGAAAAAAAAAAAACAAAAAACTGACTGAGGAGCCAGAGGTGAATCAGAGAAGATATAAGAGGGAGCACCCGGCTGAAAGACTTTGCTATACTTAGAGAGCTCTGCCACCTAGTGGCACAGAAGATGTACCCAGACAGCATGGCTAATTCAGCTGCTTATCTATGTGAAAACAGAGAACTCTATAGAAAGAATATGTGCCAAAAATGTTTGTAAACCTTTTGAAAATAACAGAGCTCTCTCATTATTGCACATCATGAGTGATGAGCTGCCTCTTGTCTAACCAAATCTGGACTTCAACTCAAACAGGATGATCTCTAGCACAAATCCACACCATTTAAAAAAAAAAAAAAAAGTTAATTTAATGCTGAAAGATAGAACGAACATGCAGGAAATGAAAGGAAACAGAGGAAGGAAGCTCCTCCCTCTGATTTGTCATGCTGCCGCTCTTAGTCGTTTATAACAATGCTTCAATCTAGATGCTCATACCAGAGTTTCTTTGGTATTTTTGACCCAAAGCAGCAGTAGTACTTAGAAATTTTCAAAAAAAGTTAAACAGCAAAGGAAGAAAATAGATGAGAAAAGGGAATCTTAATGTAGAGATAATTCAGGCCAACATTTTTTATATCTTAAATGAGCTTGTTCTCTCTAAACCACAGAAAATTAAAGATGGACAGCAAAGCATTATGGTCATATGTGAGACAGAAATGAGAAATGTATATCTTGCAGAAAGAAATCCTAAATTGTAAAACCTATCCTGTCATGAGCACCAGTCTATGTTAGCTCTTCTTGAAACAAAGAGCTTCAATACTCACTGGAGTACCCTTATCTCTAATGCTGTTTTGAGACTATGCTGTTCTTTTTGCTAACACAAACTCTTCACTTCTATTTAAAAAAAAAAAAAAAAAAAAAAGTGTAAAACTTCCAATCAGAGAACTGAGCTTGGCCCTCATCCATTTGCATTGACTGGGCAAGTATTATGTGGATTCCCTGCTATAAATGTGAAACAAATGAGCTGGAGATCCTGCCATCTGGGAGAAAGTGCCAACAGATAGCTCCCACCAATACCAATAAACTACACCCTCGGTACCAGAAGTATACCAGCCTGCATCCCTGCTTGATCTCTGGGATGAAGAGAAGCTAATCTAAGATGCCTGTGCCCAGCTGCTAAGATTTCCTGACCTGCAAACAAATGAATACAGAAGCTGATGCCTTCATAGAGACAAGTCACCCATTTCTTTCAGTTGCTGTTAGCCACCGTGGTGAGAGAATAAATTGTAATTTTTAATTAAGAGGTCTGAAGTTACCTTTAGTTTGGGGTAGATAGACTAATTAAATTAAATTTGTGAACTTGTGTTCAATAAACTGTAGTGCTACTTTTGAAAATGTGAAACTGCATCTAAATGATCATATTAATCAACTATATTTTAATTGACAAAACTTAATAAAATCTCTAACATTGGATAATTTTAATCAGAACAGGGACTCATTCAGTTTAAGTAATTAAGATGGAATCTCCAACTTTATAGAGTTGGAGATTACAACCACTATTATTGTTGCATTAGCTACCAGGTTCAAATGATTCTTATTTTTTAATCCTCTAGATATTTATTGTTAACAAAAAATGTTGTGTGAGTTCTTTAGTTGAAAAATGCTAATGAGAATCACACATTCCCAGACACTATGCAGAACTGTGAAGTCACAGCTCGTCTCACACATTACAAAAAGCAGCAGCTCCACACAAGCTCATTTGGAATAATGTTGCAAACAACTGTTGTCTGGGGTTTGGCATGTTTTATTTTGTTCTTATTTTATGAATGTTCCTCTTGTAAGCCGCTCAGAGCTGTAGTTAGTGGGCAGCATATACATATTTTAAATAAAATAAATAAAACTGCCAGGGAGCATCTTAAAGAATTTTTTTTTTTTTTTTTTAAAGAAACAGTCAGAGAGATCACGTGATGTGCTGAGCTGTGAGGACGCACGGACCTCTGGCTCGCAGGCCCACCCCGCCTATCGCGGCCCATCGTAGCGCGAAACTCGCTTCCAAGGCACTTTTTGAGTTCATCGGGCTCTAAGTGCATGTCATCAATTCGAACCTGGTGTAAAACATCGCCGGCCATGACTTCCAAAGGTGGGAGGAAAGAGAAGGAAAAACCACGGGCCCCGGAACCCAAGATGGCGGACAACGGAGGGGGTGAGTCGGTATCGGACCATCCCCCCTCCCTTACTCTCACGGATATCAAGGCCGCAATTAAAGAGGCCTTAGATGAAAAGTGGTCGCTCATTCATGAAGAGCTGGGGGAGGTCCGAGATTCCCTTGCTGCCCTGCAGCCCCGTCTTGATCAAATTGAATCCCGAGTCTCGGGGGTAGAAGATGGCGCGGCGAAAATGGCGGGTGATGCGGCGGCTCAAACTAAACTGATAGCAACGCTCTCCCAGAAGGTGGAAGACCTTGAAAATCGGGCCCGTAGGGATAATCTACGGTTCCTAGGCTTCTCAGAAGATATCGCCGAAAAGACCTTCTGCTCCCTGCTGGAAACCTGGCTTCCGGAAGCCTTGGAGCTCCCCTCACTGAGTGGCAAATTGGTGGTGGAGAGGGCCCATCGTCTGGGGTCTAGGCCGGCTAACCAGGGCCGCCCTAGGCTGATAATAGCTAAGATAATAAATTCGGCACATAAGGCCGAGATTTGGCGGGCTTCCCGTAGCAAAACACCACTTACCTACCAGGGACAATCTATTCGAATTTTTCAGGACTTCTCTGCTGCGGTTTCCGAAGCTCGGCGGCGTTTTTCGCCGTTGTGCACGACACTCCATAATCGCGGGGTGAAGTTTTCCCTCCTGTATCCGGCCCGCCTGTGCTTCTGGCACGGGGAAACCACACATACTTTTGACTCGCCGGATCAAGCCCAACAATACATAGACAAAATGGTGTGAATCAGGCGCGTATTTGCCTTGGTTCCCAAGAGGGCATTGCACAGATTGGAGGCTGGTGGTAGAAGTTCGTTTCTCAACAGTTGGTGGGTTTTTTTTTTTGACTTGGGGCCTTGTTCCCTGCTCCGTGTTTTTTTTTGACTTGTTTCACGGGGTTTTTTCTTTTAAAAATTTTTTATTGTACCCGGGTGCCGGGTCTTGGCCCCACTGGAAACTCCACGCTCCAATTTATCTCAGATTGGCTGCTAAGACTTTTATTGTTCCCGAGCGGGAGCGGCTGTGGTGTCAGGACGGTTTTTTTTACTTCACCTTTTTATTTTTTTTCCTTGTTAATATGACTGCACGGACATACCATGGACTGTTGAATGAACAGTTTTTTTTCTGCTTCTATTCTTCTAGTCCGTACAATTTGGATGTTCATCTGTATGAATGCTTAGTCGGTCTTGTTTGCCTTTGCGTTTTTTTTTTTTTTTCTTTCTATCAGTCCTTCACAATGAACCGTGGAATCCTGTGTTCCTATACTGTTCATTCCCGAATGTGCATCTGAGGCGGGAGGGGGGGGGGGGGGGGGGGGGGGAGTGTTGGAGGGATGCGTTGTTTATTGTATTTGAGCTTGTTGCTGCCAATTTAACTTTGTATAGTTTCCCATTATATGGGGTGGACCTGTTCATGTCACTACGGATCTCATCGTCTTCACTCTGAAGGCGCGATTTGGGGGACGGAGGGAGGTAGGGAATAGGATACTCCCCGAATTGGAGGAGAACAGGGGGTTGGGTTGGGATGGGAATGAGGTAGGGGGGAGGGGTGGAGGGGGGAGGGGATACAGGTGGGTGGGGGTTGGGGGGGGAACGGGGGGAGGGATGGGGGTTTCTTTTGGTAGTACATGATGCTGGTTGTAGCGCTGAGCGGGGCCGACGAGGGACGGCAATCTTTCCTTATTGTAAGCCACGGGGGGCCTTAGCTGGGAGGGCCTGCCCTATTATCTTTACTAACACTACAGTGATCCCGGTAACCTTAGTGGTACCTCATGAGTAACTCCACAAAGCTGCTTTCATGGAACGTTTGCGGCTTACATTCCCCAATTAAGCGCACGAAGGTACTTTCTCTATTGAACAGGCAGTCGGCTGGGGTGGCTTTCTTACAGGAGACCCACCTCACAGATAGTGAGCATATGAAGCTTCGTCGGGCATGGGTGGGGGAGGTGAGGTATGCTTCTGCTTCCTCTAAGTCTGCTGGGGTAGCGATTCTATTTCATAAACAACTCCCTATTACCATCCAACAGGAAATAAAAGATCCCCAGGGGCGCTATCTCATTCTAGTAACTGAACTATTTCACACCAAGGTGGTCTTTTGCAATTTATATGCACCAAATATTTATGATCCCCGCTTTTACCGTACTCTGTTTAAACACCTATTGCCGTTTTTGTCGGATACCCTGATTGTAGGGGGGGATTTTAACACGGTCCGAGATCCTCAGTTGGACGCTTCGCAGAACCGGGGCTGGGATGCGGGAGCAGGGCGGGGTCCGAACCTGTTGGAATCGCATCTACACTTGCTGGATGTTTGGAGGACCTTACATCCCATGGAACGTGATTTCACACACCTTTCTAGGGCTCACGCTTCCTTTGCCAGGATTGACTACTTCCTCTTGAGCACACACGCGTTTCATCGGGCTCTGGCGGCGGGCATTGAGAGCATAGTGGTCTCGGACCATGCCCCGGTGTGGGTGGAGATGCAGTTTGCGGCACCACTCACCTCAGGTCGACATTGGCGCTATCCCTATTACTTGGCGCAAGATGAGAAGTTTAAGGACTTTCTCCTGCTAAAATGGAATGACTATGTGGCGAATAACCAAGCCCATGTCTCCCAACCAATTCTCTTTTGGAACACTGCGAAAGCGGTAATGCGTGGCGAAATTATTTCTTATACTGCACAGCGTCGGAAAATACTAGATCGCCGTATTCTTACCTTGAGTCGCCAGGCTAGGGTCTCTCTGATACACTCAAGATCGGCACAGGCTCGGACCGATTATTTGGCAAAACAACATGCTCTCAATGCTCTGCTGCACCAGAGAGCGAGGAAAAGCTATCAATTTTACAAATTTAAACTGTATCAATATGGTAATAAGGCGGGTAAGATGATGTCTAATCTTATTAAATCCTCAAGAACCAGCCGATATATTCCAGCCCTGAATGTGTCCACAGGGACGGTGGTACGGGACACCCCTATTTTGCGCAGTTTCCGGACTTACTACTCCTCGCTCTATACCTCCGAGGGGGGGAACTCCGAGGCGTGTCACCGGTTCTGTGAAGGCTTACCCATTTCTCAGCTGACCAGGGCGGATCGGGACCTGCTTAATGCCCCGATCTCCCAGACGGAAGTGTCGACAGCCATTACTTCTTCTAAAAATTTCAAAGCTCCGGGTCCTGACGGTTTCACCTCGGAATTCTTTAAAATTCTTCGAGACTCGGTGTCCCAACCTTTAGCGATGGCATTCGCGGAAATGGTGTCCACGGGTTTTTTTTCCGCTCATGATAATTTGGCACACATTATATTAATACCTAAACCCGGAAAGGACCCCCTACACGCCGACTCTTACCGCCCCATATCTTTACTTAACTATGACCATAAGCTACTAGCTAAGATTTTGGCGGAGAGACTGGCAACTTGTTTGCCTCATTTAATTGGTGATCAGCAGGCTGGTTTTGTCCGTCACCGGTATGCACTATCCAATATTCGAAAAATTTTGGCAGCTATGACCTTGAGTCAGCGTTTGTCACTCCCCTATCTCGCTATTAGTTTTGACGCCGCAAAGGCGTTCGATAGAGTGGAGTGGAGTTACCTCTTCACTGTATTGCGACGTATGGGTTTCGATGGGTTTTTCCTACAAGCCATACAACTTCTTTATACTGACCCTCGGGCTTGTATAGTGGCCAATGGCTCAAAGTCGGAGGAATTTGTAGTGGCAAGGGGTACGAGACAGGGGTGCCCTCTCTCCCCCCTTCTCTTCATATTGCAATTGGAACCTTTGTTGCATGCAGTTGGAAACACTCCGGAGATTCGTGGTATTTACATGGAATCCGGGTTCTTTAAATCCGTGGCGTTTGCGGACGATTTGCTACTATTTATCACCAAACCAGCCTTGTCCTTGCCGCCATTGTTGCAATTAATTGAGACGTTTGGGACCTTTTCGGGTTTTCAGCTAAATGAGACTAAGTCATATGCCCTGGCTTACCCACCTGGCCTGCAGGCTAACTGGGTGGGACATTTTCCACTCCAGTGGGCAGGAGATAGTATTTGTTACCTGGGAGTTTATCTACCATCGGACCCCGAGTTGGTTTACCAGGTCAATGTTCCACGATTGCTCCGACAAACCCAACACACTCTCCAGACATGGAAGACACTCCCCCTCTCGTTGACGGGGCGGGTGGCGCTTTTTAAGATGACTCTGCTCCCTAAATGGCTTTATCTACTGCAGAACCTCCCGCTCCTACTAAGACGACGGGACTTAGCTCGGGTCGAGGAGGAGTTGCGGAGATTCCTGTGGAGGGGGGGACGGTCTAGACTACCTCTTCGTTGGTTACAAAATTCATGGAAGGGGGGGGGGGGTCTGGGGGTCCCTAACCTTGCCAATTATAACCTTGCCTGCAATTTGCGGCTTATTCGCAATTGGTTACAGGGCTCCTCGCACTATGCCCCGCTTTCGCTGGAGCGGACTCTTTTATACCCGCTGGCTCCCGCTTATGCCCTACAGGGCAAAGCAAGTGATCTCCCTTGGTCTACCTTACATTCTGCATTTACCCGGCCCATACGGCAATCCTGGAAACGTTTTGTTAAACTCCTACACGCCCCTCCGGTGTGTGCTTATTTGTTACCTATTCGGGGGAATGCTGAATTCCAACCTGGCACGCAATCGGTTATGTTCCGGGATTGGGAGGCTCGGGGGGTGGAATATTTAGGCCATGTGTGGACCGAGGAGGGGGTGTTAATGCAGTTTCCTGACTTTCAACAACTTTATGGCTTACACTCCAAGCACACATTTCCCTACATGCAAGTCCGCCACTATCTCAGGTCCCTGCCACCGGAGGCTAAGGATATCACACGATACCAAGCCCTGGATGCGGTGTTCCACTTTGGGGCTGCTAAGATCCCGTCTTTGTCTCAGTATTATAAGTTATTACAAAAACGTACACAGGTAGAGGTCTGTTCCTCTCTCGTTGATCGTTGGAATAAAGATGGCGAGTTTCTCATTACCAGTTTCATTTTACATGTCTGTTTTGGGCGAATAGCCAGGATCTCTACCAATATGTACTACAGAGAGATGCAATACAAGTTTTTAACCCGGGTGTTTATCTCCCCTCAAAGGGCGCACCAATTGTCAGTAGCCATTACACCGTTTTGTGTCCGTTGCCCTGGACGGGTGGGTACGTTGTCCCACATGTTTTGGACTTGTCCGGGCGTACTTGGCTTTTGGCGCAAGGTAGCGGCCTATTTAATGGACTTGCTCGACGTGGCATTGCCCGTCTCCCCCATGTGGTTTTTATTCGGGTGCATCTCTCCACTTCGTGTTAGGGATCCTGGCTCTCGTCAGCTGTTCCAGAAGGCGAGTTTGGTGGGAAAGAAAACGATTCTTCTCGTTTGGAGGTCTTCGGATGTCCCCTCGTTTTGGACCTGGAGAAATCAACTGCATAGCCTGATGACCATGGAAAGCATGGCGGCACGAGGTTCGCCTAGCCGCCGACGCCGGTTTGCTTCAATTTGGACTTTATACCTTCAGACTTTGTCTCACCGTGTACGGAGTTTGTTTTTGAACGACTGACAGCTTTCGATTGCTGTCACAGACTCCCTCGTGGGGAGTCTTCGTCTAACTGCCTTTCTTTATCCAGTATTACACATGTTTACGGCACGAACGGGGGGGGGTATTGGGGGAGGGGAATTATCATCATATTGTTGGGTCTGTTGGCAGAGGGAGAGATATGAGTCCACTCTCTCTTGTATTGTTTGCTTATTTTGAATATGCAAAAACCCAATAAAAATGTTTGAACAAAAAAAAAAAAAAAAAGAAACAGTCACTAGGCCACCATGTGATAAAGTGGCACTGCCACACACTTCTATCCAGATGGAAATGAATTCAATTATCAACTCAGGTCTTCTGCTCTCCAGGTCGGCCGGGTTGCTGAAGACAGTGCTCACAGTTCTCAGGGGATATGGAATCAGTAATCACAATGGCAACACCTAGTGGCCAGATTTAGAACACGACTGCAGGATGTCAGAAGCAGCTTTGGAGCATCGCCCCTAAGACTAAGGCTCCCACTAGCCATGGATACATAGGTCTCCTAAATGGAATCTCAAACAGCTGTTTTGTTTACTGCACCAGCCCCTCCCCTCCAGGAAGCCTGCACTGAACAGGACAGGAGGGGCTAAAAAAGCAAATTTGTTTGCTGTAAACAGTGTTTTCCAAAGATAACAGGATGAATTAGACAATCTGTGAGTGACATCATCCAGTGGCACTAAACGATCTTTTCTCTCCAATTTATTAAAGCTTTGAATTCTGAGCATGTGCGGGAGTTCCCATATGACCGCTGCCTCGAGAACCTCTTCAGTCTATATTACAAAGCTAATATTAATATATGTGCATATATCTCTAAGTAATCGATTCTCCAGGGAAGCGGGATGGCATCTCATGTCTACTTCATCCTGCTACCTATGGAAAATAGTTTATAGTAAGCAAACTAGCTTTTTCCTATCGATAAGCAGGGCTGAATTACACGACCTGTGGGGAGTCCCAAGCTGAGGGTTGCAGCAGTGTCTTTACATAGGAAGCAACCCGGACTCTTTCGTGGAGAGAAGACTATTGCAAGAACAGGTCTCGCAGTAATCAAATATAAAAGGTGTGAACTGATGATCAAGGTGCATCTTTGCAAACATACTCAAAGGGTTACCACCCTAAGATGAGTCACTACAGAAGTTAGAGCTCTGAGCTGATGAGATTGGACCAAAGCTGTTATTTGCAGTCTAGCTAAGAGGGAGCAGAGCTAAACCCATTTTGCTAAGCCAGTGGGCAACATATGACAAACAACTTTGATGTCAAGAACATGCCATACTGGGTCAGACCAAGGGTCCATCAAGCCCAGCAGCCTGTCTCCAACAGTGGCCAATCCAGGCCATAAGAACCTGGCAAGTTCACAAAAACTAAGTCTATTCCATGTTACTGTTGCTAGTAATAGCAGTGGCTATTTTCTAAGTCACTTAAATAATAGCAGGCAATGGACTTCTCCTTCAAGAGCTTATCCAATTCTTTTTTAAACCCAGCTGCACTAACTGCACTAACCACATCCCCTGGCAACAAATTCCAGAGTTGTTGAGTGAAAAAGAACTCTCTCAGATTAGTTTTAAACATGCCAATTTCATGGAGTGCCCCCTAGGCCTTCTATTATCCAAAAGAGTAAATAACTAATTCACATTTACCCGTTCTAGACTTCTCATGATTTTAAACACCTCTATCATATCCCCCCTCAGCCGTCTCTTCTTCAAGCTGAAAAGTCCTAACCTCTTCAGACTTTCCTCATAGGGGAGCTGTTCCATCCCCTTTATCATTTTGGTCGCCCTTCTTTGTACCTTCTCCATCACAACTATATCTTTTTTGAGAGGCAGCAACCAGAACTGTACACAGTATTCAAGGTGCGGTCTTACCATGGAGCCAGAGGCATTATGACATTTTCCTTTTTATTCACCATTCTCTAATATTTCCCCAACATTGGTTTTTTTTGTTTTTTGGTTTGTTTGTTTTTTTGACTGCTGCAGCACACTGAACCGATGATTTCAATGTGTTATCCACTATGATGCCTAGATCTCTTTCTTGGGTGGTGGCTCCTAATATGGAACCTAACATTGTGTAACTACAGCATGGGTTATTTTTCCCTATATGCATCACCTTGCACTTATCCACATTAAATTTTATCTGCCATTTGGATGCCCAATTTTCCAGTCTCACAAGGTCTTCCTGCAATTTATCACAATCTGCTTGTGATTTAACTACTCTGATTAATTTTGTATCATCTGCAAATCTGATTATCTCACTTGTCATTTCTTTCCAGATCATTTATAAATACATTGAAAAGTACGGGTCCCAATACAGATCCCTGAGGCACTCCCTTCCACTGAGAAAATTGTCCATTTAATCCTACTCTCTATTTCCTGTATTTTAGCCAGTTTGCAATCCACGAAAGGACATCGCCACCTATCCCATGACTTTTTACTTTTCATAGAAGACTCATGAGGAACTTTGCAAAACGCCTTCTGAAAATCCAAATACACTACGTCTACCGGTTCACCTTTATCTACATGTTTATTAACTCCTTCAAAAAAGTGAAGCAGATTTGTAAGGCAAGACTTACCTTGGGTAAAGCCATGCTGATTTTGTTCCATTAAACCATGTCTTTCTATATGTTCTGTGATTTTGATTTAGAACATTTTCCACTATTTTTCCTGGCACTGAAGTCAGGCTAACTGGTCTATAGTTTCCTGGATCGCCCCTGGAGCCCTTTTTAAATATTGGCATTATATTAGCCACCCTCCAGTCTTCAGGTTCAATGGATAATTTTAATGATAGGTTATACATTTTTACTAATAGGTCTGAAATTTCATTTTTTAGTTCCTTCAGAACCCTGGGGTGTATATTGTCCAGTCCAGGTAATTTACGACTCTTCAGTTTGTCAATCAGGCCTACCACATCTTCCAGGTTCACCGTGATTTGGTTCAGTCCATCTGAATCATTACCCATGAAAACCTTCTCCGGTACAAGTATCTCCCCAACATCTTCTTCAGTAAACACCGAAACAAAGAAATCGTTTAATCTTTCCGTGATAGCCTTATCTTCTCTAAGTGCCCCTTTAACCCCTCGATCATCTAACGGTCCAACTGACTCCTTCACAGGCTTTCTGCTTCGGATATATTTTTAAAAGTTTTTACTGTGAGTTTTTGCCTCTACGGCCAACTTCTTTTCAAATTCTCTCTTAGCCTGTCTTACCAATGTCTTACATTTAACTTGCCAACGCTTATGCATTATCCTATTTTCTTCTGTTGGATCCTTCTTTCAATTTTTGAATGAAGATCTTTTGGCTAAAATAGCTTCTTTCACCTCACCTTTTAACCATGCCGGTAATTGTTTTGCCTTTCTTCCACCTTTCTTACATGTGTAGAATACATCTGGACTGTTGCATGTAACCAATAGATGAGAAGCCTTGTGATGTCAATGAGGTCTTTTCTTATACTGGATGAAGACATTAGTATAATCTAAGGTTTGAAGGACTCTTCCTCAAACATGAGATCTCAGAAGAAAGGGCAGACAACTCTATGAATTGATTGATATGTGTAGTCGAGAATTTATGACTGAAAAGTTTTGGTTGAGCGAGAAGGACCACCTGGTCACAGAAAGAGTGGTATGCCCTTGCTGATATTAGCTTGAAAATTGCAGATTCTTGGAGGTGACGTAACCACTGAGAAGCACCAATTCCCCTGGCAAAACTCAAGAAAACCCTTCACAGTGAACTGAAAGGGGCCCCATAGGTTCAACAAATGGACATCAAGTTACCTGACAGGGGAGATAGTTGTTCAGAGGGTAAAAGTGATATAAGCTGACCACAAACCCAGATATCAGTGGATGAGTAAAGAGAGGGATTATGTGTGTTCTGGAACATGGATGGCACTAAGACAGTGAGTATAATTTAATCATTAGTCTGGTAGGCCCAAGTCAGAGAGGGGAAGTAAATATATTAGCAAGTCCTTGGGTGCACAAGAAAATAGACTGAAGGTTTCTGTTGATTCCATTTGGAACATCCAAAAGAGAAGTGATAACCCTCTCTGTTGGGTCGCTTTCCAGATGGAATCAAAATGTTATCGATCACTCTAGGCAAGGAGAGATGAGCAAGTACTGAGTGTTTAACATCCAACCCTCAAATTGAGGCAAGGAAAAAAACTGGATGTTGGAGCATTCTATTGTTTAGAGTTAACATAGGGCACGTCCCCAGGTATATAGGGGAAAGCTGGAAAGTTGTACGAGATATGCCACTACAGCTGTTCAAGTCACACTGAAGTTATAAGTAGTAAGGAAGTACGGTCATGCAGCTGCAGTTGCACTGACCTGACAATCATCAGAAGTGGTGGGAAAAAGGTTGATGAGACTTATCCCACCCCCACCCCCCATGGAAAAGGAAAACGCCCTAAATCAGTCTGAGATTGCTGGGTAGAAACAAGAGTAAAGCGATTTAGTTTCCAGTTTTCTCTCAATGCAAACAGCATCCAAACCCCTGAAATAAATAGTTCATTGGTTGATGATTGTTGAAAAGACCACTTGTGTGGTCAGAACACTCTGCTGAAATGATCCACCAGCTTGCTGGATATTCCCAGAAGATAGGTCTGTAGGAGAGGTGAACATCTGATTGCACACTCCTCCATCTTGAACGCTTCCTTGCAGAGAGGCTATAACTCTGGACCTCCCTGTTTCTTGACATAAAACAGAGCAATTTGGAATGTATTTTGAATTCTCTCTAAGATGATGCATGAACATTGAATGAATGTATGTGATCATCTTGAATTCAGCAGATTAATCTCTTAGTAGCTGTATTTGCAACACCCAGCACCCTGGGATTGAAATGATCCCATGTGAGCGCCTCCCCACTATCAAGGTGTTGTCTATCGCTAGTGAGGAGGAGTGTGAGGCAGCATCCCATCCTGAAATGAGGGATTTTTACTAGAAAAAACGCTTGCCATGGAAACCTGGATTGTGGTGGATAATCATTGGGCAAGCTGATCCCATTAAGAGCATAGATCCTCGTGTAGATAACGGAGATAAAGGTGAGTCAGTAGGACCACATGGTCCCTACGTGTCCTGATGTAATAAGAATCCTCTGGCTGTTGTGCTCTGAGAGGTCAGAATTTTGTGAGTCAGCAATATCAACGCGTATGGTCAATTTGATGTCAAACTCCCTCCTGCAGCGAGTTTATCCATGGTTGACAATTTCAGTAGTCCAGCCGGTAGCAGAGCTAACTTTCGGAAATTGACAAGAAAGTCCAAATTTTATAGAAAAATATGGGTCACTTTGCATATTTGCTGTGATTAGCAAATCATTCAGGTACAGGGAAGAACATGCATCCCTGGTAACAAAGGCGTGGAGCTACCACTGTACGCAATGGATAAAGATTCTCAGAATCTCCAATAAAGCAAATGGGAATCCATCTTGAAGTGAAGCTTGGATGGGTAAATAAAGCATCTAGATCCTTTCACTCAATAGCACATATGCATTCCCAATTTCATTTGTAAGGGAAAAGCATATGGAGGTAATAAATTTGCAATTTCCGCTTGCCATGTTATCCACTCCTATGTGCACTGCAAACCGCTCCAATAAATGCATCTCTGCCATCTTCATAATGAGGGTCTGCCTCTTGTTAGGGCTGCACTCCTTTTGCCCCCTTGCTTGTTCACATAAACCACTGTCATGGTGTTATCTGAGCGGACCTGAACCGCTTTGTTCTTTAACTGAGAATGAAGGTGCCCCAGGACTACCCTGGATTGCTCTAAACTCTAATACATTTGTGGAGCTTAAGTCACTTGGCGTGGCCCAGGTACCCTGAGCTGCTTGGCCCCGATAGTGTGCTCCCCATCCCAGATGACTGGCATCTGTGGTCACTATTGTCCACTGTGGTGGTTTCAGAGGGGCTCCTCTGGAAAGATTGCTCAAGTCTAGCCACCACAGCAGCTGCCTGCTTTGGGGTGTTAACTGAAGTTTCTTGTCTTACTGATGACTTTATGGCGACCAGTTGTGTAAAAGGTGTGCCTGAAGAGGGCGCATACGAGCTCTTACCCAAGGCACTACCCTTATCATCATTGCCATGGAGCCCAGAACCTGTAAGTACCTCCATACATATGGAAGTGGGATTTGCGACAGGGTTTGTACTCGTTCCTTCATCTTCCCTATCCTTCTGTCTGTTACACACACACACACACACACACACTCTCCCTAATTTGGTGTCAAAAAGCACCCCAAGTACACCAGTGTCTGAACTGACTCTTTGCCTTGTTTACAATCCAGCCTAATTTCTCCAGGACCTGAAATGTTCTCTATGTGGCCTGCTGTCCTTCCTCTAGAAAGTCAGTTCTTATTAACCAGTCCAGGTAAAGGTGCAATTTTACCCCCTGGAAATCCTTTCTGATGGGAATGTGAAAGTATGCTTCTGACAAATCTAAGGCTGCCAGGAATTCCTGTTCTTAACATAAGAAATTGCCATGCTGGGTCAGACCAAGGGTCCACAAAACCCAGCATCCTGTTTCCAACAGAGGCCAAACCAGGCCACAAGAACCTGGCAATTACACCAAGAAGATCCCATGCTACTGATGCCAGTAATAGCAGAGGCCATTCCCTAAGTCAACTTGATTAATAGCAGTTAATGGACTTCTCTTCCAAGAACTTACCCAAACCTTTTTTGAACCCAGCTACACTGCACTAACCACATTCTCTGGCAACAAATTCCAGAGCTTGAGTGAAAAATAATTTTCTCTGATTAGTCTTAAATGTGCTACTTGCTAACTTTATGGCGTGCCCCCTAGTTCTTCTATTATCCGAAAGTGTAAATAACCGATTCACATCTACTCGTTCAAGACCTCTATCATAACCCCCCTCAGCCGTCTCTTCTCCAAGCTGAACAGCCCTAACCTCTTCAGCCTTTCCTCATCCCCTTTATCATGTTGGTTGCCCTTCTCTGTACCTTCTCTATCGCAACTATATCTTTTTTTGAGATGCGGTGACCAGAATTGTATACAGTATTCAAGGTGTGGTCTCACCATGAAGCGATACAGAGGCATTATGACATTTTCTGTTTTATTAACCATTCCCTTCCTACTAATTCCTAACATTGTTTGCTTTCTTGACTGCTGCAACAGTAATATCCACTATGATGCCTAGATTTTTTTTCCTGGGTAGTAGCTCCCAGTATGGAACCTAACATCATGTAACTACAGCAAGGGTTATTTTTCTCCTATATGCAACACCTTGCACTTGTCCACATTACATTTCATCTGCCATTTGGATGCCCAATCTTCCAGTCTCACAAAGTCCTCCTGTAATGTATTACAATCCACTTGAGATTTAACTACTCAGAATCATTTTGTATCATCTGCTGCCTTTACTGTTGCTAGTGACTCCATGCGGAAATGGGGAACTACCAAGGCCTTGTTTACCTGCTTTAAGTCCTGCACAGGCTGAAAGCTCCCTTCCTTTTTGGGTATTAGAAAATAAATGGAATATACCTCCGTGCCTTCCTGACTCAGCGGTAACGGGATAATGGCCTGGAACTGGACTAACCTTTCCAATGTCTGCCTGACAGCCTCTCCTGCTTGCCTTGCATGGGGAGGAAATGAAGGAGTCTTAAGGGGAATTTGAACTCTGGGTGATACCCTCTGATTATATCCAGGACCTCTGTTATCTTGCCCCACTCCTATTAAAAGGTCTGTAATCTGCCCCCTATCTGGGGAATCATGGAGGAGGGCCTGCTCCCCGACCTTGTGCACTTTTGTCGTTAAGGGGGACTCTGATGTTCCCTTCCTTTGGAAATCGTCAGTTGCCCCAAAAGTATTGAGATCTATGCAGGATCCTAACTGGACAGGAGATCTGGCCTCTACCGTCCCCAACTACCCTCCCTTGCGAAGCCTCTGGGCTTCTCTTCCGATAACCTCTGGGGCCTCATTCCTCCCAAGTCTTTGATCATCTTTTCTAGGTCCTCACCAAACAGTAATCTTCCTTTAAAGTGTAGCTTCCCTAGCCCCAATTTTTCAGCCATAATAGTTGTCTTGCCATGACCTCTGTTGCTGCTAATTTAGCTACAACTCTTATGAGATCATACATTGTATCTCCCACAAAGGCTGCTGCCAAATCCACCAGGGTCACATCTACCCTAACCCCCGAGGGGTCTGCTTCCTCAGGATCCTGGCTCTCTTGCTGAGACCAGATTAGAAGGGCCCTGGCTACATAGCCTCCACAAAAGAGCCACTTTGAGGGCCAAGGATGACAACTCAAAACCTTTCAGTAATGTCTCCACTTTCCTGTCCTGAGGGTCTTTCAGGACTGCTCTGGTTTCGTAGATTTATTTGCTACTGCTGCAATAGCTACATCCCAGTCTAGGCAGATTTAGAAGCCTATCCTTATCCTGCTATTCTATTAGGTACAGCCTCTGCATAGTTCTATGGATTCTAAGCTGTCAGCATGTCCTGGATTGTTGAATGGATGGAAAACGCCTTGCATGGTATCTTTATCCCTGTCAAGATGGGATTTCCCTTCATTCTAACTTTGGGTATTTCTTACTTCAAACTTAGAACCTGTGAGATCTTTGAAAATTAGGGCTGCCAGCTCATTTGACCTAAACAAACATACAGCTGAGCCCCTAGTCTCAGGTACCTCCTCACCTAAAATCTCTTCTTGGGAAGAACCCTCTTTCTCCTAAACACCCCCCCCCCCCCCCCCCATACACACACACACACACACACACACCCCTCCACGTTGGGACTTTAATCCTCCCGGCCTGAGAGCGACTTGGGCTTTTCCCCAGAGAAGCTGCCTTGCTCAGCTTCTCCTTCATCTGGAGACAGGCTTGGTGCATAGCCAAAATGAAGTCTGAGGAAAACTCAAGACTGCTCCTCCCCTGGGAGCTCTAGTCGCTGATGCTGTTTGGCTGGGGCTGCCCCACCCTCCGACACTGCAAACTGGCCCCACCCTCCGCCCTGAAACTGGTTCCAGAAGTGGCAAAAAGGATGCACTCCCTGACATGTGCTGCTCAATTGGCCCAGCCCACCTCCTTCTACCGGGGCCTGCTTCTCACCATCTCAGCTGTGGAAGAAAGAGCCGGCTATGCTAGGGACCCGCACCTGTACCTGGGGCAGGCTGCAATGCTTCAGGCCTGGATGCTTCTCTGCCTCCCCCACCTCCCCACTCACACAGTTTAGGCAATTTTGTTGGAAAAATCAGGAGACCAAAACAGCTGGTTGCCCTGGAAAGGGAAGATCAGACCAATGGAGGCTATTGTCCTGCTGGGTTCCCCACCCCAGCTCCTAGGGAAAGCAACCTTAAGGAAGGCCATTGCACTAGGGCCAATCCTCACACTACTGGACCAGCAACGTCTGTGCTCCGTCCCCTCTGCTGGAGGCACAGACTGACTTCCCTTCTGCTGGGCCAGTCTTTATGGTTAGTGACATCAGAAATGGAAGCTTTTGCACTCTGCCTCCATCTGCTGGTGGGAGGGCAATCCAACAGGTTACTGGTCTGGAAGGATAAAGAGGAATTGAAAAATTCATAGTCAGAATTGAAATGGTGACGAATGCATGCTTCCACCTTCAAAAGCAGTTGTGGGTAATTAAAAAAAAAACAAAAAACAAAAGCACCTGCAGATTGCATTAAAAACCCTGCAGATTTTGACTACAGTCGCTAGGAGAGTAACCTACACAGGAACAGGTGCACAGAGATGCAGGCTGAAATATGGAGTTTTGGAAGAATTCTCTGCCAAGAATGTCTAGGAGCCCTATTCAGGGCAGATCCAACAATGACTAAGTGATGCAGCATCTGGATGACTGCAAACCCCAGAGAATTTGAACTCTGCATTTGAGATTCAGCTTTGAAACTGCTAAGACTGCCAGAGATAGGCACTTCCACATTTTCAATGGCAACCATATATTGTAGACTGGAAGAGGACTTGAGTTACCTAGCCCTGAAACTGTGAATTTGTAGAAAACATTTTAATCAAAGCCAAGTAATTCATTTTGTACACTTTTGAAATACTTTACAATGAACACAGGCTGCACTTCCATTTAAAAAGTGAACATTTTCCAGATGCATAACTAGAAAAAGCAGACAAACTGTTGCTTTGATTTTTTTTGTATTGCACCATGTTCAGATTCAAATTGTATCCAGTACAAAGGAAAAAAGTAGAAATGCTCTTAGAAAAGTTTGCTTTCATGGCCTAGGATATTGTACAAACAAAAGAACTATAAGTAGTGCAATAAGGGTAAGAAAACAAAATATGAATTAAAAGGCTGCACTGCATGACTAACAAGTATTTTTAGCATGTGAGACGCTATTAAATACTAAGTACACATCCCTGAGTGCATTATTCAACTTATAAACTACCTTGCTATAAGATTTAATAACTTTTATATCTAAAAGTAAATTTGCTGTCTACACACAGGCTAGGAAAAGTGGTTCCTAAGTTATAGCACTCAAACCTCATCTATATCTAATCTATGCTGCAAATCTCTGATTTCACTTTAACATGGTTAATTTTAATATTTTCAAAGTTTATAGGTAGTTTACCGAGCCTGGAAATGCTTTTTTTGCCGTCTTGACATGATCCAGGAGGTTTCTCTGCTTGTTGCTGTTTTACAGTTACTGCCTCTAATACAAAATGAAACCAAAAGTTGGTGTTGCTTTCTGACTTGGAAAACTGGACTGTTTTTGTTTGACAGCTTAAATCCAGGAAATGGCTGCAGTGCTAAGCAACTGTTGCTAACTAACTGAAGCTTTCCTGGTGTCCCACCAGCAGGATCAACATCTACTTTTACAGGTGGCAGCGAGACTGCAGATGGGGGCAGGAGGCAGGCTTTTATTTTGCACTGAACATTTTTGATTCCTCCTCTGCCTTCGCCCCAACCCCACAAAACGTCAAGGCCATAAACAACTCAGAGTGGCAACAGCATAGTGCTATACCATCTAGTTTAGTTTAGCCTCTCTGTTGCAATATCATTGATGAAAACACTGGGCTGAACCCTTTGGCGGTTCACAGGTACATTCCTTGACATGAGCGCCATTTACCATCACCCTGCCACTGAACCAGTTTCTAATTTTGTTTCCCTCCTTAAGACATCTCTAAGTTGCCCTGCTTGTTTCTGAGTCTCCTATAAAGGGCCAGTTCTTCCTGATCAACCAATAAAGTAACCAAATTTGACAGAGTCACCTGCTGAATCTGCCTCCGATCCTATAATCCACCGGACTCAAAATATTCCACAGTCCTTTCTTTTAGTAGCGATGCCATTCTTTTCCCTATTAACTGCCAGCCACTTTCTTGCTCCCAGTTTTAGGAAGAAGAATTACATCGGTCCAACTCCAGTTCTCTGTATCTGCTTCTGTCACCAAAGAATGATTGAACAGAACCATTAGTGACACTACCAGCCCTCTCAGCTCCCTCTTCATCCTAGGCCATATAATCAGTGAGCTTTCTTGCCAGGATACTAAGGGGTTTTAGAGATTCTACCAACATCACATACAACCCTGTTCAAACTACTCCCTAACAGGAAGAAGTCCATGCTGCTACTGGAACAATCACACACTGCTCAGTGGCACCGTACCATTTTGTAAAGGATTTCAGTTAATAATTGTATTAATATGCCAAAAATCCACATAATGCCATCTGTGCATTTCCCTGGTACCAAAACTTTTAGTTCAACCCAGGATGTGTGCAGAAATAATTTCTGTGCTTATTCCTCTCTGAACTTTATTACTTTGAATACTTATACCTTAGTTATGGCTTACCTTTATATACATTACAAGATCTTCTGATCAGTTTTATATTCAAAAGCACTAATAAAGTTGAGAGCTCTTTCTTTAAAGTGTAATGCAGTCTTCAAAATTGCACATGTTCTGGGTAAAAGCCTATGTTAAGGCTTTGACCTTAAAATCGGATAAGTAAGTATTGCATCATCTTCAAATACATAAGAACATGCCATACTGGGTCAGACCAAGGGTCCATCAAGCTCAGCATCCTGTTTCCAACAGTGGCCAAACCCCATCAAAAATTTCTACATACATACCAGAGCAACAAGTTTAACTAGGGTTGGAGTGAGTATCCAAAAATGATCTTAATTGTAATGGTTCAAAGGACATATCTCTCTGCTCCCCAAAAGAAATACAGCATTTACAAGGAAACTGTAATTTGAAAATGCTCCTTTTTGAAGAGCTTCTTCCCTCATGACTAGAAATGATTTTCTTCTCAATTGTGTTTGTTTAACTATATCGGGATAACAACGTATCTTCTGGCCAAAAAATAAAGTTTGATTATTACGGAAATATTGCTTAAAGACATTGTTCTTATCCATTAAGAAGGCAAACGAGACTAATAGCCGTCTCCGATGAGACTACCATTTCTTGGGAGGACTCCAATAAAGTAGTTAGATCTGGTAAGAACATAAGAAAATGCCATACTGGGTCAGACCAAGGGTCCATCAAGCCCAGCATCCGGTCTCCAACAGTGGCCAATCCAGGCCATAAGAACCTGGCAAGTACCCCAAAACTAAGTCTATTCCATGTTACCATTGCTAATGGCAGTGGCTATTCTCTAAGTGAACTTAATAGCAGGTAATGGACTTCTCCTCCAAGAACTTATCCAATCCTTTTTTAAACACAGCTATACTAATTGCACTAACTACATCCTCTGGCAACAAATTCCAGAGTTTAATTGTGCGTTGAGTAAAAAAGAACTTTCTCCGATTAGTTTTAAATGTGCCCCATGCTAACTTCATGGAGTGCCCCCTAGTCTTTCTATTATCCGAAAGAGTAAATAACCGATTCACATCTACCGTTCTAGACCTCTCATAATTTTAAAAATCTCTATCATATCCCCCCTCAGCCGTCTCTTCTCCAAGCTGAAAAGTCCTAACCTCTTTTGTCTTTCCTCATAGGGGAGCTGTTCCATTCCCCTTATCATTTTGGTAGCCCTTCTCTGTACCTTCTCCATCGCAATTATATCTTTTTTGAGATGCGGCGACCAGAATTGTACACAGTATTCAAGGTGCGGTCTCACCATGGAGCGATACAGAGGCATTATGACATTTTCTGTTTTATTCACCATTCCCTTCCTAATAATTCCCAACATTCTGTTTGCTTTTTTGACTGCCGCAGCACACTGAACCGTCTATTTCAATGTGTTATCCACTATGACACCTAGATCTCTTTCTTGGGTTGTAGCACCTAATATGGAACCCAACATTGTGTAATTATAGCATGGGTTATTTTTCCCTATATGCATCACCTTGCACTTATCCACATTAAATTTCATCTGCCATTTGGATGCCCAATTTTCCAGTCTCACAAGGTCTTCCTGCAATTTATCATAATCTGCTTGTGATCTTCCATGTTTTCTTGACCTGCTGCACTGGGGTGCAAATAGTACACCTTGGTAATGACAGGCTTGATTTCTTCGGGTATCTTCAAAACCTGAGACACGTATAATTTGAATATATCCACAGGCAATATGTTTTGAAATATTGGAAAGTTTATAAATCTTAAATTGTGTGCCCTCAGGCTATTTTCAATCTTTTCCAGTCTCTTTGTTGTTTCACTTTCACTCTGAACTAGATTTAACTGAATTTTTTCCATTGCAGAAAGCTGGTTTTCAGTTTTTTCCAATTTAGCTTTTTGAAGAACCAGTTCATTTGCATTGAAATTCACTTGATTCTTAACATCTCACACCTAACTCGTTAACCCCTTAATAGCCTTCTCCAGAGACTGAATTGCTAACCAAATCAAAGATAAAAGTTATTTATTCTTTAGGCGGCAGATAAACTTGTTTGCAAACTTTTTGGTCATCAACTTCCCTTCCCCCACTTGCTGCTTCGCTGACGCCATTTCCCGTTCCCGGCGCACCAAGCATTACAGCGCAACGCAGTCCCCTTCTTCCATTACCTCCACTGGGATCTGTGTTCACTTTCTCCAGAATGGTAAGTCCAGAAGGTGCTTCCATTTGCCCTGCCATCTCTATCTCCCCTCGGTGACCTCCCGAGGGTTTGGCGACATCCAGCTGCCTCAAACTCACACCATGGCCCGGTGGTGTCTGCCTCCTCTGTGATCCGGGGCTTAGTGATATTTCAGTCTGAGATGAAAGCCCTCGCTCCTCAGCTGCCACCTCTGCGACCCAGTCTTCCGGCGTTGGTGGGGGAAATGTTGCAAAGAAGCTGCCAATCTGGGGTTGAGATGTTTCCACTGGTGTGGATGAGGTTTCTCCACATCGGACCCAGGCTTTCCGTTTAGTATGTGGCATATTGGGAATAAAAAATAGGAAATAATGCTGAGCCTCTTACAGCCACATCTGTTCAGGAAGCCATCTTCACTAAGATCCTATTCTAGGTCCTTCTTAGCCAGCACGATCCCCATTTCCTATTAGATGCAATGCTTCTGAACTATGCTAGACTGACAGCCTGAAAGGCTATTTCTCTGCTTATCCAAGAAACTTATCCAGAACAGGCAATGAAGCAGCTTCCTCCTCAACATCTCAGTTCTGCTCCAAAATCATCATATTAAGAGTGAGCGGTTAATTAACTTTCCAGGTCTGCACAATCTTAGGCCACTCTGTTGACACTGATAAGAGACTAATAAAAATGTTGATAACAGACACTAACTAGTGATTAGCCCTCTTTTGCATTTTGACATGCTGACCAAAAAATGCTAGGAAGATATTCTTAAGTGTGCTTGCCTTAAAAATATCTGCAATACTGTCCAAAATAGTTTCTGCATTGAAAGTGTTCAATGGTGAACACATAGACCCATTTTCCTTTTGCCCTCCTCTATTAACTTGCGACATCAGTGCCTATCATACAGTGGATGTTGAGTGCTGATCATTTACCTACGAATCAGAATGTGATCTATAACATTCTGTGGAACCATCTTGTAATGAAAGTAGTAGTGTTTCTGGTTGCCTTACTTATATGCCACAATATTTAAATAGCTGAGAAGATGAAAGCCAGAGAAAGCAGGAAGAGATGCAACAACTCACCAAAGTTAGGTTTTACTACTACTACTTAATGTCCTGTTTTTATTTACTGTACAGTACAACAGCTTCATTACTGCTGGGCTTCAGGTGCTAGGAGCTTTAACTTACAGCTACTGGGATCTCTCACCCTCCCTCACTCGCCACCCCCTAAATCTGGACATTACAGCAATAGTCCCCAGTTAAGAAGACTGAGCTACTTCAAGAGTCTGATGCATGTGACTTTACAGCCAGCTGCAATAGCCAGGATTCCCTTCCTTCTAAGGATTATGAATGCTGCCTCCACAGTGTTCCTGCCCCAGCATCCCCAAGTCGCAAGAGCTGGGTCTGGTAACTGAATCTAGACCTCCCGCTCACTAGCACTCCACATTCCTGATGGACTATAACTTGAGTCCTATGGTGCTCTTTAGCTTGCAGAATCAATCAAAAAAAGGCGCTGTCAAGGGGAAAAAGAATTATCCGATACATGGACCACGTGAACACCAGACCACTGGCCAAACTTCCAACAGCTTGTAACCAAGTACAACTTTAGTAACCAATCAGAAGCAGAAAAGGGACCTGGGAAAACAAAAGCTGCTCAGATAGCCTTGGAAAATTGATGTGCAAAAAAAAATACATGCATTCACAAAGACATGAGACCATGACAATTGTTGTACCACTATGTACTATACACCAGTATTTTCCCACCTTTTATTTAAGAGATTTTTGACTGCCTGGTCAGAGATTCAAGGTGGTTTCCAGTAAAAACATCTTTAAAAAAAAAAAACAATACAAAAATTAACTTAAATAAAGAGTAAGTTTGCTCATCATAAATGGTGTTTTCCTTAGATAGCAGGATGAATTAGATATTATCTGTGAGGGACAGCATTGGATGAATTAGTCTCTCCAAGCTAGTTTTCAGAGGAGCCATAATCTTCTGGTTCAAAGGGAAGCTTCTTCTTGGCAGAATGCATACAAAGCAAATCCTTCATGAATCTAGATATGAGAGGATGCAGGGAAATTGTTTTTTCATTGTTCGATGTGTGGTAAGCAGCGAGAGCATTGAGATGGACACAGACTGATACTAATGCAAGATCAGATTGTACTAGGGTATAAAGATAGGATAATAAAAGTCTAGGACCACAACTGAATCGGTCTATGTGATGAGAACACCACCATGAGGTGTAGTGCTTCCATTTGAAGGAGTAGCTGCATCTCATGGAAAGTGTTCTGGAGAAGACCACTGTTGAATGGGTTCAGAGAAAGCCCATTTCTCTATGACTGTGCATTCAACATCCATGCCATCAAGTATAGGAAAGACAGCACAGGGTGCAAGAGCTCACCTTCTTGGAAAAGCAGAAAGGGATTGGACCCTCGGGGAACTGGTAGTCTTGAGGATAGATGAACGAGAAATGCATACCATGGTGGTCTCAGTCAGAACAGTGCTACGAGAATCATCATAGCATGTTCTCTCAGTAGCTTTTGGATCGTCTGAGATGTAAGTGGAAAAGCATGTATGAGGTCTGTGATCCAAGGTATCAGAAATGCATCTTGGGCCTCTCATAGGGGACTCGGTTAGACAGAGCAGAAATGGTTTAATTTTCATTTGTGCTCTGTTGCAAAATCGGTTGATACATGGCTGTCCCCATGTTTGGAAGAAATGGTCATCCATGTCCTTGTGTAATAGCCATTCGTGCAGGATGAAAATTCTGATCAGTCTACCCGCTAACATGTTGTGGATACCCGGTAAGACGCTTAAAAGGTTGCACGATTGTGAATCACCATTGCCATATGCATAGAGATTATTGGCAGAGGGTCCATGATCCCATTCCTCCCTCCTTGACATAGAACATGGCTACTTGACTATCTGTTTGAACCATCATGCTTTTTCCTCTGAGAATATGACGAAAAGCCTGCAATGTGTGGCATATCACTCTGAGCGCCAGTAGATTTGATGATGGCTGTCTTATCCAAAGACCTTGTGTCTTGAAGAGTCCAGCATGTGTCCCCCAACTCAGCCCTGACAAGTCTGTAATCAGGACTATCTAATCTGGAATCGAATGGAGCTAAGAGCCTTCTTGTATTCTGGACAAGTGGAGTCACTGACATATTAACTTTTTCATTAGAGGAGTGAGGGAGACTTTTGATAATTGGGATTGCGGAAACTGGTTCTACTGAGATCTGAGACCCCACTGGAGATGTCTCGTATGCAGACAGATTAAAGGAACTACATAAATGGCTGTAGCCAAGTGGCCCAGAAGGACCAGCCCCTTTCAGGCTGTGGAAACATGCATTTTTAGTAAAGTCATCGCCACTCTGAAGAGAGTCTGGGCTAATTCCAGAGGCAAAAAAGCCTGTTGTATCATGTCTATAACTGCACTAATGAATGGAAGTCTGTAGTATAGATTTCTGTACATTTAGTATGAATCCCAAGGACTATAGCATCTGGATAGAAAGACAGATGGGAAAGGAGTATGTCCTTGGTAGGGGCTACCAGCAGTCAGTCATTCAGGTATGGAAAAACCTGGATGCCCCGGAGTTGTAGGTAAGCCACCACTACCGCAATATAATTCATGAAGACTCACGGAGTTGAAGAGAGTCCAAATGGAAGGACTTTGTAGTGGCAATGGTGGGCCCCAACCTTGAAACAGAGGTAAACACCAGTATGAAGGGTGAATAAGAATGTGAGCATATGCATATCCAATCGTTTCATTGTAAGAGAGAGAGGACCATTGCCAGAGATGTCATCTTGCACTCTCTGTGGAAATGGCAGTTGAGACTTCAAAGGTCTGGAATAGAGCAAACTCCCCCCGTTTTCTTTGGAATCAAACAGTATGGGGAATGGGATCCTTGATTTTGTAGGGCAAGGGTTATTTCCTAAACTGCATTCTGCGAAAGGAGATGGGTCACTTCTTGCTGTAATTGCGACAACTGTGAGGGATCAGGAGGAGGGACTGCTGTATGAGGGATTACTGGGTTGCATCTTGAAGTGTAGATGGTAGCCCCAATGGATGATTTGCAGCACCCAGCAGTCCTGGGTTATCCATTTTCATTTTTGGCCTGTGAGGTTCAGCAAGTGTCAGAGCAGATCAAATGTGATGTCCGTGGAGCTGCCAGGGAACAAGATGACAGAGTTCCGCAGAAGTCGATTTTTTTGTGGTCTGATGAGGTGGCAGTGAGTGGTGGAGCTCCTGGCCTGAATCTTTCTGGTGAGGCAGGAAGAAATCAGATAAGCCAGCAGGAAAGTGGATTCATCTGAAGGATGAAAGATGCACAGAAGTCTGATGATACCAGTGACCTGGTCCATGGCCTGTTGAGACCTTTGAGCCAGAGTAAGAGGCAGACCATCTTCCTCTGAGACCAGAATAGGGTCTTCTGTGATTGAAGATGGATTAGACAGGAGTTGACTAATAGAACAGCGGGAGTCCGGGGATTGCAACTGAAGTCTCTGGGATCAAGCCATGCCATTGGTAGTGAGATTAATGATGAGGGGTGGCAGCTTTAGCAAAGCTTCCACTAATGAAGCATAGTAAGTGGTATAGTTGTGTTGGCAGTGCTGCTTTTAATATTTTGTGGGCATACTGCTCCCCTGGGTAAACCGTAAGCAGTGGAAGATGATGTTCTTTTTCTCTTGGTCTTGTAGAAAAACCAGGCAAAGGTAGGAGAGATAATATGATCATTTTCAACGATCGGGCGCTGCATGGTGATGAATGATTCTGCGATGACCTCCGGCAATGAATGGCCTAGAATGGGTGGTGCATCATCTAAGGATAGAATAGATGAGTCACGAGTTAAATGCATGGAGGATGAGTGCATGGTTTACACAGTTGCAGGTTTCTTTAAATGCTTTGACGACTTGCACACCAAAGGAGTTAATGCAGTTTGCATCGGGTGCATCAGTGATGTGTGCATCAAGGCATGCATTAATGTCCCATGCATTGGGTGTGTCAGTGCAAGAGTCAACTGGTGCATCAACTGTGCCTGCATACGGTGCTGCATCGATGTGCGTTCTGGCTGGAATCGATGCTTTTGGATGCCCTGG
Organism: Rhinatrema bivittatum; assembly: GCF_901001135.1. Lineage (NCBI taxonomy): Eukaryota > Metazoa > Chordata > Amphibia > Gymnophiona > Rhinatrematidae > Rhinatrema > Rhinatrema bivittatum. The sequence goes on along the minus strand of NC_042617.1, from coordinate 260,725,213 downwards.
GCAGTGTATGATTTTCAGTGCAGATTTGTCAATTTATTTCACTGACATCGATGCCTTTTCTGCTTTTTGTTGGTGCCGCATTGAGTTTTTCTTTTTTTCAGATGGCACCAACTCTTTTGTATATAATGAAGAGCAAAAGGCTGGCTGGTGGTGTTTCCTGGGCTCCACCAGCGAAAGCAGAGCAGCCATGCAGGCAGCCGATCAGCTGATGGGGGTTTCCCAGCTCCACCAGCAAAAGCAAAAAAAAAAAAAAGACTCACCGGCAGAAGATTGGCTAGTGGAGTTTCCCAACTCCACCAGCAAATAGAGAAACTGCTGCAGGCAGCAGAAGGGCTGGTGAGCAGTTCCAGGCTTCATCAGCTGCTAAAAATGTCAGAGCCAGAGATGGGAGGGGACAGGGAAAGGAGAGGGCCAGAGTAGGTGGAAGAGGGACCAGGGGGATGGGTGGAAGTGTGAAAAGGGAAGGGAGGAGGCTGGGGGAGGAGAGCAAAAGTGGAGGGGTTGGGGGGGGAGGGGGGAAGTGTTCTGTCAGGACTTAGGGAAAGAAAATTAGCAGGTAAGAAATAATTGCACCTTCCTCTTCATCCTGCCAGACCAGTCATTACAGAGGGATGTACCTAAACTATACTTATCCTGGGCAGGAGATACCCAGAACTGCATCCAGGACTCCCATGACAAAACTTTGTTGCCCTTCTTTCCTGGAGATTTACTCCATAATGCTTTGTGAAACTGTGTAGTGAGGCCCATGTGGCTGCTTTACAGATGTCGGCAGGTGCTAATGCTCCATATTCTGCCCAGGTTGCTGGGCACTCTCAACTGTCATGAGATATCTTTCCCTCTTATCAAACAGGCTATGAAAATCACCTCCTTAATCCATTTTGCAATGGATGCTTTCGAAGCTGCTGCTTCTTTTTGCTTCCCTGTAAATATAAATAAGCTATCAGACCTTCTAAACTTGTCACCCTCAAATACCTTAACAGCACTGTCTGGACATCCAGGAACCAAAGCTCTTTCTTTTCTCTGACAATTTGCTTTCCTAACCTCAAGCAATGAGATTACTTGGTTGAGATGAAACTATATTTGCTACAAATGATGGAACAGGTCTGATAGTTACTTTCTCCTTTGAGAAGACTAGATATGGATCCCTACATGAAAGGTCCTGTAGTTCCGAAATTCTTCTTGTTGAGCAGATTGCTACCAAAAAGACTACCTTCACTAAAATGTTTTATTAAGAGGTTCAAATGGAGTTCTTGTTAAGGCCTTAGGGCCAATTTCAGGTCCCACAGTAGAACTAGTAGCTTTCGTGGTCGTAGGTACTTCTCTCCCTTTAGGAAGCAAAATACATCAGATTAGAGGATCCATTTACCTGCCCCCCTGTAGCAACAGATAGCCGCAACCTGAAATCTCAGCGAACTCGCTGCTAGGCCCTTCTCCAGCCTCTCTTGAAGGAATTGTAGAATCACAGTTACTTCCGCTCTCTGTGGTAATACCTTCCTTCTCTTGCATCAATTCTCAAAGATTCTCCAAATGTCAATGTAAGTCAGCGAAGTAGACTTCTTTCTTGCTTTCAACAGGGTCGCAATTATCTGGGCTGAGTATCTTCTGAGCCTCTCCCTTTCAATAGCCATGCCGTAAGAGAGGATTAGGATTCTCCAGGATGACTGGCCTTTTTTTTCAGGAGACCCTGCTCCCAGTCGAATATGAGCAATTCTCTTTCTTTTAGTCTGACCAAGTTCATGTACCATGGCCTTCTCAGCCAGTCACATGCCACTAAGACCATCTACCCCTGATGATCTGATATCCTTCTCACTACTCTTCATATTATTGGCCACGGAGGGAAAACGTACAGCAGAATGTCTCTGGGCCTTCTCTAAGATAGCACATCTATCCCCACAGTCCCCCATTCCTTCTTCCGGCTGAAGAATTTTTTGGCTTTGGTGTTCTTTCCTGAATGGACCCCATGTGTCTGTTATTTGCTTTATTGCTTCTTCCGCCAATTCCCTTTCTCTCAGGTCCCACGAATGGCAACTGAGGAAGATCACTTGTATATTGTCTTTCCTTGCTATGTGGGGTAGGTGCGATCTCCTGGAGGAGCATTTCTGCCCACTGCATTAACCCGGCTGCTTTCTTTGCTACCTGTGGGCTCCTTGTTCCTCCTTGTCTGTTCTTGGCAGTATCTGACAGTATCTTGATGGCTTTCCCCTCTACCATCATTCATAAGTGCCTTAGGGCTAGCTTGACAGCCCTGGTCCCTAGTCAGCTCATTGGGTATGATTTATCTCTCACCGAGCAGGTGCCTTATCTGCCCTTCCCAGTGTGCCCCCCATACAAATTTGCTGATGTCTGGTTACTGTGATCCATCGTAGGGGTTCCAGGCTTAAGCCCACAGACATATTGGATCTCTAATCACCATTCCTGGCTCTTCCTGGTTTTGATACTTATCAGCAGCTTCTTCTCGAAATCTTGGCTTTGCGGGGATCAACTGGTTAGCAAGGACCCCTGTAACGGCCTCATGTAGTCTCTTGCCCAGAAAACAGTCTTGATTGCTGCTGCCATGCCACTGCAGCTTGTTGACTCTTTCCTCCATAGAGTTAGCCTTCCCATCCTTGTATCGAATTGTGCTCCCAGGAAGACCAATGTCTGGGTCGGACATAGGTGACTCTTGGCCCTGTTCACCACCCTTCCTAGTCCTTCCAACATTTATATTACTCTCTCTTGCTTGACATTTCTCCTGAATGGAGACTGTTCTTATTAACCAATTGTCTAGGTATGGATGTACTCCTTCTTTGCACAAGGAAGTCATTATCACCATCATTACGTATATCAAAAGTCTTTGGCGCTGCACTGCCTTCTCTTAATTGCACTGCATGGCAACTGAAGAAAAATTTCTTTCACTGGGAATTTTAGTTCTGAGGAATAACGTTTGTATATAATGTTGAGAACCTACTGATCTCCTGTAATCTTGGACCACCCTTGAAATCTCCCCCTTACTGGTGGGAACTCCAAGCAGGCCTACACATCATCATTCGGGTCCCTTTTTGGAATGTGGGGACCTACTTCCCCCCCACCCTTGGGTCATTCCAGGTCCCTCAAAATTATTTAATTAAATCACCATTTCTTACTACAATAAATCAAGGTAATTTACAATAAACAGAGTAAAACATAATAGTCAATAAAACAAATAAATAGCATGTCATAGATAATAAAACTATAAAATTAAATGGAGCATAAAAGTAAATACATTTTAACAAAGTAAACTAAAAATGATATTATAAAGACCCTTGAAATACATGGACAAATAAAAGCTTTTAAGGGATTTCCTAAACTTCAAATAATTTCAAGGTGAAAGCTTAGGGGAAGAGAATTCCAGATGCTTGGAGCAACTTTCGCTCATGGATGCTAGCTGGATCTCTTCGTGTAAAGGGATAGTGAGTAATTCTTGGTAAACAGAATGGAGAATTCTATTGGGATGATATGGTTTAATAAGAGTAGCCAAATAAGAAGGTGTACCATGACGATATGCCTTGAATGTTACACAGGCAATTTTAAATGTAATGTGGGCAGAGATAAGTAACCAATCTGAGTGCTGAGTCATCTGGGTGGGGCTCAGGGTTTTCCTCCTTATCTTGAGAATCCCTCTGGGAAGAATCGCCTTCATCCTCAGAGTAATATCTCTTTCCCTCCCCAGGTGCCTTCCACTTCTGGTGTCAACTTCTGTTTCTTTTTACTGGGGTTCCTTATCACCAGGGGTTGTCCCTAGTGGTAACGCCTCACTGTGCTGGCCTGCCCTTCATTTGGCAGTAGTCCTTTTGCATAATTAGCACAAACTCTGTTGAAATATCCTTTTCTCCCTGGGGTAAGCCTGCCACTTGTAGGCTCCTGCAGGCCTTCACTCCCTCCTGTGATGCCAAGGATAAGTGTCTGGAGGTACCATCTATATAGTGTTTCCCTGCTCAAATATGGCTGTCCTGCCACACTGATTTGACAGGCCTTCCATTCCTCCCTCCTCCATCGCAGGATCCTTTTTGTCCCCATTATACACTCTGCAAACAGAGCCAGCGATGCTCAGCATACATTGAATTCCACATTTCAAATATTTTCTCTTCCTCTCCATCATCTTGCTCCACGGTGCTCCAGGGGCAATTCAGACCAGACCTGCAGCTCAGGGCTCCCACTGATGAAGCACCATCTCTCCAAGTCTGTCTATCTGCTGACTGCCCTCCACACTGGTATGTGCTTTTTTTTTTTTTTTTTTTTTTTAAATAAGTAGTAGTATCCCTTCTCTGGCAGGAAATGAGGGCATCACAAGCCCAATTGCCCTGGGGAAGGAAGATTAGCCCTATGAAGACTGTCATCCTGAGGAGGTTCCCCTGATCCGGCCCTGTTTATTCTTAGGGGAAAAATCGACCTTAGGGAAGGCTTTTGTCCTGGGTACCTTATTTCCTCCTCCTTCCCGCTGGACCAGCTACATCTACCATCTGCTAGAGGCAGAGAACTACCGACTCCTTTCCCTGCTGTAGCAGCATATACTGGGAAGGACATTAGAGAAGGAACCTTGCACTGTAATCACTGGCCTGGCAAGACAAAGAGGAAATGCAGAAATAATTTAACTAAACTCCTGAAAAATGTTTTTGTCCAAAATCACAGATAACTGCATAAGTTCAAAAAAGGCATAATTAACTTCTTAATATTTAATAATGCATTTGCAAGGAAGGTTTAGAAGAAACAGATGGCACATTTTAATCCCAGGGATTCAGAATAGTTTATTTTCAGTGTTCACTTTGCAACTGCTTATGCAGTAGGCCATATAACAAGGCTCAGGATTGGACCCTATATATGCCACTCCTAAAATATATAAAATAATAAAAGTTGCAAGTGCTGAATTCCAAGCTGCATCTTTGTGGGTCTGTACACAACCCTCTTGGCTAAAAAGATGCAACAATTCTACTGAAGAAGTTTTCTCCTACTAGATGTCTCCTGTTTACTTGCTCTGACACTGCAATGCCATTTCCTCAATTCCATCCTTCTGAAGAACTGACAGTTCAATTATAGTTAAAATGGTGCATAACAGAAGCATTTGGCTTTCTTCTATTGGGCTTATGGACAAGAAAATAAAATAAAGCAGCTGGCATACATTCCTCAACATGCCAAACAAGCCTCGGAAACATTTGTTCTCTTATTTCAGAGATGACCGCAATTCTTTCACTCCAACTCCTTTACAGAAGGAAGTTTTGGCTAAAGCTTAAAAAGAGAAGTTCTTCACTCGTCATCACAACAAATGTAACATTTTACTTAATACTGGCCCTTCATACAGTCCCGCGGGTGGATACCTTGACTGCATTATTACAGAGAGTGCTGCACACTCTCTGTAATAATGCTTAATTTGAGCAAAACAATTCTTTGATAAAATTAGCTTACAACCATCTAATATAATTTTCTGTTTATCTACATATTAAGAAGCAAATTATTGTTTTCAAATGGATATAAACTTTTAGTACTCCCTGGCCTGGTCCCATGTAGTCAAAACTGTGATGTCTCCTAAACACTGCAGTTTTGCCCAAAAATAGTTTAAAAAAAAAAAAAAATTCACACTGAAAAGAGCAAAAAAAAAAGGTCTATGCAGCAGCTATTACAGCCATTAACAAGCTCTAGCCATGATCATGCATGATGTTATCAATGTCACAACCAGAGAGGCAACAATGTAGGGTCCAGGGAACCACACACCCCATAGCCACAAAAAAAGAGGAGAGTCCTTTCTCCAATGTCAAGCCAAGGGAGTTTACTTCCATCACTATTATGACAGTGGCATAGAACCATCTCAGTCAGGCACCCATCTCGCTCACCCCTTCCAACAACCCATATAAATTATCTACATCCCATTTATAGGCACATGCAGCACTCATACAGAAAACTCCTACCACCAAAACTATTACTGAGGCAAGAACTTTCAGTATATTAGCAATGAAAGACAACTCTCAGATTTCATATACTTAGGTCACTTGGAGGTCCATTTTTAAAAGGATTTGTCCAGTTAAGTGTTATAAAAATCTGGTGTCCCGCTGACTGGCCAAGTTCTAGCTGAACAAGAGATTATCCAGCTAAAACCTAGCTGAAGTACAAAAAGAGGTGGGCTGGGAGAATGCCAGGGCAGAGCAACTTAGTCGATACTCGGTAGTGTCCAGCCAACTCTAAGACTGCCTCAGAGCAGTCCTAAAAGTATCCAGTCATATGTGACCAAATAAAGCAAGTAAACAGTGTTCCCTATAGACAGCTGGATGAATTAGCCATGACATGTCAGAGACACCATCTGATGGTTTCAAATGCACCTCTCTCTCAAAGCTGAGTAAAGTTCTTACCAAGTTCCTGCCTGCGTGCTGTCTTTCACAGAGCTTAAACTTTTTAGTAAGATATTTGACCCCAGGGAAGTGGGCAGGTAGTAAGCATGGCTAGCTCATGCTGCTGTCTACAGAGATCTCTATTTGCAGGTAAGCAAGTTTGCTTTCTTCATCAACAGGCAGGGCTGAATTAGCCATGACACATAGAGCATCTCAAGCTGAAGAGTGCACAGTGCAGCAATGCTAAAATAAGCAACTCTTGACATGTTGTCCACATAATTATTAGTATGTGAAGGTGTATGCAGACTACTTTAATTGAAGTGGCCCTGTGGTGAGCCACTGAAGCTATCATGGCTCTCACTTGATGAGTCTAATCTGTAGAGAGGGACCTATGTTTTCAGTTTTTTTTTTTGTTTTTCCCAGGAATTTATCAGAGTTTATTATAAAGAATAAAAATGGAAGAAAAGCAGTGGAAATTAAGTCAATGTTTTAGTCCCAGTTTGCTTTTTATAATAAACACTGATAAATTCCTTAGAAAAATAAAATAAAAACTGAAAATAAAAGGTCCCTATCTGTAAGCCAACCAATTCATAATAGTGCACAATACAGTCCACTAATCAATCTGACAGCAACTGCCAGTCTATTGGGATCAAAAGAAATAAACAGCTGAGAACCTGTCAATGAGGCTCAGTCCTTCTCAAATCATATGCAAGGGTTCTTTTACAATCCAGAGTAAAGCAAATATTCTCACCTTTATGCACGAGGCCTTAGGAAAAAGGTAGGAAGAACAATGGCCTGATTAACATTAAAGTCAATGGAGACGAGATGGCTGGGGATATGATAGAGGTCTTTAAGATCATGAGAGGTCTAGAACGGGTAGATGTGAATCGGTTATTTACACTTTTGGATAATAGAAGGACTAGGGGGCATTCCATTTAAGACTAATCGGAGAAAATTCTTTTTCACTCAATGCACAATTAAGCTCTGGAATTTGTTGCCAGAGGATGTGGTTAGTGCAGTTAGTGTAGCTGGGTTCAAAAAAGGTTTGGATAAGTTCTTGGAGGAGAAGTCCATTAATCAAATTTACTTAGGGAATAGCTACTGCTATTAATTGCATCAGTAGCATGGGATCTTCTTGGTGTTTGGGTAATTGCCAGGTTCTTGTGGCCTGGTTTGGCCTCTGTTGGAAACAGGATGCCAGGCTTGATGGATCCTTGGTCTGACCCAGCATGGCAACTTCTTAAGCAAAATTGCTTACCTTGTAATAGGTGTTATCCCAGGACAGCAGGATGTAGTCCTCACATAATGGTGACGTCACTGACGAAGCCCTATCACGGAAAACTTTCTGTCAAAGTTTCTAGAAACTTTTGACTGGCAGACTGAGGCCACTGAGCATGCCCAGCATGCCATGATCCCTCGAGCCACAGGGGTCTCCCTTCAGTCTTGTGTATAGCAAGAAGCGTTAGCAAAAATAAAATAATAAAACGTATCGGACTGAACTCCGCAGGGTGGCGGGTGGGTTTTGTGAGGACTAAATCCTGCTGTCCTGGGATAACACCTATTAAAAGGTAAGCAATTTTGCTTTATCCCAGGCAAGAAAAATGTAAGCAGTAGCCATACTTCCCAATTTTCAGGACCCAATGGTCCTTGGTGATCTTTCCCACTCTGAAAGGATTGAACCCTCCCCCCACCAGAGGTGGCAGGGAGTCTGGTTTTAAGCTCATCAAAAACCAGGCTCAGGTTTCACCTGTGGTTAAGGGGCCTTCGGTTGACCTTGGCATCCCCTGGCAGGAAGCTGTTGCTGGACAGGGGTGGTCTGATGTTGGCAAGATCAGAAGGGGTATCACTGAAAGAATGCTCATCTGAGGGCAGGAGGGTTGAGGCTAGTCACCTCCTCTGGCTGACAGACTGAATAGTAACTTATTGCTCCTTGATCTGAGCTACAGTATCCTTGATTTAGTCTCCAAACAAGTGTTTCCAGTACATGGAACATCTGCAAGCCATCATACACATCGTTCCGTAGACCACTGGCTCATAGCTAAACCAGCCTGTGTGCCCCAATGGTGCGCCAAAAAGTTCTGCCCATAGTGTCAAACACTTCACAGACCGAGCAGATTAGATGTTTCTTAGACTCCTCTACATTCTCCACCACTTTACAAGCCAGTTTACTCTGGGTTTAGCAACTCCATTAAAGGCTTTAGTTTCTTCATACATTCATGCACTTATTGCACCATATACAGCTGGTGTGATGCTATTTTATTGCACAGCATGGAACTCAAAGATTTTCTTCTCAAAAATATATCCAGAAGCTTCATGTCTTTTCCCGGAGTAGTATTAGAGATCTCCTGGGTTTTCTTGGTCCACCTGATAAACAACTCTACGACAACCGAGTAGTCAAAAAGCGGGACCACCCCGACTCCACTTTGAAGTGCATAAAAAGTAGAATACAAATCAAATAAATAAAACCAAGGGTTGCTTGCACCCTATACTTTAAGTCGAGTTTCCTGGCAACATTTAGGCAAGTACTGGTAATTCTGAACTGGAAGTGCTGGAGTAACTTATGCACCAGAATCATCACCAAATCCACTAACGGTTGCAGAAGCTGCATAAGGCTGAAAACGTCCACCTTGGAGCCATTCTTTCCTAACACTGATACCCAGCAACATTGTCCAGAAATGTGAAATACCAGAGATCATCTGAGGAGAAATGCTGCGGTATGTTAGGCAAGGGTTCCAATAGAATACTCACTGAACCTTCCTCTGACCCCAATAAAGCAGGGTGGGGGAATGCTGATCAATGACCCAGATGATAAAGATAGTAACCAAGGAGGAGACCTCCGTCATTCCCAAGGAGGGACATGCCCAGGAGAGAAGACAACCTAGCTGAGGTTCTTTCCTCATCCTCTGACTCTGGGCAGGACTCCCCAATCAAGGAGAGGGTTAACCCAATTGTTTAGGACTAACTACTATGGCTGGCAACACTTGTGGGTTATGCACATGCATGGAACAAGGCAAAGTTTAATTTGCAGTAATACCTCTCCCATTTTAGTCAAGAAAGGTTCCAAGGCTTCTCTTCTGTCCTCAGGAGTCAGAGGCAAAAAAAACTTCTTCACCAGCTCAGAGAACTGGTCCACCCAACTGTTGTGCTCTCTGGACAGGAATTAAAAAAGACATCCTCTTTATAAACCCATGTGGGTTCTTCCCCAGCTTGTTGTTAAAGAATTGATGTATTTGGCTCCAAGGAAAGACTAGGTTGAGTCACTCAGCACTGGGACCTCTGTTGTGACCTCCCACATGGAAGTGCTTTGAAATCAGCACCTTTCTTCCCAGTTTCTGTAGGTCTAAACCAGGGAAGTCCCAAATCCGGCTCACAAACATGTTTGTGCACTTAAGGGGTTGCTAAGGCAAGGAAAAAATTCTGAACTGTAATGAGGCAGAGAAAAAGTACAATGTAAAAATAAGGGGGGGGGGGGGGGGTTTCCGCACATCTTTGCGGAAGCAAATTCAGGCAGAACGCACACATGGGAACCACCGTGCACATTCATTGAGACTTTTACTGAGCTCTGAAAGATGGGTCCATTCAGTGCCTTCAGATATCACCCTTCATGTGTCATGGCCAATTCAAAATATTTATTTATTTATTTAACAGTTTTTTATACCGACCTTCATAGTAAATTAAACCATATCGGATCGGTTTACATAAAACAAGGGTATAACAGAAGCAATAAATAAAAGTAATTAACAAGAGAAGAGAATAAGATAAAAGTTACATTTAACAAGGAGTAAAAACTTGGGAAGCTTAAGAGCTGGAAGGAAGTTAAAGGTCAAAAATAATTGAAGAAGCATTATCCAAAGGAATTTGGAATAGAGCAAAAAGATGCTTTAATCGGTGAGTGCCAGAGTTCTTCGTCTGAAAGAAATATAGCTGGTTAAATGGCTACAAAATGTCATGGCAACGTTATTGGTGGTATATTCCCCATATTTGCTGGTATTTGAATGATTCCCCTTGTCATGTCAAATCTGAGCTTTTCTAAAGCAGCCATCTCTCTTAGTTTTGCCTTCCAGTGCTTATTGTGGGATGAAACTTCCAACATGTGGCTATAGTAAAACATGCCGCAAGTAACAATTGCCCCACTAACTTTCGAAATTTCTGAAACCCCGTCCATCTACCTAGTAGACCCAATAATGGTGTGATATGAATAGAAAGATTCACAATATTGGATATTTCTTGAGTCACTTGTGACCAAAACTGTTTTACAAATGGGCAAGACCACCACATATGCTGATAGGTGCCCTCTTGTCCACATCCACGCCAGCACCTAGAGCTCAGACCAGGAGAGAATCTCGCATAATATACCGGAGTACGGTATGTCCTGTGAAACAGTCTAATCATGAGTTCTGTGTGACATGCACAAATGGTACTGCGATGGGTGGAGTGCCATATGCTTGTCCAAGCCTGTGGGCCCAAATTTAAACCCAGGCCTGAGTTCCAATATGTTATCAAGCAGGGAGATGTAACAGAACCATATTTATCTTTCAATAGGTTTTTGTAAACCACAGAAACACCTTTATAGGGGAGTCCCCGGTGCTATCAAAAATAATTCCACTCCTTTGAGAGGACTTGAGGAGCTATTTACAGGAAAGTGGCGGGCTAAAATGTCTTTTACCATTCCTGTTGATTTATAAATGTTAGACAATCTACACAGAGGATGGATTTTCAAGAGATCCGGTTGGATCTTTGTTATCAACCTGATCCAGGAGGGAATTTTATATAAGACCATAAGATTTTCCAAACGGGTCAGACCAAAGGGCCATCAAGCTACAGTATCTTGTTTCCAACAATGGCCAATCCTGCCAGGTCACAAGTAGTTGGCAGGATCCCAAAAGGTTGACTAGTGTTTTTGAAAGAGTAAACTATCGATTCACATTTACCCATTTTACTCCACTCATTTTATCCACCTCTATCATTTCTCCCCCTCAGCCATCTCTTCTCCAAGCTGAAGAGCCCTAACCTTTTTAGCTTTTCCTCACAGGAAAATCATTCAGTCTTATTTATCATTTTGGTCGCCCATCCTTCCTGGTGATGCTGAACCTGCCATAACTGGTGCTTCCTGCTTCTGCATCACTCTCTCCCTGCTGTACATTACTGGTGCTCAAGCAATCCCTAACAGTCTGATTCTACATTTCTATCCTGTGGCCTGGCTCTGTATTCACACACAGACAAAATCTGCCTGTCACAGTACTCAAGTTTCTGTCCATCCTGAAAATGCAATGTTACTTTGGGACTGCAATTCCATATATGTTTCAGTGGGACTGGTACATGAGAGGAGAGAGACACTATTAACCTGACTGGATTTGTGCTAGTTGAAGGGTGCAGAGAAGACAGTGCATGGCTGGCCATAAACCTAGCATGGGCAGAACAGTTATGTATGCCAGGCTGGCATCAGAGGGTGAGCGACAGAGCGTCTGTGTGCTTGCAGTGTGTGACATCTGGATCGGGGAGTGCAGGGGTGAGAGATCATCACCTGCTGAGTATATGCAGACAGGGGGTGTTTGGTCCAATTCTATTTTGGGAAAGGAAAGTTTAATAGCGGGATCAGTGAGCATAGTTTGGTGTGTTGGTGAGCTGATATGAGCAGAAAGTTATGTCTTTGGTTGGTTTAGGTAGAGGGGTTGAAAAGGTGAAAGGAATTGAGGGATTGTTGCTCCTGTTCCAACTGCATACAATTAGAACAAAAAGAGAAACGTGGCAACTGATCTCACAGGTTACATGGTTGAAAAGGAGGACATGAGAATGAGTTATGCAGGTGTATGAATAAGAATGGAGCTGGATGCTACCAAGGGCAGTGCCAACACGACTAGTGGAAGGCCTCCTCTAAAGCAAATATTTTATCCCAGAAAACATTTACTATGAAAAGACTGACTTTTTGATTTCTAAATAAGTGAAGGGTTTCACTTTCACTATGAAAGTTTCACAGAATGCCATCCAAGCAGTAACTAAGAATTCTACAACAGGTGGAGTCAAGATAGATACTGTGAAGGGACATGTTTTAAAAACTTTTTCTTTTTGTCTTTAATGGTTAAACACAAGGGCAAAGCAAGGTGGGGTTTCCCTCCGAACCTGATCCTAAAGCAGGGACCTTGCTGTAATACCTCATAGTTTGGGCTGCTTCAGATGATGCTTCAGGTCAGCTAGTTTTAGGTTGGAGAGAGAGACCAGAGCTTAGGCCTAGAATCTTTACAGTTTTCCAAATGACTGCACACACAGGCCAATGACATAGAAGAGATCAGTGGAGGGGAGCATAGAAGATACTGTTCAGAGAATCAGAACTGCAGGGGCTAAACTTAGTTCTGAGGTCACTGTGAAAGGGGCTTTGTTGCCAGTGTTGAAATCCCAACATTTTCAGATGACACTGCCCTCAGTGCCTCTACAAATCAGACGCTGTAGCCAGAGGTCCCACTGACACCGGTGGCAGCGTCATTTTAAGAGCATGGCAGCAGTAATCAGAATACTGCCACATGCCCACTCCCTATCCCCATTTAGAGGCTTGGGAAATAGTTCTCTTGCAAGGTACCTGGCTGGCACTGCAGATTTTCTGAGAAGACTACTTCAAGTATTATATAGATCTCAGACTGTTAATCAAAGTATTAACATGGAAATGCTATGAACATCATGCTCTTGTCTGGAAGAAGCTGTATTAGCTACAACAGGACTACACTTAATGAGCTTGAAAAACAGATACAATTTAATAAAGTTGAAATAAAGGCTGTTTCAGAGAAAAATATGATCTGGGAGAAAAATGTCTCATGGTCAACAAGTTACAATTGATGTTTTAGTTAAAGAGAATGTGGTACTGTGATGAAAAGCTGAAAATACTGAAAATGTTTCCAAAATGATTTACAAAGATTCCAATCCTCATTTCTACCTGCTAATAGTTAATGATTATCAGCAGAATTCTTTCAAATATTTCATCTCAGTAATCTTCTATTTTGCTTGAACAAACCTATTATAAATGCTTGTTGCTTTTGTATTTTTATTTGCCTTGACATGTTCCACAAGTTTGTACTGTCTACCCAGTTTTCTTGTTTATTGTTTTAGATTAATGCTGTGTTCATCTACTCTTTTGATCAAGGCTTCTCCTACTCCTCCATCTATAATGAACTTGAGTCAGTTTTTATTTTTTCTTTATATTGTTTGAGATTTATTGGCACTTATTGTGTTTTCTGACTTAATGCATATAATGTATATTTGTATAAATGTCTAAAACTGATAAATAGAAAATGTACTCAATGGGGGTGTTGGATGTCTCAAAGGAAAAGCCTTATTGAGTCACACTAAAAGCAGCCTACTTACTTCTAATAACCTTGTTTGGGAAATGCAAACAACTTATAAAATTTCATGAGAAAAAAGTATGCTTGGGTTAATAAAATACAGAGGTTATTTTACAAAAGGGTACCACTGCTCTGAAAAAAAAAAAAAAGGCCCAGAAAGCAAACGCCCAGCTCCCTTTTATTTTGAAGAGCTGTTGAAAGAGTGATGGCATGTAAGGTGGCTCTATAGAAAACTATGCTGTAATGCCACAGGGCCACCAACTTCTGGTGGATTGTAAATCACTGGTAGAACAGGGAATCACTGCACGTTCTTAAAACCATTCAAAATCCTGAATCCAAACTCCTTTCCCCATGCCCCTTTTACCTTTCTTTATTTGATTTATATTCTGCCTTTTGGCACTTCAAAACAGATTATAGGTACCTTAGGTATTTACCTATCCCCCAAAGGTCTTACAATCTAAGACCTGTATTTACTATACAGGCCGTGCTCCCTCCCTCCCCTTTACTAAAAGTTTTTCCCCATTCTATCTTTATAGGGAAAATGCCTAGCAAATGACCATCTAAGTTTGAACCTGAGGCAATGGAAGAAGAAGTGACTTGCCCAAGGTCACAAGGAGCAGCAGTGCGATTTGAATTCTGGCTTCCCTGTTTTGCAGCCCACTGCTCTAAGCATTAGGCTACTCCTCCATGCTTCTCTGAGAGCAGTGGTTCTCAACCTTTTTTCTATCAAGACACACCTGACAGATGATGCTCACATGCGTGACACACTGAACACACACATGACCATCATGGGACTAAATATAAGCATATGCTCTTCTTCTACAGGAGTCCCCTGCTTCCTAACAATGAGTGCTGAGCAGAACTGATGTTTCCCTGTACAACTCATCATACAAAAAAAAAAAAATATTCTGATTCGGGTGTCATCTTAATAACAGCATCACAAACTCCCTCTACTACTAGGTGCATTGTAAAATAATACAAACAAACCCCACTCTAGAACATAAGAACATGCCATACTGGGTCAGACCAAGGGTCCATCAAGCCCAGCATCCTGTTTCCAACAGTGGCCAATCCAGGCCATAAGAACCTGGCAAGTACCCAAAAACTAAGTCTATTCCATGTTGCAGTGGCTATTCTCTAAGTGAACTTAATAGCAGGTAATGGACTTTTCCTCCAAGAACTTATCCAATCCTTTTTTAAACACAGCTATACTAACTGCACTAACCACAAACTCTGGAATTTGTTGCCAGAGGATAATTGTGCGTTGAGTAAAATAGAACTTTCTCCAATTAGTTTTAAATGTGCCCCATGCTAACTTCATGGAGTGCCCCCTAGTCTATTATGCGAAAGAGTAAATAACCGATTCACATCTACCCGTTCTAGACCTCTCATGATTTTAAACATCTCTATCATATCCCCCCTCAGCTGTCTCTTCTCAAAGCTGAACAGCCCTAACCTCTTTAGTCTTTCCTCATAGGGGAGTTGTTCCATTCCCCTTATTTTGGTAGCCCTTCTCTGTACCTGCCATACCTCAGCAGCACTAACTCCAAGAAAGGAAACAGCAATAGCCCTTCCCATGAAAAGGCAGCAGTTCACCACCAGTGCGATATAATATTGAGAAAATACAATAAGGCTGATACAAAACTCTAGTAAAGTACCTCATCTCACTCACATACACAAAGACGGACCTGCCTTCACCAAATATAGAATAAAAGACCACAAATTACAAATGTGGAAAAAAACCTGAAGTGGAAACCCAAGACCTTCTGCATGCAGTACAAAACTGGAGACTAGAAACAGAAATATATTTCCTCCTACACTAAGCAAAGCTCAGAGAGAAGAAATGCATATTCTCAAAACTGACGTAGTATGGCCCGTGTGCCCAGTCACTCCCTCCATGTCCCCATCACCCCTCACTTGTCCCAACTACTCAATCATCCATTCACATGCTCATATCCCTGTCCAACATTCCTGACACTCCCATCCTTCATCCTCTTCCCCGTGCTCCCTCTCTCCCCTGTTCAACTTTCTGCCCTTCCCTCTCTTTCCTACCCAAAATACCTCTGACCACCTCTTTTCCGACCCCTTCCTGCTCAGCAACCCCCACCCCCACCCACCTCCATCTCTTCTTTGCCCAGCAGCCCCCAATCCCTCCCTCCGCCTCTCTCTACCCAACAACCCTAACTGCCTTTCCCCCCTACCCTATCTTCCCACACCTTCCTGCCCAGTAGATTTCCCCCTCCTCCTGGCTCCCAGCCAGCAGAAAAGATTTCAATCCAATCCAGAGTCTCCCTCCCTCTTTATCAGCAGCAGATGAGGGCAAGAAGCACTGAAGAGAGAAAGATGAAGCTGCAACAGCGAAATCTACAGAGCAATCACTTTTCTCCCTTATGCTCCTGCTTTCACATCCAGGCTCCATGGGGTGAAGAGAGCAGCATCAGCAGCCTCACTGCCAGGCCAGGCAGAGGGAGATTAAGCTGGTGTCCTGCTGGGCCCATATGAACAGGAGTTGGTGATATCGTGCTCTGATCTTGGCGAAGCAGGTCATACCCAATAAAAGAGAAGGCGGCCAACTTCAACCCAGACTGAGGAGGAAAGATCCGTCTTCTGCTTGCTCAGCAACACACCTCCCAGGACTTCGTGAAACGCTAGTGTGTCCCGACCACCTGTTGAGAACCACTGTTTTAAGAGAACCACTGTTTTAGATAGAATTAACCATAACTAGGTTATGCTGACGAGCATATCTGTGGCTGTTTAGCCTTTATACACTCCTAGAGAATTTTTAAAATGGAAGCAAACCGTGTTCTATGTTCTGAATTCTGGGTTGCCCTCTACCACTTGCCTTGGCTTTCAGAAACACAGGACTCCTGACAATGCAGATTTTAGAAAACAGGGATAGGAAAAACACAGCTACTTGTTAGTAATAGAATTTTTTTCTTGTCTAACATCTAAAATATTTTTACTTGTACAGGAAACCGATAAATAAACTGAATGATCTAAGAATGGGTCCTAAAGTGGTGGCCTGGAAAACTGTTTGAGAGACTGACAGCCGAGAATGATGGTAATGGAGTTTTCTTTGAAGAAAGATAATGAGTGAAGGGTCCTCATGGTTCAGTCCCAGGGCTGATTCTGTTCAATATTTTTGTAAGCAGAACAGTTAGGAGAAAAAGTTTGACTTTTTGTGAAGGACACAAAGATTAGCAACACAGTGGACACATCAAAGAGTAAATAGAATAACAAGCTATCTCAGAAAGCTTTAGTAGTCAACTGCTTGAGTAATGCATTTGGGGTGCAACAATCCAAGAGCAGCACAGAATGGGAGTGAGCTGCTGATCTTCACAAAGCAGGAAAGAGACCATAGGGTGATTTCAAGGTAGCAAAACCGTGCGATAAAGTGGTGACCAGAGCTGGAGGAATTCTAGGGTGCAAAGGGAGAGGCATAACTAGTGTAAAAAAAAAAAAAAAAAAAAAAAAAAGGAAGCAATTATGCTGTTGTACAGGTCATTGGCGAGACCTCACCTGCAGTACTGTGTAGTTCTTGCAGCCATAACTCTAAAAAGACAGAGAGGATGAAGGCAGTCCAGAGAAGGGCTACCAAAATGTGCAGTATCTGCACCTAAAGCACCATAAGATGAGTCATAAGGATCTAAACACACACAACTTAGAAGAGAAGCAGGGGATATGACAGACATTCAAATACATGAAAGGTATTAATACTGCACAAGTAGAAAACCTTTTTTCAATGGTAAGGAAGCTCTAGAACAGTGGTTCCCAACCCTGTCTCATGCATATTCATTGTGGATATCCTGAAAACCTGACACTGGCTGGGGGGTACCCTGGACAGGGTTGGGAACCACTGCTCTAGAACATGAGATCAGACTCAGGAGCAATTCCAGGAAATTGTTTTCATGGAATACTCTTCCAGAGTGGGTGATGAAGACTAAACTGGTAACAAACTTTTAAGGAAAGGAATAAGCAAAGAGGATACTTAGTTTCAAAAAAAGTAAAGAAATAGCAGTACAACACCCCTTAGCAGCACATATTGCATTGCAAGAATGACTGGCAAAGTTGATAAAATGAAACATTACAAGTCTTAGCAGGAAATTAGATGTTCACATAGCTGGGTCTTGTCAGGTAGGCTACAAAGGGAACCTAGGAGTCTGGATATTCTGGCAAAAGCCACATTACAATGGGTAGCTATATAGATTAAAATGTGATGACAGACCCAGCTGCTAGTTAATTCTGGTTGGTATGCTGCAAGAACAGCAATATCTAGAAGTTCTAGTGGAATAGTATGTGCTCATGTAGCCAGGTCTGTCCTGCAGGCGAGCCAAGGGACCTAAGGGAACCGATATTAATGTGCCCATTGCTTGAATACTGGTGACTATTTAGATTATTACAAGGCTTTGTGATTAGATATAGAAATGGAGACATGCTGGGTGTGAAGTGGAAGTTTTTGTATGTTCATCTGCCTGACAGTAGACTACAGATAAGAAAGATGATTTAAAAAACACAACCATCCTGAATGCAAAGAAATATCTTACATATATTCCAGCTACCAGTCCTAGAGTGTATCTTTAAAAATGTGGACAGGCTGGATGGGCCAATTACTCTATTTCTTTTTTTTTTTTTTATAATTATATCTTTATTAGCTTATTCAAACTTTCTATATAAACTTATTACATTCATAAATCAGGAAAATCCCAGCGTTGGATACATAATCTTATACATCATACAGCAAACAAACTTTTACATACTCATATTTTCCACGTTGGATCTAATAATGAGAGGGGTCTGTGTCCAAAAAGAAAACAAATCCATATACATATTATATAATTATTCCTCAAGTGGAGGGACATTTTCTTCTATATTTTCTAGTGCCTCTCCTTGGATCAAATCTTGGTTAACGGCCTGACATGTTTTATCTTTCAAAAAATTCTCTAATTGTAGTGGTTCATTGAAACTGAATTTCTTTCCCTTGAAATTTATAAAACATCTAGAAGGATATCGCAAATAAAAAGTTGCACCAATCTCAAGGGTCTTACTTTTCAGATTCAGGAACTGCTTTCTATGGACCTGTGTCTTTCTTGAAACATCTGGGAATATATAAATTTTTTGGCCACAGAACTGAATATCTTTGTTCTTAAAGAATTTCTCAAGCATATACTCCTTGTCTCTCTCTGCCATAAAGGATACAAAGAGAGTTGCTCTACTATTAATAATGTCAGTTGATTCCTCTAAAAAAATGGTAATCCCTATACTATTTTCTTCATTCGTCTTTCTATCCTTATAACGAGAAGTAAAATAATAAATCTTGGAAATAGCTGGAATTTCTTTATCCACATACATTAAAACTTCTTTCAGATATTTTACCAACATTTCTGTTGGGGATAATAATCTAGTCATTGGAAAGTTAACCAATCTTAAGTTTTTAATTAACACATTTTCCAAGTTCTGCATGCTACCAATTTTCTCTGACACTTCATTAAACATAACTTCAACAGCACTCAATCTTTTACCCTGTTCCAATAAAGATAATCTATTAGCATTCGCTAACGATGAAAGAGACGAATTAACTTGGATTAGATTCATGACTAGCTTTACCAGAACCCTCCAAAGGTCCGAGAGAGTCACATTGGCAGGGTCAACAGAGTTAATCTGAGTATTACCAATAGTCACTACAAGGTTCTCTTCACACGCCTCGGCTGTAAAAACTTTGAGGCTGGAAGAGAGTTCAGAATCAGCCAACGATTCTTGCGCATCTTTTGCACTCACGTTTGTCGAAACTTTTCCATCCTGTAGGGCTCCACTCGGATTCCTTTGCGGCTGAGGGGGAGTAGGCTGATTGCCTGGACTGAGCGAGGCTTCAGATGAGTCTCGCACAATGTCTATTACAGGCGGTCCCTGCCGACTCACGTGGGCATCCATGGGTCCTATTCTGGTTGTGGTAGGCGACGATGTAGTGAACCTCGCTTTTCTTTTTCGCCCCATCAAACTTCCAATGAGTCCAGTCGTGCAGTCAAAGCCCAGTCAAAGCCGGTCTAAGCTGCGCGCGCCGGCGTCTCTCGGGTTTTATCCCGGTCACCTGGTGATGACGTAGGCCTCAGGATCAGCTAATTTTAATTGCTGTTTCTTTCCGCTCCTCGCGTCTCCCTGCAGCTGGTATTTTAGCAGGCGTTCTCTCTCCTGAGACTCAAACTAGGGCGGCTCAGTGTCCCTCCACTCCACAACCAGACCCCCCCAATTACTCTATTTCTGACACCATCTACTGTTATGATTTTTATTTATTTATTTTATTTATTTATTTAGAGTTTTTATATACCGGCAATCATGAAAACATATCTTGCTGGTTTACATCGAACAGGAGTGCATTATAAACAAAAACTAGAACTGTGGTGTCCGAAAGTATAGTTACATTTAACAAGGGTAGCCGAACTTGGAGAAGGAAGAAGAGAGGAGAGAAAAGAGATATACCTGACTTTTGGTCACAGCATCCTGTCAATTTTGACAATTTGTTACTAGCTAAACTGATCTCTACTAAAAATAAAAATCTTTCTGCATAAAAAGCTGAATAAATAGTGAAAATAATAGTATTTCAACTCCCTAATGAGAACCCTTAAAGTAAGGGGATCATGCACAAAAACAACAATAAAGTGAGGATAAGACAGATGCCAGCAAGAAAATTCCAAGTCTCAGAAGCAAAAAGTGAGAACATGGTGAGAAAAATGCTTCTAACATGCATCATCTTAGCCAGATGCAGCTATTTTTCCTTTCCCCATACCAGTCTTTACATGGGTTTACAAAACATTTTTTTAGCCCAACTGCATCTTTTGGACACAAATACCCATTATATTATTCCTGCTGTAAATGCATCTCACCAGGTTACCAGAGCTATCAGGACCCAGGGTTGTGTAGACTAGTACTGCTAGTCTCTCTCACCTCCCCTCTATCCCTCAATTTTACAAAACTGGCATACAGAACTCTAGAGCTTGATTATGAGCCCTAAATTGGAGTTTGCCTGAAAGACCAACATGATCCATCAATTTGGTTAATGAATCCCAGTTATGTGACAATGTAACATTTAGACTGAAGCCCAAGCTACATTGATTTTTTTTTTGCTCTTTGCCTGCATTCTGATCTTTATAACAATATTTCGTTATCTCATTTAGACTTCAAAATTTCAGGTTTCCCCAGTGTCGGATGAGAGAGAAGGATCTGTGTGCCTCCCCCCCAGGGCAGGTGTCATACACACAGGCCTCTGGCACTTTGGGCCCAAACTCGAAGCAGGATATCGCGCATGGATTATCCTGCACTAGGTAAAGAGATTTCATACAAGATCTGCATATATCATCCGCCGGATCTGCCAACTCACGCCTCGCCCCACCACCTGCAGTAGGGAGAAAACCTCTCTCTCTCTCTCACTCTCCCCTCCCTACCGGCCGGCCTAGGACCCTGCCCCCTGGCATAAAGCGACAGAGCTTTTCCCCACCCCATACCCTAAGAAAAAAAAATACAAGCCTCCACGGTGTCCAACAAGAATTAGCTACGGCTCATGGCCTTTCCCTCCCCCCAACAAACAGAGAGACGGGCGAACGGACCGACCGAAACACCCCCTTCCCTCCCATGGCGGCGACCGCCGCTGCCAGTCCCGAGGGCAACGCTCCAAGACACCAACGGCCGCACGATCCAGCACGCCTCCTGCCCACTCACCAGCTAGGCCGCCTCGAGCCCTTTCTCCTCCGGCGGCGGCGACTGCTCCCAGCTTCTGCTCCCGTCTCCGCCGCTGCGCTTCCTCCCTCACTCAGCAGCAGCGACTGCAGCTCCAGGAACCGCCGCCAACGCCACAGCCGTCACTGCGTCACCCCGCACGTGACGTGGGTGCGTCGCAGTCCGCGCGGGCAGCCGGTAGCAGGGGGCGGAGGAGCTCCCGTGGGCGCTGCTCTGTTTCGTCCTTTGATCTTTCAAGGCATAATGGGCAGTGGCTAAACGTCTTTCCAAACGTACCCTTTCAACTTTAAATATTAAAAAAATAAATAAATAAACTGGATTACACTCTGTTAAGCTTTTCGAAACCAGTGCAAACCAGGACATAGAGAAATGATTTTTTTTGGGGGGGGGCCCAAGGCTAACATGGGTGGGCAGATGACATACAGGTCTAGGCCCTACTAGTTGTACTCTAATCAATAAATAATGCCTTACAGCAGTGGTTCTCAACCGGTGTGTCGCACTACACCAGTTTGTCACCAAGCACACGCAGGGGTGTTACCGCACTTCCCCGTCCCCTGCTGGCCCAGCTGCTCCTCCGCCCATTTTAAATGCTGATAGCTAGGCGGAATGTAGAAGGAGAGATGGAGTCAGTGGCACCAGCATGGTCTCTTCTTCCCGCGGCCCAGAAGAGGAAGTGGTATGCAGCGGCCACGTGCGGGGGAAGAAGAGACCATGCTAGTCCGGCAGCATCGGTCCGAAGAAGAGAAGCAAGCATGGCCTGAAGAATGCGTGGTGGGGAGCAACATTAGCCCCCGCGGCCAATGAGTCTCCTTTCTCAGGGATGAAAATGGAGGAGGAGGCTGCTGCTGTTAGGGTTGAAAGTGTAGGAGGCTGCTGCTGCCGCTAGTTCAGTGGGGGGAGAGAGTGAGTGAGCAAGCATATGTGTTTGAGATTGTGTGTGTGTGTGAGACAGATGTAGATAAGTGTGTCATTGAGAGCCTGTGTGTAAGAGAGATAGCATGAATGAATGTATGATTGAGAACCTGTATGTGTAAGTGTTATTGAAAACCTGTTTGTGTGAGAGTATGTGTGTGTGATTGAGTTCCTTTGTGTGTGTATGTATGATTAAGAGCCCATGTGAATAAATAAAACAGAGAGCATATGTGTCTGTGTGTGATTGAGAGCTGGTGTAGGTAAAGAGCATGTGAGTATGTAATTGAGAGCCTGTGTGTAAGTGAGAGAGAGAGAGCAAGTGTGTAAGTGTGTGACTGAAAGCCTGTGTGCGTAAGTGTGAAAAGACAGACAGCATGTGTTTAAATATGTGATTAAGAAATTATATAAGAGAGAAACGGCATGTGTATATGTGAACGATTGAGAGCTTATGTAAGTGAGAAGGCATGTGTGTGTGTATGTGTATGATTGAGAACCAGTGTGAGCGAGAGAGCTTGTGTGTGAGTGAGAGAGAGGAGAAAGTTGCAAGCAAAGGATTCCTCCTGCTAATTCAAAACAATCTCAGGGCACCTGGATATCAAAAGTTCTCAGGTATGCAGAGCAAAGCATTATTTTTATCCTTATTATTTTCATTATTGGGTCTTTGTGTCTGCTAGTTTGAAATATTTTATTGGAATCTAGAAATTTCTGATAGCTTTTAATTATTGGATATTCCATTCATCAGCTATTTTGAAAGAATCTGTTCTTTTTGTTAGTATGGTTTTTCCCGTCAATAGCAGGGCTGAATTAGCCATGCTGTCATGGGATCTGTCAGTCAGGTCCGGGAGGCGGAGCTTTACAAAGCAGAGATTTAGATTTTAGCTCTTTGCAGCTGCACGTGTGTTCCCGCGCAGGAAAGTAACAGATTCTCCTCAGTCTGTTTTTTTCCGCGAGCGGGATCGCACGCAGGGCTGACTTCTCAGCGTTTTCTTATTTTCTTGAAATGTCAAAAAAGCCGGGGTTTAAACTCTGTGCCTGAGGCAAGGTAATGTCGGTCACGGATGGCCATGACCGATGTTACCTATGCCTGGGACCAGAGCATAACTTACAAATTTGTGATTTTTGTGCTCGGATGACCCCAAGAACCCAAAAACAATGGGCCTACAAGATATTTGAACTTTTCACTTTTTCCGAGCCATCGGAGGCTCATTCTTCACCAGGTCACTCGACGACGGCTCCGTCACAAAAAAGAGCGTCATCGTGGGATCCTCAATCCTCCAGGCTTGGAGGTAAGGACTTACCGAGCTGACATAGGCTTGCGGATCCGAGAGGACCGAAAGAGCCTCGGCGATCAGCGCAGGAAACAACGGCGCCTAAATCTTTGGCGCCGACGACTTGTGTGCCTGAAGAACCTTCTGCGCCCAAATCACCATTGGCGCATAACACTTCTGCGCCCGAATCAACATCGGCGCACAAGATACTGGCGCGCACAGCGCAGGAAACATATGCACATAAGGCGCCGAAGACATCTGCGCACTGTGCCGAAGATGTCTGCGCGCATGGCGCCGGAGCCGTCTGAACGCACATCGCCGGAGACTTCTGTGTGCTCAGCGCCGAAAACAACGGCGCCGACACCATCTGCGCGCACGGCGTCAATGACTTATGCGCACAAGTCGGTATATGCACACAGCTTACAACAAATATTGGCGCACATGGCATCGAAGACATTGTTGCACTCGACAACATACAAATCGACGCACAGTGGACTACAAAAGTCCAAACAAACACCTTATTCAATATCACATGAGGTAAAACAAAGACATCAATCTCCAGATGTACCTTATTCCACCTCTTCAGACTCTAATCCTACAGAGGTGAAGTCAAGACGAATCAGACATCATTGTCTGGAGATGGAACCCACACAGGATCATCGTCACACCATCACCATAGATGATCATGTCACTCACATCAAAAAGCGACAAAGACGAGAAATACAAATTCCAGAGTTTAATTGTGTGTTGAGTAAAAAAGAAGTTTCTGCGATTAGTTTTAAATGTGCCACATGCTAACTTCATGGAGTGCCCCCTAGTCTTTCTATTATCCGAAAGAGTAAATAACCGATTCACATCTACCCATTCTAGACCTCTCATGATTTTAAGTACCTCTATCATATCCCCCCTCAGCCGTCTCTTCTCCAAGCTGAAAAGTCCTAACCTCTTTAGTCTTTCCTCATAGGGAAGCTGTTCCATTCCCCTTATCATTTTGGTAGCCCTTCTCTGCACCTTCTCCATCGCAATTATATCTTTTTTGAGATGCGGCGACCAGAATTGTACACAGTATTCAAGGTGCGGTCTCACCATGGAGCGATACAGAGGCATTATGACATTTTCTGTTTTATTCACCATTCCCTTTCTAATAATTCCCAACATTGTTTGCTTTTTGACTGCCGCAGCACACTGAACCGACGATTTCAATGTGTTATCCACTATCACGCCTGGATCTCTTTCTTGGGTTGTAGCACCTAATATGGAACCTAACATTGTGTAACTATAGCATGGGTTATTTTTCCCTATATGCATCACCTTGCACTTATCCACATTACATTTTATCTGCCATTTTGATGCCCAATTTTCCAGTCTCACAATCTGCTTGTGATTTAACTACTCTGAACAATTTTGTATCATCTGCAAATTTGATTATCTCACTCGTCGTATTTCTTTCCAGATCATTTATAAATATACAAGCCGTTAAGCCCGTTAAAACGGGCTACATCCCTCTGTCTCTCACCTCCCCCTCATTCTCTCTCCCCTCACTCTTTACCACCCCCTACCTCCCTCCCTCCCTCACCCACTCCTCCCCACCCTCCCTCTCCTCTCACTCAGTCCCTCCCTCCCACTCAGTCTCACTCACTCCCTCCCCCCTCTCTCCCTCCCTCTCACTCAGTCCCACTCACTCTCACTCAGTCCCACTCCCTCCGTCCTCTCCCTCCCTCCCTCTCTCTCCCTCCCTCAGTCCCACTCACTCCCTCTCACTCAGTCCCCCCTCCCTCTCACTCAGTCCCTCCCCCCCAGTCCCTCCCCCTCACTCAATCCCTCCCTCCCACTCAGTCACTCCCTCCCCCTCTCTCCCTCCCTCTCACTCCTAGTCCCACTCACTCTCCCTCAGTCCCACTCCCTCCCTCTCTCTCCCAGTCCCACTCCCTCCCTCAGTCCCACTCCCTCTCACTCAGTCCCCCTCTCCCTCTCACTCAGTCCCACTCCCTCCCTCTCACTCAGTCCCTCCCCCTCAGTCCCTCCCCCTCACTCAATCCCTCCCTCCCACTCAGTCCCTCCCTCTCACTCAGTCACTCCCTCCCACTCTCTCTCTCCGTCCCTCCCTCCCACTCAGTCCGTCCCTCCCTCTCTCTCTCTTCTCCCTCCCTCGCTACTGGCCGCTACCGCCGCCCGCTACCGCCGCCGCCCGCTGCCGCCGCCGCCGCTCGCTACAGCCCGCTGCCGGTACCGCCGCCGCTCGCTACCGCCGTCGCCGCCCGCTGCTGCCACTGGACGCCGCCCGCTACCGCCGTCGCCGCCACTCGCTACCGCCGCCGCCGCCCGCTGCCGGTACCGCCGCCGCTCGCTACCGCCGTCGCCGCCCGCTGCTGCCACTGGACGCCGCCATTTTTTTTCTTTCTGACGCTGGCTCAGACCGACGTGCTCGCCCGCACATGCGCGGTAGAGCTGGTCTCTACTGCGCAAAGATTGAAAAGTAAGGGTCCAAATACAGATCCCTGAGGCACTCCACTGAGTAAGGGTCCCAATACAGATCCCACTCCCTTCCACTGAGAAAATTGTCCATTTAATCCTACTCTCATTTTCCTGTCTTTTAGCCAGTTTGCAATCCACGAAAGGACATCGCCACCTATCCCATGACTTTTTACTTTTCCTAGAAGCCTCTCATGAGGAACTTTGTCAAACGCCTTCTGAAAATCCAAGTATACTACATCTACCGGTTCACCTTTATCCACATGTTTATTAACTCCTTCAAAAAAGTGAAGCAGATTTGTGAGGCAAGACTTGCCCTGGGTAAAGCCATGCTGACTTTGTTCCATTAAACCATGTCTTTCTATATGTGCTGTGATTTTGATGTTTAGAACACTTTCCATTACTTTTCCTGGCACTGAAGTCAGGCTAACCGGTCTGTAGTTTCCTGGATCTCCCCTGGAGCCCTTTTTAAATATTGGGGTTACATTAGCTGTCCTCCAGTCTTCAGGTACAATGGATGATTTTAATGATAGGTTACATATTTTTACTAATAGGTCTGAAATTTCATTTTTTAGTTCTTCAGAACTCTGGGGTGTATACCATCCAGTCCAGGTGATTTACTACTCTTAAGTTTGTCAATCAGGACTACCACATCTTCTAGGTTCACCGTGATTTGATTCAGTCCGAGAATGCTACCCTGGAAGTTCTGGGTTTAAGCTTTCTACTTAAGAGCCTAAATTTGGCTTCCAGAACCTCCCTCCCACATTTTCCTATGTCGTTGGTGCCCACATGTACCACGACAGCCAGCTCCTCCTCAGCACTGTCTAAAATCCTATCTAGGTGATGCGTGAGGTCCGCCACCTTCGCACCAGGTAGGCATGTTACCAGGCGATCCTCATGCCCACCAGCCACCCAGCTGTCTACATTCCTAATAATCGAATCACCAACTATGACCGCCAACCTAACCTTTCCCTCCTGGGCAGTAGGCCTTGGGGAGATATCCTCAGTGCGAAAGGACAATGCATCACCTGGAGAGCAGGTCCTTGCTACAGGATCCTTTCCTGCTGTACCAGGTTGATGCTCTCCAATCATGAGACCTTCTTGCTCCAAGGCAGCACCAGGACTGCCAGTCTGAAGTTGGGACTTGGCTACTATGTCCCTGAAGGTCTTATCTATGTACCTCTCTATCTGCCTCAGCTCCTCCAGGTCTGCCACTCTAGCCTCCAGAGATTGGACTCGTTCTCTGAGAGCCAGGAGCTCTTTGCATCGCATGCACATGTACAATTTCTCACCGGTGGGTAAAAAATCATACACGTGACACTCGATGCAAAAGACTGGAAAGCCCCCCTCTTGCTGCTGGACTGCTGCTTTCATCTCAATTTTGATCAGTTCCTAGTTAAGTTTTAGGTTGCTATGGGAGTAGGAATGTGTCTAACGTCCTTTAAATGTATTAGTGAATTCACTATATGTCTGGTAGTGGCCTACCGGGGTCTGATCAAACTCTCAATAAAGTTTTTGTTGTTGGGTTTTTTGTTTTTTGTTTTTTTTGTGAAAGTGGCACCTGCCTATAAATTAAAGGATGAGCTAGGGGTGGGTGGGCAAGGGGTGGGAGGGTTGGGAAATACAAACAGTCTAACTTCAGTTAGTCAGCCAGAGTGACTCACTGCTCTCTTGATTAACAAATATTGGTACCTATTCAAACCAAATCACACTACCTCAACACCTTTCCAAGGAGAGTAACTGAGCTGAACTTTTCAACCTTTTTACTTAGGTATACACTGCGCCTAGCTTATTTCTAGCTTATGGCTACTTTTGTGGGGGGGGTTTTCTTTTGGTTTTTTTTTTTGTTTTGTTTTTTTAATACAAACACTCAGTTCTGCTTACTAGCTGCCTTACAGACTTTTAAAAATAAAAACACTACCTACTGCTTACTAGCTGCCTTATTGACTGACTATTTAAAAATACACAGTCTAACTTGTTTATTCACTGCCTTACTGACTATTAAAAGCACAACACACAAACATACTAAATAATATTCCCAAATAGTTAACTGTGCCCCAATACTTTTAAAAAAGACAATGTCCCAAGCAAAAACTTACTGATTCCTTTCAGCCACCAGCAAGGTAATCCTCTCCTCTCAGTGCATGTGCGTACAAATGCTACTTCCACTGTGTAAGTGGGGGGAATTTTATAAGAGGTGCATGCCAGGGCTACTTACCCTTTTCCCAGTTCACCCAGGGTAGGGATAGGACTTCCTAACCCCCCTAATTTTAAAGACTCCCTTCTCCCCTGTTAGACCATATTCTTGAAATCCCTGCTTCCTCGGCGTGAGATGTCCCGGGTACCCACTCCTCGGGGGCCCTTTCCTCGTCTCTGGCTATCCGCTCCTCGGAGGGCCTTGTGCCTAGGACCGCTGCCTGCCCTGTTCCCTGGGGTTTCCTCTGGAACCATTGCTACTTCTACAGTGAGTACTCTGCTTGCGGACCATTACCGTATCATCTCTACAGAGGAATCCTCATTGGTGTACCCCACCCTGCGGACCACTGCCGTATCATCTCTACTGAGGAATCCTCATCGTTGTACCCTGCCCTGCGGACCATTGCCGTATCATCTCTACTGAGGAATCCTCATCGGTGTACCCCGCTCTGCGGAACATTGCCATATCATCTCTACTGAGGAATCCTCATCGGTGTACCCCACCCTGCGGACCACTGCCGTATCATCTCTACTGAGGAATCCTCATCGATGTACCCCGCTCTGCGGACCAGTGCCATATCATCTCTACAGAAGAATCCTCTTTGGGTATACCCCACTTCGCAGACTCCATGTCACCTCTGTGTCTGTGTTACTTTCCTGATACACTCCCTGCTCCGTGGGCAGTGTCACTCTACTTCTCTCTGCTCTCTCTCTCTCTCACTAGTACCTGCTGTTCTACACACCCAGCTACTGAGACTTCGCTTCCCAATGGTGAGGCTTACGGGGCTCCTCCCCGTGGGCGATACCATCTCTCACCTTGGCCCAGGGCCCACATACCCACAAACCCTAACACCAACAGTGGCCATTCCAGGTTACAAGTACCTGGCAAGTACCCAAACATTAAGTAGATCCCATGCTACTGATGCCAGTAATAGCAGTGGCTATTCTCTAAGTCCCCTTGATTAATAACAGTTAATGGAATTCTCCTCCAAGAACTTATCCAAACCTTTTTTAAACCCATCTACACTAACTGCACTAACCACATACTCTGGCAATAAATTCCAGAGTTTAATTGTGAATGGATGAAAAATAATTGTCTCCGATTAGTTTTAAACGTGCTACTTGCTAACTTCATGGAGTGCCCCCTAGACCTTCTATTATCCGAAAGAGTAAATAACCAATTCACATTTACCTGTTCTAGACCTCTCATGATTTTAAACACCTCTATCATATCCCCCCACAGCCGTCTCTTCTCCAAGCTGAACAGTCCTAACCTCTTCAGCCTTTCATCATAGGGGAACTGTTCCATTCCCTTTATCATTTTGGTTGCCCTTCTCTGCACCTTGTCCAGTGCAACTATATCTTTTTTGAGATGCGGTAACTATAATTCTACACAGTACTCAAGGTGCTGTCTCATCATGGAGCGATACAGAGGCATTATGACATTTTCCGTTTTATTCATCATTTCCTTCATAATAATTCCGAACATTGTTTTCTTTTTTGACTGCCTCAGCACACTGAGCCGATGATTTCAATCTAGACGCCTAGATCTCTTCCCTGGGTGGTGGCTCCTAATATGGAACCTAACATAGTGTAACTACAGCATGGGTTATTTTTCCCTATATGCATCACCTTGCACTTATCCACATTAAATTTCATCTGCCATTTAGATGCCCAATCTTTCAGCTTTGCAAGGTCCTCTTGCAATTTATTACAATCCACTTCTGATTTAACTACTCTGAATAATTTTGTATCATCTGCAAATTTGAGTACCTCACTCATCGTATTCCTTTCCAGATCATTTATAAATATATTGAAAAGCACCGGTCCAAATACAGATCCCTGAGCCACTCCACTGTTTACACTTTTCCACTGAGAAAATTGACCATTTTATCCTACTCTCTGTTTCTTGTCTTTTAACCATTTTGTGATCCATGAACAGACACCGCCTCCTATCCCATGACTTTTTAGTTTCCTTAGGAGCCTCTCATGAAGGACATTGTCAAATGCCTTCTGAAAATCCAAATCTACTGGTTCACCTTTATCCACATGTTTATTAACCCCTTCACAAAAATGAAACAGATTTGTGAGGCAAGACTTCCCTTGGGTAAATCCATGCTGACTTTGTTCCATTAAACCATGTCTTTCTATATGCTCTGTGATTTTGATCTTTAGAATAGTTTCCACTATTTTTCCTGGCACTGAAGTCAGGCTGTGGAAACCCCTGGTATGTGCTTGTGTGCATAAGTAGTTAAGTACACATCTCTTGGTCTTCCCCAATATGCCCAGACCCTGATCCTTTTTGAACTTTTTTATTTGTGTGTGTATCGGGAGACATGCACGTACACGAGCGCTTCTTAAAATCTATTCATCATGCACCGGCCCAAGACACACATCTCTCTGCTTTGGCACACGTAGGGCTTTTAAATCTACCAGTTTGTGAAGTAAGACAAATACCTATTAAAAAAAAAAAAAAAGGCCTAGAAACTTGCCATGCCATACCATAACAGCAGTAACTCTTAGGACTCAAACAGTAGCAACCTTATCTACAAAAAGGAAGCAAGGACAAACATTACATCAAGTCCTAGAACACTAACACACCACCTAGTGGGCAAACAGAACAAGCCGAATTAATATGAATACCTACAGAGAAACTATATGCAGCCAAAATACTGCACTTCTGTCACACATGCACAACACAGACAGACCCTTACCCAATACAGAATAAGGAACTTCAAATTAGTAACAAACATGCAGACAAAACTGAAATAGAAAGCCTAAGAAACCAGACTCTATGAACTCTGGAATACTAAAGAAACAACAAAATGTAAATATATAAGAAATGCACATTCCCAAAGAAGGCATATTTCAATACTGTGTTGTGTTCGTGCCTATTCTCGCCCTCGCTCCACCCGCTCTACCTTTGTGGCGACTCCCTTCTGCTCAGATGGACAGATGCAGCCGCGGCTTCTCTCCGCCTCTTGGTCCCGGTGCCCCCGGGCTGGCTTGACGCTACGAATCTGCCATGTTCCTGATGATGTAAGGGCGTGCGCACTCCAGACTTTGTACCAGCAAGGGCGCGAACCTCGGGGATGTCCCCTCGTACTGTTGTCATCCATTTTCAATTTAAAAGGTCTTTGTTTGCTAACTACAAACGAGTTAGCAAGGAACTCCAACGGGACTTGCTTCGGCAGTCCACGCTACTTGCAACCACGTTCTGAGTCAGCAAGGGGAATTCTTCTCCACTGCTCGGCCTTTTCAAACTTACCAGGAGTATCCGCTCCTCGGGGGCTCTGCTCTCTCTATTCTTGATTTCAGATTTGGATGGAGTTGGGTACTCGCTCCTCGAGGGCCTACATTCCCGAAGACTCAGAAGACTCCTGCTGCCTGGAGGCGATTGCAGACAGGAACCTGTATGCGCTCCTCGAGGGCCATTGTTCCTAATCGCTAAGGCTCCCTTCAATCTAAGACATTGTCGCAGGTACGGAGATTGTGAGTTATCATTACAGATTGCAGATAGGAATCGGTACTCGCTCCATGAGGGCCTATGTTCCTAATTCCTTTCACATACTCTCTTCTTCCTCAGAAGATATCATATGCCGCCTATATCCTATGGATTATTATTACAGATTAACAGATAGGAACCAGTACTCGCTCCACAAGGGCCTACGTTCCTAAATCTCTCCTATCCTCTCTTCTATTCCAGAAGCCATTCCATACAAGGTTATTGTGAGTTCTATTTCAGACTGCTTACAAGAACCAGTACTCGCCTGCGGCTCCTGTTCCTGAATACTGAAGACTCTCTGCTTCTCTTCATCACGTTATTTATGTTTTTTGGTTGTATTATCCGCACCCCTGTTTTCTGTAAACCGACATGATGTGAACGAGTTCATGAATGCCGGTATAAAAAAACCTTAAATAAATAAATAAATAAAGAAGACACTATGGAGATCTACATTTGTGAGTGTATCATCTATCATTGGTTATGTCCTGCATACCCTGTCTACTCACTACCTATAGTCTCTCCTTTCAGCTCAACAACTCAGAGATCGTGGTTCCAATATCAGAGTGAATTCAGCCCTGCCGGGCATATCAACTCACTACTGCCACCTCTGGTGGTTCTACTTCCAGTCTAATAAAGAACTATCTGTGTTTGTCTCAATACTCCAGCCTAGCCGGTGGTCCCTCTCAGGATCTCCACTTGAGGGCGCTGTCAAGTGCCATTGGCCCAGGGATTCACTATTTCTACTAAGTGTTATTCCTACACTAATAAGAGCGGTATCATCATCTACCACTCTGTGGGAGCCAACCCTCATCAGACCATCACTCCTCTCTCTGCGGAAGCTGACCCATATCAGATAGCTATCTCCCAGTGGGAATCATACAGGTTGCTGGTTCATCTTCTACAGGAACAAGGCATAATAGTTGCTACTCCTTCCCTCTGGAAGAGCAGAGCACTAACAGATTGCTACTCCTTAGTAAGAGCCGTACAGAATGCTACTTCGCCCCTTAGCTTGTTAACTCCTCCTTCTACGGAAGTATCCAGCATCCAGATTCATAGCAGTATATTAACTCCTCCCCTCTGGGGGAACAAATCTATAACAGATTGCCAACTCCTCCCCTCTGGGGAGCTGGTCTCTAACAGATTGCTAACTCCTCCCCTTTGGGGAGCTGGTCTCTAACATACTGAAAGTCAAAATATTTTTTTTTACCTTTATCTGATCTTATTTTTCTAATCAGTTGGACCCAGTCTCTTTGTTTACCTTGTCTATATTTTCCTAATTCCTTTTACAGAGTCTCTTTAATTCTTTCTGTTTCTTCTCTCCCCTTTTGCTTCTTTCCTTCCTCCTTTCATACACACAGACTCTTTCTCACATGTGCTCTCTCACACACACACTTTCTCTCATACAGGCTCCCACTCTTGCATGCTCTCACTCACATATACAGGCTCCCACTCCCATACTCTCTCTCTCTCAATCAGGCTCCCACTCTCATATGTTCTTTCTCACATGCAGGCTCTCATTCTCAAATTCTCTCTCTCACATGCATATTCCCACTCACACACACACACACACGCTCCCATTTCCCCTCACAGATATACACAAAAGCTCTCACTCTTACATTCTCTCTCATACACAGGCTCTCACATGCTGTGTCTCTCATATGCATGCTCACACACACCCACACCCACAGGCTCTCTCACTAGTAGGCTGCCATTCACACTCACACAGAGGTCCCACTCTCATGTACTCTCTCACATGTAGGTTCCCACTTTCACACACATATGCTCCCTTACACACACACAGTGTTTCACTCCCACATGCGCTCTCTCTTACACACAGGCTCTCACACCCACATACTCTCTCTTAGAAACACACACAGCTTCCCTTCTCCCACATGTTCTCTCTCATATACACACATACACCCCCAGGCAGGTTCCCATTCTCACATCCCCCCACTCATAGGCAGGATCCCATTCTCACTCCTGCTCAGCAGCCTCCCATTCATACTGTTCCATTTGAAGGTTCACGGGCTAAAGCCGCGAACCGCCATCCTCACTTCCTGCCCAGACTTTCTCTTTATTTGTTTGCCACCATCTCTATCAGGCGGAAGGCTGCTGGCCTGAAACTGCCAGGCCTTCGACCACCATCACTACCCTTTTTGCAACCAACGCCACTGCTGACTCTTGTACAGCACAGGCCCCCTTAGGCATGCACACGTGCCTCAGCTTCAAATTTAAAGGGACCGCTGTGGGAGCCTCCGTGGCTCCTATCAATGACATCAGCCAGCTAAGGCCTATAAAAGGCCACTTCAGCAGCTCCTAGGGGCCTCAGCAATAGGTCCGCTACTTTCTAAGTAAAGTGAGTTGCCTCCGCATCTATTCCTGTGTTCCAGCATCTGTTCTTGTCTTCCAGTGTCCATTCCAGTGTTCCTGAGTTCCTGGAATCCTGGTCCTTGCCTTCAGTGTGTAGTCTGTCTTCATTTTTTTGTCAGGTCCTCGTTTTGATCAGTCTTCAGTGTCTTGATGTCTTCTGTGTCTCCTGCCCATCTGTGCTACTCTGTGCCTCCCTGCCTACCTTCCCTCCTGTCTCTGCTCGGACAGATCTCTGGTTTTGACCTCTGCTTGCTTGACATGACTATGCCTGACCTCCACTTGCCACTGACTGCAGCTTGTCCTATGACCATGCTTGTACTCCGCCTGCCTCCAACTACTGCCTGTTTAACAACCACACCTGAATTCAGCCTGCCTTGACATCTGCCTGATTCTGGACCACGCCCGAATGCTGCCTGCCTTGACCACTGCCCATTTCCTACCAAGGCTGAATCCAGCCTGCCCTGGACCCTGGCCTGTGACCCGACCGGCTTCATAGACTACTATCTCGTCAGAGTCCCACACCTAAGCCCTGCCCACCCCAGCACCTGAGGGCTTAACCTAAGGGCAACGAGGGCTAGTAAAACTAGAAAAATTTGGACAAGTAAAATGGAGCTCATTCGACCCAGTATCTAAACTTGAAATAAACCAAATAATCACAAAAATGAAAACTGCTACCCACCCACTGGACCCTATTCCCACAAGTACCCTGAAAACAGTAAACAGCGTAATAATTCCGATATTCACAACCATAATAAACCCCAATTAGTCCCCGATAAAGTAAAACAAGCTGTGATTAAACCAATCCTAAAAAATAAAACTGGCAGACTCGATGATTGGGACATTTACTGACCTATTTCCAACCTGCCTTCTGGATCCATGCTTCTCCATCTCCAATAGGGCACCAGGTCCTTGGCAGATTACATCATAGAATTCCAGCCCCTGGCATCAGAACTCCATTTTGACCCTGACTGTCTTCAATCCATTTTTCTCGAGGGATTCAGCTCTCAAATCAAAGATGAGTTGGCGGCCCACAAATTGCCTGCATCCTTGGACTCTTTAATAGTTCTTACTGGGTGGATTGACCTCCGTCTCCAGGAGTGTTCACAGGAGACCCGAGCTTCCAGAAGATGTACGCCAAGCTCGTCCCACATTCAATGCTCTTCTTCCCCCAGGCTGGACTCGGCTCACAACAAGGCTTGAGGAAGAACCTATGCAAATGGGTCGGAGCAAGTTTTCGCCTAAGGAACAACGATGCCGCCGCCAGCAAACAGGCCTCTGGTTATATTGTGGCAAGTCCGGACACGTCTTAGCCACATGCCCCATCTGTCCAGGAAACTTCCAGGCCTAGGTTCAGCAGGAGGACTGCTCCTAGGCCTGACTTCACCTTCTCCTCCATTGACTCTGCCTGTCTCTATCAAGCTGGACAATCAAGAGTTCCATACCCTGGCTCTTGTGGACTCTGGTGCTGCGGGAAATTTTATTTTAAAACAATTGACGGAACATGTATGGATTCCCACCATCCGCTCCCCGGTACCTCTACTCCTTTCTTCCATCCACGGAGAGCCACTGCCTGGGCAGGTTACCCATACCACAGCTCCTATTCTTCTCTGCACTGGGTCCCTGCATGTGGAGTCCATCTCCTTCCACATTCTGGACAAGGCCATACATCCTGTAGTCTTAGGCCTGCCATGGCTACAACAGCACACCCCTCAGTTTGACTGGGCCACCTTACAACTTTTCTCGCTGGGGTTCCTCCTGCCACGTCAACTGTCTGGAGCCTGTCTCACCTCTGCCTTGCCTTAGTACTTCACTTTTACTTCCTGGCCTTCCTCCTCAATACTCAGTTTATGCAGATGTGTTCTCCAAAAACGCCGCGGACACTCTGCCTCTACTTCGTGCCTTCAATTGCGCAATCAACTTGTTACCTAACACGGAGCCTCCTCAGGGTAGAATCTATCCATTGTCGCTCACAGAGACTCGGGCCATATTGGAGTACATCCGCGAGGAACCCGGCTAAGGGGTTTCATTCTACCCCTCCATGTCTCCCGCTGGAGCAGGTTTTTTCTTTGTGGGAAAAAAGATGGATCGTTCCGTCCCTGCATTGACTACTGGGGTTTGAACGAGATCACCCTGAAAGACTGCTATCCTCTACCTTTAATTTCTGAACTTTTTGACAGGCTCCAGGGAGCTAAAATCTCCAAATTGGATCTCAGGGGAGCCTATAATTTAATTTGAATCCGTAAAGGAGATGAATGAAAGACAGCTTATAATACTTGAGACGGCCACTTTGAATACCTTGTGATGCCGTTTGGCCTTCACAATGCCCCAGTTGTCTTCCAGAACTTAATGAACGAGGTCTTCAGGGATATGTTATACCAATGTGTTGCGGTGTATCTCGATGACATTTTAGTGTTCTCCAAAGACCTACAGAGCCACCGCCACGATGTCTCTCGCGTCCTCCAGCGATTCCGAGACAAATAGCTCTATACCAAACTCGAACAGTGTTCTTTCAAGCAGGAGATTGTCCCCTTTCTTGGCTACATAGTATCCAGTCAAGGTTTCAGAATGGATCCTCAGAAGCTGAAAAGCATTCGAGATTGGTCTCAGCCTACGGGCCTTCGGTCCTTACAAGGATTCCTTGGCTTTGTCAATTACTACCGGTCCTTCATCCATCATTACTCCACTCAGACCGCACTCCTCATGGCCATGACTCGCAAGGGGGCTAATCCATCTCAGTGGTCACATGAGGCCATGACTGCCTTTCAGGACCTCAAGACAGTTTTTCTCTGCGAGCCATGTCTCCGTCATCTGGATCATTGTTGAGGTCGATGCCTCTGACATGGGAGTAGGGACTGTCCTAAGCCAGTACTCGACTACCCATATGCTACATCCATGCTCCTTTTTTTCCCGAAGCTTCTCCCCCATGGAGCAGAACTACATTATAGGGGATAAGGAGCTGCTGGCTAATAAGTTAGCCTTTGAGGAATGGCGTTCCTGGCTTGAGGGAGCCCAGCATCAGATCACAGTGTATACCGGCCACAAAAACCTCGAGTACTTACACCATGCTCAATGCTTGAATCACCATCAGGCCCGCTGGGCCCTCTTTTTTACCCAATTTGACTTCCTGCTGCGCTACCAACCGGCCAACAAGAATTGCCGCTCTGATGCCCTCTCCAGCCCTTCGTTCCAGAGGATGTTCCAGACGCTCCACGGCATTTAATTGACTCTGCTGAGGTCATCCTGACTGCCACCTTTCCAGTCCCACCTGGGAAGATGGTGGTTCCACGTCAGCTACGCCGGAGGGTCCTCCGTTTAGCTCACGACTCCCTTACCGCAGACACCCTGGGCAGTCCAGGACCTCCCGCCACTCTCCAACGGTTTTATTGGTGGCCTACCATGAAGAAGGATGCACAGGCCTATGTGGAGACTTATCCCACTTGCGCACGCCACAAGCCTCCAGTGGGACGCCCTTGGGGACTCTTGCAACCTCTGCCTATTCCTAGTGAGCTGTGGACCCATATTGCGACTGATTTTAATGTGGACCTTCCTCCCTCCAGGGGCAACAACACCATTTGGGTCACAGTAGACCACTTTTCCAAAATGGCCCCTTCGTGGCTCTGCCTGGTCTTCGGCACCTCAACTCGCACAATTGTTTATCCGGCTCCATGGTCTTCCAAAACATATCCTTTTGGACCGCGGAGTCCAGTTTACTGCCCGATTCTGGAGGTCTCTGCAAAAACGTCCCAAACATCTCTCTAGATTTCACCTCCTCTTATCACCCTCAAGCCAATGGGCAAGTAGAGAGAATTAACAGGACTCTTAAACAATTTCTTTGGGCCTGTGTTAACCTCCGGCAAAATGATTGGTCCAATCTCCTTCCCTAAGAACATAAGAACATGCCAAACCAGGCCACTGTTGGCTGAGTTCGCCTTGAATTCACATCCATTTTCATCCACCGGTTCATCACCGTTTCAGTTAGTCTACGGATGTCTACGGACATCAGCCTCTTCCTCCACTACGGCTTCTATTATCTGTTCCCTCACCAGCGGCCCAGTCAACAGCCAAGGAGTTACACCAACTCTGGTACAGTTGCTACAGAAGGCAGTCCAAAGGGCTAAAAAGTTCTTTGATGCTCATCACCGTGAAGCTCCCCAGTTTAAACCAAGCGACAAGATGTGGCTCAGCACCCAGTTTACCCGTCTCAAACGTCCTTAGTCTCGCTTTGCTTCCACGTACATTGGTCCCTTTCCGGTGCTCCGCTGTTTGGGTCCAGTCACCTACAAACTCTGGCTTCCCTCCTCTCTCTAGATCCACAACGCCTTCATGTATCCTTACTAAACCTTTAGTATTGTCTGGATTCTCCAGGAAGACACCGGATCCTCAACCATTGTCATCTGAAGCAGATGTGATATACCAAGTCCAAGATATCCTTGATGTGCGAAAACATGGAAAGAAATGGGAGTACCTCCTGTCTTGGGAAGGCTTCAGACCGGGAAGAAAACAGCTGGGAACCTGCTAGGTTATTCTTGATAAGGATCTCATCAAGCAATTTCATGCAACACATCCTCTGAAACCCAACCCCTGGGGGAGGACCTTAGGAATGGGGATACTGTTATGACATCGACTGCAGCCATCCGCAGCCGACCCAGCCTCATGTCATATCATGCTTGGCTCTCCGCTCCTGGTGCACTCGCGGCTGTGGCCAGCCGCTACCCCCGCCGCATTCCTTCCTGATTCTCCATGCCCCATGTGGTGGCTGGGACGCCGCCAACCAACGCTCCGACTCCGGGCCTCCTTAGGCACGCGCGCAACATCAGTCCTCCCTTTAATGTGGCGGGAACTCCAGGGTCGTCCCCAGTTGATGACATCACAAGCCTGAGATATTTAAGCACCTCCTTTGGCCTACACTAACCGACTTGGAATGAATTCCCTGAGCTCCTCTGGTGCTTGTTCCTGTTCTCCAGACCTGTGGTTCCTGCCTTGGATATCTGCTTCCTGGCTTTGGGTACGCGCTCCTCGGGGGCCTGCTCTGCGCTTCCATTCCTGGAACTCTGTCTCTGCACTTCCCCGCTCCTCGGGGTAGCTGCTGCGCTATTACACCAGAGATCCTGCCTCCACACTTTCCCGCTCCTCGGGGTCACCTCAGCGTTACTACACCGGAGATCCTGTCTCTACGCTTCCCTGCTCCTCCGGGCAATCTCTACACTACTACATCAGGGGTCCTGTCTCCACGCTCCCTGTTCCTTGGGGCCTGCCCTGCCCGCTTCTGCATTGGAGATCCTTCCTCTAGTATATCCTCTCTCCGGACCTGCTCAGCATTGCGATATCATTGAACTGACTCTCTCCGTCCCTGCTCTGCAGGGCACCCCGCAGTACTGCTACCGTGCAGGCGCCTGTGATCATGTGGCTGTGACGCAGGCAGTTCTTCTACACCTCCTCTCTCCTGGGCCACAGCCCTGGTCCTGTTGCCTTTGTTTCCAGTCAACCTCGCCTCCCGACGGTGGGGACCTGTGGGACCCAATCCCTCAGGTAGTGTCAACCCCCACCTCAGGCCAAGGGTCCACGAAACCTACAAAACCTAACACAAGGGTTTAATAACAATGAATCATATATCTTGGTAATAATCGACCTAACAGCAGCATTTGACACAGTTGACCATACCCTGCTATGTCACCAACTAAGAGAAATTGGAATAGATGGAAATGTTAACAAATGGTTCTCTTCCTTTTTACATTCCAAGTCAAGCTGGGTAACCAAATGTTTGACACCTTCCCAATCAATGCAGGTATCCCCCAAGGTTCAGCACTCTTGGACACTCTATTCAACATATATTTGCTGCCTATTTGCGCACTACTAGCAAATCTAGGTATCAACTTCTTCCTATATGCAGACGACAGACAGTTCTACACCCCGTTTGACAAAACAGTTGAAAGAAAACCTATGTTGTCTCTGTCTACATACATGAAGGAAATACAACAAAAACTTTCTCAACTGAAACTGACTCTAAACTGTTGTGCATCCTGTCCACACTCGGCCCACCCCTGAGCCTGCTCACCTCGTCCCTGCTCCGGCGGGTCCCGGGTTATCCTCCCCCGCTGCTGCTGCCAGCTCTGCTTGGCCGCAGCATCCCGTAGTGGCGTCCCACCAGGCCTTCTACTCTCACCAGGCCTCACAGCAGGGCGCAGCATCCTCCGTGGCGTCAGACCGCTCCTAGGCGTGCGCTCACGGACCGCCCAGCCTCTTAAAAGGGCCAAGGGCGGCTCCCAGCTTCCCGCATGCCCTGATTGATTCCCGGATATAAGGAAGTAGTCAGACACCACTTCCTTGTCTTGGCAATCGGGTCGTACACTCTGGTGTCTCTAGTTTGCCTATTCCGGTGTCTCCTGTTCCAGCGTCTCCTGTTCCTCCTGTTCCAGCGACTCTTGTTCCTTCGTCTCTCCATCCCTTGTAGTACCCTTCAGACTGATCTCACGGTACTGACCTCTGCCTGTTCTCTGACTACTCCTGATCGCTGCCTGGAACCGACCTCTGCCTGTCCACTGACTGCTTCTGATTGCTGCCTGGAACCTGACCTCTGCCTGGCCTGACTACTCCCAGACTGACTACAGGTACTGACCCCTGCTTTGGCTGACCATTCTAGACTGATACTCTGGCCTTGATCCTCGCTATCCACTCGGACACTGTCTTCTGGACTCCTGCGACCTCTGGACACTCCTTCCTGAACACTGACCGTGCACCTTTGTTTGTGGTGGGCACTCCCCTGCGTTTCCTCTCTAGGAGACCCTGTGAGGCTCACCTAAGACCAGGTAGCCCAGGTAACCAAGGGCTTAACCTGAGGAAACCCCAGGTTGCTATTGGCGAAGCTCCAGCTAGCCTCTGTCTCCTCCTGTGCTCTGCCTCTGGTGGCAGGCGCTCTCCGGGTGTCCATCGGTGTGGCTCCACGATCCTTCGGCGTCAATGCCACCAATGTCGATGGCTCAGACTTTCTTGCTCCAAAGACCTTCTCCATCTTGTCAAAGTGAGCGCGATGTCCCTTCAAGGTCATCTGGTCGCACAGGCAGCACCCCTGAACGTCGTGTGATGCCCTCAGGCAG
Source organism: Rhinatrema bivittatum (assembly GCF_901001135.1). Taxonomy (NCBI): domain Eukaryota; kingdom Metazoa; phylum Chordata; class Amphibia; order Gymnophiona; family Rhinatrematidae; genus Rhinatrema; species Rhinatrema bivittatum. The sequence continues at coordinate 260,684,002 of NC_042617.1, read as the reverse complement.
AGGATACTCACACCCTGTGGGTCTGTGATGGTCATAGTCCTCGGGCACTGAGGGCATCACCGAAAACCCAATGAGGCCATGACGATACGAACTGAAGGGGCAAAAATGACAATGGAGGTGGCGGCATGCAATCGACACCAGTGGCACTTTCACTTCCATCCCCCACCGCCATGGGGGATGGAAGTGAAAGAAAACTTACCGAACTGTCGCACTGAGAAAAAGCTCATGAGCTCAGTAACCATGAAGCGAAAGCTCTGCAGAAAAAAAAGAGACTGAAGAGGGACCCCGCATGGACGCATGGTATAGGGCATGCTGGGCATGCTCAATATGCCTAGTCAAAGTTCTAGAAACTTTGGCATAAGTTTTCTGTGCTGGGCTCCTTCCGATGATGTCACTCATGTGTGAGGACTACCATTCTGCCTGTCCTAGGAGAACATCCAGTAATTAAAAACTCATAAAAATTATTTAAAATTCTCTAAAAACCAATAAAATATTTCAGACAGCAGACATTACATAATACCCAATAATTAAAATGAAAGTTGGGCAAGAGAAAATAATTTAAAAAAGCCACCTTAACTTACCCTCTCCGGCAACTCTCCTACTTCTTTTTCTTGCAAGCCAGTAGCACACACTAGAAGCAGTAGTGGCTGCTGAAGCTCTGTCCTCACGGTCCTCTTCCTTAGGACCCACGAGCAGTCTCTCTGTCTCTTTCACAAACACACACACCAGTCACACCCCCATGACCAATTTCTGTCACTCACATACCAGTTATCTCCCCAAATAGTCTCTCACTCTTGCACACACACACGCCCACCAGTCACTTCCCTGACCAGTATCTGTCTCACACACATACCAGTCACCTCCCTAACCATTCTCTCTCTGTCTCTCACAAATCAGTCACCTTCTGACCAGTCTCTCACGCTCACACACAGCCACCTCCCTGACCAGTGTCTCCCTCACACACACAGTTACCTTCCTGACCAGTCTCTCATTCTCACACACACAAGTCACCTCCCTGACTAGTATCTCTCTGTCTCTCACACATCAGTCTCCTCCCTGATCCGTCACTCACACTCTCACACACACACACTCACCTCCATGACCAGTCTGTCTCTCTCACATGCAGTCACCTCCTTGACCAGTCTTCCTCTCTCAATCACATACATGTGTTCATTCTCTTTTACTTACACACACACTCTCAATCACACACATGCTCACTCTCTCTCTTACATATGCTTTATCTCCCTCACACACACACACACACATGATCTTGCTCTCACTTACATTCAAGCTCTAGGTCACACACATTCTCTCTTTCACTCCCTCACTTACACACATGGTGGCTCACTCTCAATATCACTCTCCCCACCGCCAACACCCCCCCCCCCCCCAAAGCACAAATGAGAGCTGCAGCTGCCGCCTCCTCCAGCCTCATGGTCCAAAAAATAATCACATCGGCTGTGGGGACTAAAGCTGCTGTCTCCCTTTGCAGATCATCAGTTGATGTTCTGTTTTTCTCCGTACCTGCGCTAGTCCTCGGGCTGACGCTGCCACTACTTTTGAATGCAGCATGGCCCTTTCTTCTTCCCATGCCCCCCACTACACATCACTTCCTCTTCTGGTGCGCAAGGGTGGGAAGAAGAAAAGACTATGATGCTGTTGCCAGCTGCTTCTAACACTGGTGCCCGTTCCCGTCTGGGCTTGAGCATGCTGACTACCCAGGCAGCAACGGCAGCAATAGAAGGATGTCTGCCTCTCTCGCTGGTGTGAAAGGAGAGTGAGAGAAGAGCAGCCAGGCCAGCGGGAGTGCGCAACACACCTGGCAGTGCTTGGGGGACATTCTGGTGTGCCGCAACACTCGCTGGTTGAGAATTGCTGGGCTAGAGGAGTTGGTGAGCAACACGTCTTACCTATTGCTACAGTTTCCTCCTGCTGGCTTCCTAAAGGATCTCTACTAAGGAAGATTGTTTCATTGACAAGAGGGGGAACAAAAGTCGTGTTATTATTGGGTTTTAGCTCCCTCATGTGGGAGCCAGAGATGCTGGGCTCTCAGAGTATATAAACCCCTGCCACCTTGTTAGGGTGCACACCTTTTAGTTATTCCCTGTGGGCGGTAGTATGTCCCTATGCTGTCTCCTGGGTTTGCTTGCTTTACATAGGAAAGGGCCTTTGGGCCTCTTAGAATGAGGCTTGGGGTAAGGACATGAAGAAAGGGTGCCTTTTCATAAATGTATGTCCTTTTGGAAACCTTTTATTTTTGGAGGAGGAAATTGTTCCACCCTTCCTTTCTTTATTTTTTTGGTTTCCTTTATTAAGATTTTTGTTTTGTCCACATGCCTGAGTACCCTAGGGACCAGGGTCTCAGTGCATGCCATTTAGAGGAGCAGTGTCTCTCAACCGGAGAACCTGGGTGGACTCTTGGAAGTCCTGTTGGAGGAATGGGTCTGGGTTCATTTTTGGAGAGAGAGGCGAGTGTGCAGAAGATTTGTAGCACCAATCTGGTGTTAACAACATTTATATCATCAAGATGTTAAAGAAAGGAGCATGGAGGTACCCTCCCGGGCTGAACAACTGGACTAAGGTATGAAAAATGGGATTTTACTTAAGTACCCAAATTGGGAAAATATTATCCTATCCACCAAATTCTGGGAGAAGGCTCCAGAACTACTGCCTGCTCATGGTGTTTCCCTTTTCTTCAGCATCCTCTTTGAAGAGAGAAGCAGGAAAACACAATCAGAACAAAAATACAAGCGCTGTCACTCAGCCGAGGTGGCCTGCACAGGACATGCCTCCCTCTGCATTCAGTCACATGCCTCTCACATCCGGCACTCAGCAGCAGAAGGAGCAGTATTACCCACAGTGCCACCAGAAGAATTAAGATTTCCACTCTTCCCCCGAAGTCAGAAGCAGGAGGAGCAGCATGGCCTGCTGGCCAAAACATGCAACTGCAGTCAAGAGCAGGAGCAGTGCCGACTTGAGGCTAGGAAGAGGGTCTTATGGGCCCTGGGACTGGAGACTGCTACTGCTGCTCCTTGAGCTTCAGAGGGGGGAATGAGAGCGAGAGGTCTGTGGCAATGTGTGATTGAACATGGCACAGAGAGAGCATTTGAGTGTGTGACTGAATAGGGCAGAGAGAGGTGTGTGTGTCTGTGTGTGTGTGTGTATATGTGTGTGATATAACATGACAGAAAGCGTGTGTCTGTGAGCATGGCAGAGAGCATGTGTGTGTGTGATTGAGCATGGCGGAGAGCAAGCGTGCATATGATTAAGTATGACAGAGAATGAGTGTGTGTGTGTGTGAAATTGAACACAGTATTTATGATATTTTGTGATATATTTACATCAGAAGACTATACTTTCAATTAGGGGGCCCTAATACCCTTGCACCAGCCTGGATAGAGTGTGCTACACAAAGATCCCCACCATTCACCCATTTTCCACTTCTCCACGAGAAAATGCTGGGGTAAAAGTGGGAGGTAGGTCTTAAGATTCCTGGGAGTATGAGAGGGTTGCCAGCTTCCTAGAAATATCACTAGCACTCTATCCGCCACTCCTCTGGAAACTCTGACCCCTGCTTTTCCCCTTCCGCAGCATTTGACCTCACCAAAAGGGCCAGACTACAAAGAGACCCCTTTGCCCTTCATGATAATGTGACCTGTACTGGGCCTTGAGGGAGAGTTGGCCGGGAAGGGGAGCACCTTCTCATCCCTCATCTCAAGCAGCAGATTGCCTTGAGCTGCCTCTGTAGTGAGTAGTAAGGGGAAGAGCCTCCTCTGAACCCATTGTTAGGGGAGGGTCTGTTTCCCGAACTAGAGGTGCAAGATTTCTGAGGAGGTTCTGTCCTGTTCTGTACAGTTCTGAGTAAATGACAGCCCAGAATTCACTTCCATACAAGAATTGGTCAAATTATGCTTTTGAATAATAGTAGTTTGTTTAAAAAAAAAAAAAAAAAAGGATTGAAGCTGGCCAAGGAACTCTTTTTTGCACATAAGGCCCTCTTTGCTTTTTGTCGTAGCATCTTTATAGCCAATGTAACGCTTCCAGATGCAGCGTCAGGCCAAGATATACACAGCCTAAAGTATGCTCTAGTTCTTATTTATTTAAGTAAAATTATTATTTTTGTTGGAGATATTTTTATTCTGGAAAGTCATAATTTTTGTCTTCTCTGTATTCATTTGTAGGGCCCATGAGCTGCCATAGCTATCTAGCAGTTTAGGTTCATTCACAAACCCGCTGAGGTAGGAGATAAAATGACCAGATTGTCTGCATCCAGCAGATATTTGATCTGAGTCCGTTAGGGCACTATTTACCAAAATGCGATAAAATGGCATATTAATGCACCCCTTTAACACACTTTTATTTCCCACGAGATTCCCTAAACTGCGGTAGTGATTTCATGCGTTCCCACGGGCCACAGCTGGTAGTGAACATGCATTGAACATGCACAGCTGGTAGTGAACATGCACAGCTGGTAGTGAACATGCATTGAACATGAACAGCTGGTAGTGAACATGCATAGCTGGTAGTGAACATGCATTGAACATGCACAGCTGGTAGTGAACATGCACAGCTGGTAGTGAACATGCATTGAACATGCACAGCTGGTAGTGAACATGCACAGCTGGTAGTGAACATGCATTGAACATGCAAAGCTGATAGTGAACATACCCCCCCCCCCCCCCCCCGCAGGTCCCAAATCTTTAGAGGCAGGTATCTGTTAGTTGTAAACCCAACCAGCTCCCACTCCCAAGCATAGTCCTCCAACATATGTAACTTTGTTAGCCTTACCCCAGCTAGCCCTGCTTCACCCAATATCCCCTACGGGGGTATTTTAGCCAATTAGTCATACCATCATCCTACGCTCCACAAATATGTCCCTTGTGGGAAAAAGGATACATAAATTAGTAAAGAATCCAACAGGTCCTTTCACCCTCATGAAAATTTGGGATTACTATCACAAATTCAAATATATATCATAAAGCTTAATACACTACATCAATAAACGTAAGTGCAGTATTTGGTGCATGTGGGATAGTACATTTTGTAATGGGTACTGTGGCCACTGACGATGTAGGAAAATATGGGAGAGAGGTCCTGGAAGCCAAATTTAGGATTTTAGGTAGGAAGCTGAAATCCAGAACCTCCAGGGTGGCATTCTCTGAAATGCTTCCTGTTCCACGCGCAGGTCACCAGAGGCAGGCAGAGCTCTGGAGTCTCAATGCGTTGGTGAGACGATGGTGCAGGGAAGAGGGATTCAGTTTTGTAAGGAACTGGACATCCTTTTGGGGAAGGGGAGACTTTTCCGAAAGGGCGGGTTCCACCTTAACCAGAGTGGAACCAGACTGCTTACACTAACTTTTAAAAAGGAGAGAGAGCAGCTTTTAAACTAGAACAAAGGGGGAAACCGACAGTCGCTCAGCAGCGCATGGTTCGGAGGAATGTATATAATCTGGCAAATCAATATACTGTGTAAAGATCTGTAATAACCTAACAGTGGTAAAATAAAATCCTGGACCACAGAACAAAAGTCTGAAGACTTTAACAGGGGCTTTAGGCCCCATAAAACTCTTAATTTGAAAAATCCAGTACGCACAACAGATTAGTATCAATAAGAACTCCCAGACTTTTCACACATTAGGCAGCTGGGAACATGATGTCAGCCACAAAAATCAAAGAAGGATATGGGACGGTTCTTTTTCAAGTTACTATTAATGCATTCTTAGACACTTTGACGGTAACTTTCAAACTGGTGCATGGGTGCACATGTACGCGTGTGCATCGGCCTGTGCCCAGGGATGCGGCTATTTTATGACTTGCGCACATATGTGCATGCATGTTATAAAATAGCCTGGCCACATGCATATGTGCACCAAATTTTAAGTGGGTGCACAAAGCCCGCGTCTACCACATAAATCAGGGAATTTCAAAAGAGGTGTGTGCCAACATCATTCCCACTTTTACCAGTCCGTCCTCAGTTCGCCCAGTTAAGAGGGAGGTCCTCCAAACCCCCTAGCTTAATAGCTTTCACTCCTCCCAGTTAGCTCTGACCCTTAAAAGCCCAAAGATCTGCCTATTTTTCTTTATTTTTTAACTTATAAATCATTCATGGCAGAAGTAAAATTACGCGGTAGGGGGCCTCGACCTGTGCCAGATCGCACAACTATTTATGCGCACCTTTCTCAGGTTCATGCCCCGAAATACCCACACCCCCACCAAATATGCCCACACAACCTGCGCCTTTTTGAAAACTTTCAAGATACGTGAGCTCCAGGAGACACGTATATATCTGGGCGGCTTTTAAAATCACTATGTTCGCCGATCCCCTAATGAATGCGTGCATTGGGCTTTTAGGACTCACTTTACTGAGTGCCTTTATTATGTGACGTCCAAGCTTTGATAGCATTAGTGCAAATTGAAACAGATTCACAAGACTCAGCCCGGGAAGGTGACAAATTCATTTTAAAAAATTGACCACGTCATGGGGGGGCGCTAGCGCAGCGGAGCAGGATGGTCGCATAAACCTGAGCTCCTCCTCTCCCCTTCGCACTAAACGGTGAAATCTGGCTAAAACCTTCTTGAATTAGCTTTGGCTACAGCTGGTGGAACGGTAAAACGGAGCGGGATGGCTCAAAAGAAGAAAAATGTTGATTTTCGTCAATATTCTTATTCTAAAGCGGAGACCGAAGAGTCGGGGCCTGCGGAGTTGGAGAGGCCTAGCAGCGAGGTGGAGTCTGATGCCGCTGAAATGGGGGCGGATATTGGGCTGGTGGATGCGGGACCTCAAGGAGCTCCGACGAGAGACGAATTTCGCCAATGGTTTGCGGATCTACGCAGAGACATGAAAGCTAACAAAAAAGAACTGCTTGAAAAAATGGCAGACCTTAAAGAGGAAATCTCCGATATCGGTCGGAGGGTGGATGAGCTGGACGGTCGTCTGGATGCTCAGGCGGAGAAAATGGAGGGGCTGCACATCCAGGGACAGCGGTTTACTCAGGATGCACGGGAGCTGCAATATAAATTAGAAGACCTCGAGAATCGGAGTCGAAGGAATAACCTCCGAGTTCGGGGCCTGCCGGAGACAGCGGACTATGCAGACTGTGAAGCCATAATCAAATCTCTAGGCACCTTCTTCCTTCAAAAAGAATCGGGGGCGACTACTGAATCTACGCCCGAGGTCGACATTGAAAGGGCCCATCGCTCCTTGGGGCCGAAACTGGGGGACAGGCCACGGGACATTGTGGTTTGTTTTACGCGGTTCCCGATCAAGGAACGGATTTGGAAGATTGCCCGGCAGCAGAAAGATTGGGAGTGGCAGGGTAACAGAATCTCCGTATTTGCAGATCTTTCTCCCTTCACATTGAAACATCGGGCGGATTTCAGAGATATCACTGCTCTCATGCGAAAAGAAGAAATAAGGTATCGGTGGCTTTTCCCCTGTGGCCTGGCCATTACTATTAACGGTATCTCTGCTAAGGCGGCCTCGATCGAGGAGGCGGCGGCCATCTTGAAAGAAGCTGGCCACGAGGTGCGGGTCCTCCCGGCTCAGAAGCGATTGCAGTCCAACGTGCCCTCCGATCCCCCCAAATGGCAGCGAGTGGCGAAGGGGGGGAGACGACTTCGGAGGCAAGATCAGCAGCAGGAGACCGCCGGTCATGGCTGAAGGGGGGAGTCCCGTCTCTTTGAGGTTTTTTTTTTATTATCTGTGTCCACGTGGAGTACAGCGCTCTTACTGGAAGCGGTAAGAACTATTGCCTCACGGACGTGGTTCATTGCACTGGTTCACTGAAGGTCCTTGGACTGGACTCATGTTTTTTACTGGTTTCACCGTTTATACTGTTGCATTTAACTGTTTTGTATTCACTGGGGGGGGGGGGTTTGCAGGCTCCGTGAGTGTTAATGTCCTTTTCTGCCCAGGCAGATATGCCCGTAATTCACGGCATTCTTAGGAAGGGGGGAGTGGGGACCGAGTGCTGGGGTGGGAAATATTCTAGCGATCAATGTTGTCAATGAGGAATAAGAATACATTCTGGATGGTTCAGGGGACCAATTTCTCTGTTTCTCTACCTTTGGGTTTTCTTTAACGGGGAGGGGTGCTTTATGGCTACCCGACAACGGGGGTTGGTGAGTTTTGGGTGGCGGGGCTGAGGTGGTGATGTTGTTCTACCAGTCCCATGACTTCCTTCACTATACGGACTCTCAATGTTAAGGGTCTCAATACCCCGCGGAAGCGTCAATTATTAAGGGAAGACATGCAGCAGGCGGGGGTGGATATACTGTTTCTGCAGGAGACACATCTCCTTAGGAAATACGAGCGACTGCTTCCGTGGTCTTTCTTCCCTCACTGCTATAGCGCCCCAGCTTCAAAATCCCATAAATATACTGGGGTCAGTATTCTATTGCAGAAAAATCTGCAAGGTCAGGTTAAAAAACATCTAGCCGACCCTGAGGGCAGATATGTATTAGTTCAGTTGGAAAGTGGCGGGACTCTGTATAATCTCCTTAATGTATATGCCCCCCATGTATCTTATGGACCTTTTCTTGCACAACTGGATACCTTTATGACACAGCAGGATCCGGGTGTTTGGGTCCTTGCAGGGGATTTTAACATGACAGTGCATCCTCCTCTGGATAACTCTACTGGGGGAGGGCTGGGGGCTAGGGCTGAGAGGAAAACCCTTAAATCTTTTCTTTATAAGTGGGGCCTTCTAGATATTTGGAGATCCCGACATCCAAGTCGGAGGGATTACACTTTTTACTCCCCTCCCCATAAATCCTACTCAAGGATTGATTATTTTCTCTTGGATAAATCTTCTTCTTCTATGGTCAGGGACGTGTCTATTGGCCAGATTACTTGGTCCGATCATGCCCCGGTAGACTTAATTTTAACCGTCTCCGGACATGAGAGTGGGCAAAAATATTGGAAATTAGATGACTCTCTGCTGGACGATATGCCCTTCTGCCAATCGGTGCGGGATGAAATAGAGAACTATAGAATACATAATGCGGAGGCGCTGGCTACTCCTTCCTTATATTGGGAATGTCTTAAGGCAGTATTGAGGGGGAGATTTATTTCACAAGGAGCCCACAAGAAAAAAGTTAAAACCTCTCAGATCCGGCAACTGCAAACTCAAATAGCACAACTTGAGGCTCAACATAAACAGCACCCCACTGCTGCAGTCTTACGCCAGTTGCATGCGGCTCGGTCTCAATATTGCACACTGACTCTAGCGGATGTTCCAGTTAAATTGAATATGGTTAAACAGCAATATTTTGAGTGGGGGGATCGAGCGGGTAGACTCCTTGCCCAGAAGTTGAAGCATCGCATTGCACAATCTCACATTACTAGCATTAGGGGTGCTGATCAGTCTCTTCTATTATCTGCCAAAGAGATCCATGAGCGATTCCAGAGATTCTATGGGGGACTCTATTCTAAGGAGGAAAATATATCTGCTGAACAAATAGAGGGATTTTTAGACCAGGTTATTCTACCCCAAGTCCCTGAATCTGAATTCCATCTCCTGGAAAGCGACATAGCTCTGTGCGAGGTGCTTCAGGTTATTAAGGATCTTAAGGTTAATAAAGCCCCTGGGTTGGATGGCTTCACCGCTCATTTTTATAAAACCTTTGCCACAGATATTGCCCCCATACTTCGGGAGCTTTTTAACTCTCTGAGGCAGGGCGGCTCGCTATATCGGGGTTCCAACGTAGCGGGTATAACAATTCTGGCCAAGCCAGGTAGGGATCCCACAGAGTGTGGTTCCTATCGCCCGATCTCCCTGATTAACTTAGATTTAAAAATTTTGGCTAAGGTCTTGGCTAATCGGCTGAACTTGGTACTGTCTCGATTGATCCACCCCGACCAGACTGGCTTTATACCGGGCCGTATGGCGGCGGACAATGTCCGAAAAATTTTAGATCTAATATGGTGGGCGATGAAAACTGAATCCCCAACAGTCCTCTTGTCCATAGATGCCGAAAAGGCTTTTGATATGGTCCATTGGCCATATTTGTTTCGAACTGTAGAACATACTGATGGAAAAAATACCAGAGGCCTCAAAATGAATTAAGGCTCTGAAGAAAGAAGAAGAAGCTATGGTGAACTATGGCCTAGTTTTGCAAAGCAACATATGAACTATGGCCTAGTAACACACACATTAGCAGAATCCAGGTGAAACGTCAACAAGTAAGTCACAGGATGAGCATAAGATAAGAAGAGGAAGGATCGGAGAAAGGGTATCTGTGAAGATAACAGATCTGAAAAAGGGTATCTGTGAAGAAAGTTTGTGCATATGAAGTAAGATAAGATTAAACGGGAACAAAGAGTAGCTGCACTTAGCAGCAAGGTTAACTGAAATCTTGTGGTTTTGGAACAAATAGTAGTTATCAATTAGCTTACAGAAAATGTATATAAAAAGAGCTTGCAAAAAGAAAAAATTAAGCAAATGTTCCAGACCATAGATGTGCTATGTACATGTTGTAAGTATACCTTTGCTTCCTGCGTATACCATTGCTTATACTCAGTATAATAAATATATTATTGTGTGATTTAAGACTTAGTCAGAGTTGTTTTTACAAACAATTGGTGGAGTGAATGCGGGCATTCGTCACATGTTTGCGGAAGCAACTCTGATTATTTCTTGGGAAGAGTAGAAGATTTACGTTCTCTTGGTGTGATTCCCTAGGGCCCAGATTGATCAACTGGGCCCAGGAGTAATCGTAATTAACGCCAAGAGTCCTGAGTGAATCGTGGTGATAGTTTTGAGAAACGGCGCCTGAGGTTTTAACGCTGCAGCAATTGTTGTTTTTCTTGTATTTACTGTGTGGGTTAATATTAGCGTGTATATATTTTGTGTTCTTATTTTGTTTTGGTTACTATATACAGTTATATGTGCGTAGCCTAAGTAAACGACAGTTTAAAATGGTTAACACACACCGAACCCCTAAAAGGGTCCCAGAAGGACAATTAGGACAGCCTAACACGTTACATACATTATATGTTAACAGTGATGATACATGTACGGCTGTCCAGCATGTAATTAATTTATTTCCATTTGAAAAAGACCTTATTAAGAAAACAAATGACAAATGGGGTAAATACTCTGCTAAAGATTCCTTTCTTTCCTGGCCCATGGAAGGATCTTTGAAACTTAGTCATTTATTGCCATTGTTAACATTCCTACAAGATAATAAAAAGAAAAATAGTCTAAAGAAACACCTGCATGTCTGGAATTTATTTTCAGTGACAGGTGACTTATATACAGCTGATAAAGAAATAAAAAAGAAAAATAAGGTTATAGATGAAATAGGATCAAAATCCCTAAATCCGCCCCCATATGTGACTACATGTGCCCTGCTGGAAGACAGTGATCACGAAATTTTAATGCCCATGCCCATACCAGCAGGCTATGGTCCGTTAAAAGGTCCTGTACAAAAGCCTAAACCCTTATATCCGGATTTGGAACAAGCAGCTAAATTTGAACGGGAAACTGCTGAGCTTTTCCCTGGAACAGATAACTTTAAAATTAAGGGATTAGTGCACCTGACACCTGCCAATGGCAAGGACTGTCAGCAATTACGGGCTAATGTGTTATCAGAAACCCCACAGAGTCGGTTAACAGAAACGGCTCAAGGGTCATCCTTGACACCAGAGATGATTAAAGAAAGGATTAAAACGAATGAGGAAGGTTCATATGGGGCTCCATGGTGGACCACTGTTAAGACAGGATTAAGCAATGCAAATATAAACATTCCTTGCCACCCAGAAGGGCCAGTAAATGAAGCACAGCTTGCAGAAATAAGGGAATTAATCAACAAATATTGTACGGAGTCAGAAGATTTGGAATTTATCCAAAAAGGTCTAGACATATGGTTAAAATGTATACAAGATTTAAACGCGCCACCTTTTAAGGGCATAAGAAATAAGAAAGATAATTTGGAGTGTCCTATCTTTCTAAGAGATAATGGGCAACAGCCACCCATTGCAGCTTATAAACCATATACACCAGTAGATATTAGTACGATTATACAAAAATTGCCTAGTATACATAAAGGAGCAAGGCTCTGGCTCGAGGCAATAGATACTAATACGGCCGGAACACATTTAGCCATAGGGGATTTTAAGGCGCTATGTGCAGCTTGTGGCATTAGTTTACCACAACTCTCAGCAGTAAGCGCACGTCCACGGCTTATCACCCATATTGCCGATGGAATTCCTTTCCAAGGACAAGATAGGATAGATTTGGTAAATGCTTTAAATGTCCTGTATCCTACCAGCATAGATTTTACAGCCATTACCGCAGCCAAATGGGATGGCTTAACTGATTTTGCAATGCACTTGACAAAATGTATGGACATGTATAAGGCACAAACCGGGCAGGATGCTGATATACAGCCAAACATCCCTGTATTTTTACATTTATTCTATGCTACTTTGCCTGCAAATATGCAGACTAATTTGAATAATGTTGTGGCACTTTCAACAAAAACATGGCCAGAGGTGAGAAACACTTTAATGCATTTCGCCTCAGTGCATTGCAAAATGATAAGAACTTCTAATAAAGAGCAACAGAAAATGGCTAGCAAATTAATGACATTACAGATAGCGGACTTAGAGGAGAAAAAGAATATGAAAACACAAAGAAATCAGGATACAGTAAACCTACAAGGCAGTGATATACAGGATTGTTATGTGATACAGGGTCCTCCGCGTACCCCGTATGCAGGAATATATCAGGGAGCATATCCCTCCTATATCCCCCGAGGTCGAGGGATGAGAAGGGGAAGGGGAGGAAGAGGTTTTGCACAAGGGATAATGAATAGACCGTCCCCTGATAGAAGAGCTCATGTGCAGTGTTGGAATTGCCAGTCATTTGGACACTATGCAACTGAATGCAGGCGATCAGGAGTCCCTGATCACACACAACAAACATTTGTACAGACACCGCCGCCGCTTAACCAAACATTGCAGACACCACCGTTATCTGCACCAGATCAGTTACAGGCTGGCCAACAGCCCTCACAATTCCCTGTGTGGGGCCAAGGTAATTATTGACAGACTTCGGGGAATGAAGGAATAATGCAGGGTGATACTGTATTTTTACAGAATTCAGAGCCGTTTGTGCAATTATTAGTAGGTCCTCAGCAGGTTCCAATGCAATTTTTGATTGATACAGGCGCTACATCATCTGTTATTTGTGTTAAACCAAGCGCTGTAAAAAGATCCATTGAAACAAACACCACTATTGGCTTTGATGGCAAGCCCAGTAAAAAACATTTAACTGAATTAACCCCAGTAGTAATTAACACTACACAAGGTAAAAGAGAAGCTTCAGTTAAATTCTTAATTGCTGAACATTGCCCTGTAAATTTACTAGGACGAGACTTACTTACTCAATTTGGATTAACTCTCACCTTTAAAATCCCAGCATCTAAAAGCCTCCTTTCATTACTCACTTCAATAGGAAGCGAGGAGGAGAATGAAATCCCGGATGAATGGAAATGGGATCAACTACCTTTAGATTTATGGAGCACAGAGGAAGCTCCTTATGGTAGAGCAAAAACAGCTCCGGCTTATCGAATTAAAACAGTACCATTTGAGCTGGGACCAAATGTGAGCCCTTATCCAGTAAAAGAAAAATTAATGGAACCTACTATGAAACATATTGCTAGATTGTTAAAACATGGTATTATTGAAGAATCACAGTCACCCTATAATACTCCTTTGTTCCCTGTGCCAAAAGGAGAAAATGATGTCAGAATTGTTCATGATTTACGTGCATTGAATGATATAGTGATTCCACAATATCCAGTTTGTGCTAATCCTCTGACATTATTACAAACACAGCCCATATATAAGTTCAACTCTGTCATTGATTTATCTAATGCATTCTTTGCAATTCCTCTACATACTGCTTCTCGTGATCTAACATCTTTTGTATTAGGCACAAAAGCTTATCGGTGGGCACGGATGCCCCAAGGTTTTACAGATAGCCCGACTGTATTTTCAAAACAATTGAACAAGGATCTAGAGCAGTTCAGAAGTATTTTACCTAAATCAGTATCTTTATTTACATATGTTGATGACATATTGCTTTCTGCTGAAACTAAAATAGAATGTTGTGAATGGACATTTAAATTATTACAAAGGCTTGGTGAGGCAGGATATAAATGTAATCAACAAAAATGTGTATTAGCTAAGACTCAAGTAAATTTTCTAGGTCAAATAATATCCTCAGCTACTAAACACATAACAAAGGACCTATTGTTAGAACTACAGAAACAGGAGTTTCCCCAGAATTTGAAGCAATTACGAGGTTTATTGGGAACTTTTAATTACTGTCGACAATGGATACCAAGTTATTCAGCGCGCATTTCTCCTCTACTGAGGCATTTACAGGTACCGGCTGGTACTGTTTCTAATGCGCAAATAAAATTGACTGAAGATGACGAAATGGTAATACAAGATGTATTACAGACTTTACTACAGGCTGAACCCTTAGGTACTGTAGACCCCAGGCTGAAAGTGCATATATGGGTCCGAGACATGGGAAACACATGGGCTGCTTTTGTAAATCAAGAAGATACACCGAAACAAGCAGTGGCATTTCTATCTGGATCCTATAGTCCAGTGGAAATGGCTCTACCTGAAATTCCAAAGTTATTAACTGCTATTGTCGCCGCTATTGGTAAATGGCGAGCTATGATGCCATATAGCTCGTTAATTTTACACTGCGCTCATTCAATACATCATTTGCTAACGACTAGTCAGGCTGCATTGACAGCAACCAGATTTGGTAAATATCAAACAATATTGACTGGCCAAGATATAGTAACAGCACCTCTCACGAAAGCTCAGAATAAGTTATTAGATTGTTTTTTTCCTAGTAATGTACAGAGACAAATTGAAAGAAAAGACATCCCGGACCTTTTACTGACCCAGTTTGATCCCCTTGACAAGGGACTAATATGGTTTACAGATGGGGCACAGAAAGACCAGCAAGCAGCGTTTGCAGCATTAAGTGTTACACCCAGTTTAGATATTATTACCAAAATACAGTATCAAACAGGGAAAGGTGTAACAGCACAAGAAGCTGAACTCCTTGCTGTAATAGCAGCTTTGAAATCTTCAGGAATAAAAGAGCACTGCACGATCTATACTGATAGTTCATATGTAGTTAGTTCTCTACAATACCATTTATTGAAATGGAAAAGAAGGGGAATGATTACTGCCACGGGTCAGCCCTTACAACATATCAACAACTGGAAACAAATACTGAACTTATTATCAAAAAGGGAAGGGGTTGGTTCTAAAACTGCTATAGTATGGACGCCAGCACATACTGGACATATGAGCTTTGAGGCACAAGGAAATGACCTAGCAGATAAAGCTGCTGCAGAAGTGCTTACCGTGAAACTAATGACTATGCAAACACGGTTTAGCTCAGAATTAATGCATACTCCATATCCCATGCCACTTGACATATTCCATGAACAACCTAGTGGTGAGGAATTACAGAAATGGGTGACAATTGGATGTTATCAAAAAGGGAAAGAATGGCTCCACCCTAATGGAAAAAAATGTTTGACAACATCAGAAGTGTTGCGATACTTCTTTGCATGGCATGCAACCATGCATCTGTCTGCCACTGCACTATTAGCAGGCATACAAAGTAATCATTGGAACCAGAATCTTTATGCTTTAGCTGTACAGATAATTCATAACTGTTTAGTCTGTTCTACTCATATAGCTCGTCGAGGCCCAGCTGTGAGTCCTGGGAACTTGCCTATCCCCCAGGGACCAGGTTTGGAATGGCACATTGATTACACTGATATGATTGAAGCAGTTAAAGGAAAACGGTATGTATTGGTATGGGTGGATAGCTTTTCACATTGGATAGAAGCTTTCCCATGTACAAAAGAAACAGCTCATGTAGTTATTGATACCTTTTTACATAGAATTTTACCAGCCCATGGATGTCCGATCAAAATTGTATCTGATAATGGGACACACTTTAATAATCAAATTATGAATGAATTACAAGAGATCTGTAATATTATCCATCGACGTGTGTCAGTCTATAAGCCAACCTCGAATGGTTTGGTAGAACGATATAATGGAATATTGAAAACAAAATTGAGGGTATTGCTAGCAGCATTAAATAAAAACAAAACAAACAAATTATATACCTGGTTGGATGTATTACCATTGGCCTTAATGAATATACGGAATACGCCAGGTACAATCCATGAGATTACTCCATTTCAATTACAGACAGGACGGATTATGAATCCGGTGAGAATAAGACAAACTGATACTCAAGTAGAGTATTGGAAAAAAGTTCAGCCCCTAGTAGCCATGGCAGCAGATCTAATACAGACTGAATCGAAAAAGGTTCCTAAACAATCTTTTTGCGCTTCCTTTTCAGTAGGTGATCAAGTACTACGAAAGAATTACACCCACAAGACTTGGAAGGATCCGATATACGTTGGACCTTTCACTATCACAGACCTCAGCCATACTGCTGCTAAACTATCTGAACATTCCACTTGGGTACATTTGTCGGATATACGGACATTTAATCCGATACTATAATTGGACTGTTGCATTATCTTTTCTCTCTGAAGTAGACTGACGACTGCAGGAAATGAAAATGTTATGTTTACTAACCTGTTTATATGTACTAACGTATACATGGCCACTTGTTACTTCTTTCCCTCTCCAACAGGCCCCTGTTTCAGGATTAACAAATTTGTGGGTACAGACAATACAAGAATTAGTAAAGGCTCTTCCAGCAGATATTACGGATTGTGTCGTCTGTACTCCACATCAAAAAGCCCATTCACATGTCCCAGCCATTTCCTTTCCAGTCCCATTACACCATATTTTAGGATTTAAAGATAATGGACAACACAATATGACCATAGATCCATTAGCAGGACAAACATGGACACAATATTTGGGTAATGCCAAACCTCCCCCACTTACAGCCGATTTACCAAAAATGGTTTTCTTTGCCTTAGTAATGTTACTTCCCCGAACCCTATTCCTTGCAACTATACTTACTCCACATACAATACAACATGGATTATTCGTAAGGGAACCATCTTACCCAGCACCCCTTTCACTGACATTGTAATAAGCTGTAATTGCACATTTTCACATATTACTGCATCTCCTCCACCAGGTTGCCTCCCATGTATAGCAAATCTGTCCAAGATTGTACATGTAGCCACCGACACCCAATACATACGCACTTTCAATTCCACATACACTGTCTGTCCACGTCTGTGTGACCTCTTCAACATAGCAGACAATAACTGTTCATCTGAAAATGACTTATCTTTGGTTCCTTGTAGTGTATTAGGAAAATATAAATCTCCTTTTGTTTATGGTCCTTATGACAATAGCAATGATACCGTAATACAAAACTTTGCAAATCTTTATGTTGGACACTATTGGTTGTGTGATGGAATAGTCTTCCTCAAACTCCCTACATACTATGAATTTTGTGTGTTAGTTACATTTAACTATTTTTCTCGAATTATTCCATTAAATCACCCTATGCATACCCGCTCCCGAAGGAGTGTTCCCTCAGCTGTCCCTGAAGATCAAGCAATCCAACTCTCATTGGATTATATTAACTCCACCTACCCTTTAACTAAAACTAGATTAGATGCATTAAGCTATACCTCATGGTTACCATTTGCCCAACCTGCAGTTGCAGCTGAATTGGGAATGGCCATTCGGCGACTACAATCTGTCCTCCATGTAGTCACGCATGAATTAGAGATTGCCCTTAAAGCCCTTCAAGACACGGTAGATGAATTAACTACGGTTTCTACATATAATCGACATGGTCTGGACTATATATTGGCTGCCCAAGGCGGATTGTGTACGGTACTTAATAGCTCTGAATGTTGTACAGTAGTGGTTAATCGCTCTCATATAGTTTACAACGCAATGCAAAAGATACAAGAACTGGCTAGACTTCAAGTTAGCGATTTTGAGGGAGGAATCTCAGTAACTTGGTGGGATTCCATAACCTCCTGGTTTTCTAACTTATCTAGTCATTTGAAGGGGATAGTAGGAGTTTTTCTTGGATTACTAGTTTTAGGTATAATGTTATGTTTTTGTATTCCATGTATTTGTTCAGTATTACAATATTGTCGACCAAAGATTCCAACACCAAAACCAGTAACCAATATGATAGCGTATAGCAATATAAACTTGAGAACTACTAGAATGATCCAAACCACAATCAGTACAGATGATAGCTGGGAAACGGAAAGTGAGAGCAGTTAAAAAGGGAGGTCCTAGGGAGGTGTCCACAGATACAAAGAAGAAAACCCTAGTCTCTATGCTGTTCCCCTGTGTGAAGAATGAAGACACCTAATGTGAGCCAGAGTCAATCTGGCTCAAGGGAGGATTGTAGAACATACTGATGGAAAAAATACCAGAGGCCTCAAAATGAATTAAGGCTCTGAAGAAAGAAGAAGAAGCTATGGTGAACTATGGCCTAGTTTTGCAAAGCAACATATGAACTATGGCCTAGTAACACACACATTAGCAGAATCCAGGTGAAACGTCAACAAGTAAGTCACAGGATGAGCATAAGATAAGAAGATGAAGGATCGGAGAAAGGGTATCTGTGAAGATAACAGATCTGAAAAAGGGTATCTGTGAAGAAAGTTTGTGCATATGAAGTAAGATAAGATTAAACGGGAACAAAGAGTAGCTGCACTTAGCAGCAAGGTTAACTGAAATCTTGTGGTTTTGGAACAAATAGTAGTTATCAATTAGCTTACAGAAAATGTATATAAAAAGAGCTTGCAAAAAGAAAAAATTAAGCAAATGTTCCAGACCATAGATGTGCTATGTACATGTTGTAAGTATACCTTTGCTTCCTGCGTATACCATTGCTTATACTCAGTATAATAAATATATTATTGTGTGATTTAAGACTTAGTCAGAGTTGTTTTTACAAACAGAACCCTAGAGCAGATGAACTTTGGACCTAATTTTCTTCGCTTGATACATGCTTTATATGAGAACCCTAGGGCGTGCGTTAAGGTGAATGGCACTTACTCAGATTTCTTTGAGATAGAGAGGGGAACCAGACAGGGCTGCCCTATGTCCCCGCTTTTATTTGCTCTTTTCCTGGAGCCTCTAGCAATTAAAATCCGGGCTATGACGTCCATTTATGGTGTACAAGTGGGGGGGGGTTGATTACAAGTTATCACTATTTGCAGACGACGTGCTGTTTACCTTGACCCGGCCGACGGAGTCCCTGGCGCGGGTGGTATCGGTCCTGGATCAGTTTAGTGCGGTCTCAGGTTTTAAATTGAACTTAGCTAAATCGGAGATTCTTAATATTTCCTTGTCGGAAACACTTGCCCAGGGCGTTAGATCCCAATTCCCTTTCAAGTGGGCTAAGCGTAGCATTAAGTATCTGGGTATTCAACTTGGTAATAAACTGGAGGATCTTTTCCACTTGAATTACACTCTCCTTACCTCCAAAATATTCCAGGATCTGGATGGTTGGACGAGGCATCAGTTGTCTTGGGTGGGCCGGATCGCCGCTGTTAAAATGTCTGTCTTGCCCAAGTTTTTGTACTTATTCCAAACACTACCAGTCCCTATCCCAAATGCCCTTCTTAAACGATGGCAGCGGAAGCTGTTTGCGTTTATCTGGAAGAGACGGCCTCCAAGGATAGCGCGGTCTACCTTATATAGACATCGGTTACAGGGGGGGCTAGGGGTGCCTCACTTGGGGTATTATTATGCGGCCGCCCAACTTCGGGCTGTGATAGACTGGAACAGGCGGAAGGAGAGAAAGAGGTGGGTAGATATTGAGCAGGCCCTGATGGACCCCATGCCGCTGTGGGCTACTACGTGGCAACCAAGGGAAACTTGGCTAACGGGTGGTGTTGAAACTCCGTTCCTGACCAACACTCTTCGGACTTGGAGCAAATGGAAAGATGCACTAACAGGGAATAGGCACTATTTTTTGAGCTCCTCCCTATACCACAACCAGACCTTTTCTCCCGGGTGGGACTCTAGCGGTTACGCCCATTGGAAGGAGAGGGATATTCTTACATTTGGTAAACTGTGGGAAGCGGGTGGATTTCTTCCCTTTGCGACTTTACGGGATAGATATCAGTTGATGGACAGAGATGTTTTTCAATACCTGCAACTCAGACATTTTTTACACACCAGGGTCATCTCCCTTGGTCTTTCACAGGGGAAAAGTCAATTTGAGAATTGGTGCGAACAAGCTGATCGGGTCACCAAATTGATATCGCAAATCTATGGGTCTCTCACTACTGCTACACAGTCTACCCCCGGTTTTATGTTAGCCTGGGAGAGGGACCTTGGGACTACTTTAGGTAAAGAGCAGTGGGATATCATTTTTCAGAACACGAAACGCAGTTCCATCTCAGCGTCACTTCAGGAGAATGGGTACAAGGTGCTTCTTCGGTGGTATTGTACACCCTATAAATTGTGGAAGGCTACATTATTATCGTCTGACAGTTGCTGGAAGGGATGTGGGGAGCGTGGAACATTCTTTCACCTCTGGTGGCGGTGTGATAGAGTGCAGCGATTTTGGGCTCTAGTGAAATCTGCCCTGCAGGAGATATTTCAGAGATTTGTCGATTTGTCCCCTGAACAGGCCTTGCTCAGTGTACCAGTGACTGGTAGTACCCATGAGTGGTTACTCACTCAACAGATTTTAATTGCAGCACGGTGTGTGTTGGCAGCCCACTGGAAAAGTAGCCAGGTACCAGATTTACCCCTGTTGATACGGAAACTTGATGTTATGATGGAATTATATAAACTCACTGCACAAAAACATAGAAATCAGCCCAAACACATGGCGGTGTGGGAACCATACAGGAAATGGAGAGTGAACAAACACGTGTAGTACCCTTGTGTCTTCACGTCTGCTAAATATCGGGGGGTACTCCCTATGAGTTTGCGGTAGCACAACGATATACAGACGTGTCCCTGCTAAGCCTTTCCCAGATGTCTTCCCTCTAGAGATTATACGTTTTGGTCCAGGCCTAAAGTCTTCCTTCCCTATTGACTTCTAACTCATTGTTTGCGATATCCTTCACCAGACACTCCGGAATTGTTATACAAATGTATACCATTGTTGTCCTAATTTATGTTCAATGTTCTGTGTAATGTTTTCAATGGTTAATAAAAATCTTATTGACAAAAAAAAAAAAAAAAAAATTGACCACGTCAGCATGCAGTCTATACCCATCACAAATACTAGATAGTAGTTCACAAATAGATGCTCAATAAATGTTGAATAAAAGGGCCCGAGAGAGCAGAACCCTGAAGAGCTCCTGAAGATATGTCCCGCCCACGTGAACAGTGAGAATGTATGCGGACCCGTTGTGATTTTCCACCCTAAGATGCTTATTTGTTTTGGCAGTTAAATAAACATATTGCCAATAGCACGCCTCCTTTCCTGCAAGCAATAGGCATGTCAGTACCTCACATATTAAAATACCAGTACTCAGATGCCTCTGCGGCAAATTGTATCCAACTCTTCCTTGATTCCCTGCACTAGGGGGCACCAATGACGTCTTCTATGTGAATCAGAAAACGTGTGAAAAATCTCAAATTTCAATAGATACTGATGCGGGTACAATGCAGATTTCTACTTTTGGCATCCTGCTATTAAATAATGCAGTTAGAAAAGTAAACACCAAGTTTATTGGAATCAAATCTTTTATGCATTTTATCATTTTTAAATAACTGTTCTTGTAATTATTTTTCAAAGCCAACAATTATCAAATTTCATAATTCCTAACTAAATGTTCTTAATCAAAATTCTCAATCACAAATCTGTCTTCTCATCATCTTTTGTTACATAGTAACATAACATAGTAAAGATGCCAGAAAAGACCAAATGGTCCATCCAGTCTGTCCAGCAAGTTTCTTATGGCACTAACTGCGCTCCGTGCAGGTTATCCTATGCCTTATGTTAAAGGTAGTAATATTTACAATCAGATGTTGCCCATCTGTCACTTACTATCTGGTCTTGGACTTACATACTATATCTATGTAGATGATATACAAATCCTATTGCCAACTGAAAATTCTCTGGATGCTACATTAAAAAAAAAGCCATGTATCTATCGATCATCAAACAATTATTTACACACATGAAACTCATGCTCAATATTAATAAAACTGAAATTATCCTGTTAGACAGGAGACCAATGTATATGACAACATCCCAGTTATAAAATTAGAAGATAAACTAATCAAAATAAAAAATCGTGACACACACTCATGATTTAGGCATAATTATTGACAGTGAACTCAATTTTAAGAACCATATTTCCACCAAACTAAAAGGATACTATAAACTATTAATACTGAGACGTCTGAAACCGCTTTTAACTCAATCTGATTTCCGGACAGTTTTGCAACTTTTGCTGTTTGCTAACACTGACTACTGCAATTCGTTATTACTCGGCCTCCCACTATCCACGATACTTCCCTTGCAAATACTTCAAAATACAGTAGCCCGAGTCCTAACAGGTACTAAGAAATGTGAACATATTACACCAGTATTAATATCCCTACACTGGCTACCTGTGAAGTTCCGCATAGACTACAAAATTCTATGCATTATACATAGAATCATATATGAAGAGCAAACTGACTGGCTGAAC
Organism: Rhinatrema bivittatum; assembly: GCF_901001135.1. Taxonomy (NCBI): domain Eukaryota; kingdom Metazoa; phylum Chordata; class Amphibia; order Gymnophiona; family Rhinatrematidae; genus Rhinatrema; species Rhinatrema bivittatum. Next base: position 260,661,310 of record NC_042617.1, on the reverse strand, counting down.
GCATCCATCCGGCTTCACACACCGCAACGCAACCTAAGATCTGCCAACAAGGGACTGCTTAGGTTATACCCTCTATACATTCAGCTCACATGACCCAGGTTAGAACTAGAGCCATCTCAATTGCGGGACCTAAAATCTGGAATTCCTTGCCCCCTGAGCTCAGTTTGCAAGCAGACTTAAAACCGTTTAAAAAAGAACTAAAGGCATGGCTGTTTAACAAGGCTTATACAGAACCGGAGCAAATCACATAAAACTCTACCTCTTTATTATTCCAGCTCTTTATTTCTGTCTTATTTTATTTAAATCTATTGTTTTTATTGTCTTATCTGCTCTTATTATTTCATATTGTATTTCATCTGTATTTTATCTATTTAATTATTGTTATTATCTTTTATTATTATTGCTTTTCTGATTTTGTATATTTATACTATTATTGTTTCATTTTATAATTGTTAGGATTCTGTAAATATCAGTTGGTAAGTGAACCCTAGGCCGAAGTGAGAGGTGGTACCGCCCACGGGGAGGAGCACTGTGAGCCTCACTGTCGGGAAGGCTAGGTCTCATCTGGGGTTAGACACGGAAGCAATATAGAATCTTTATTAAAGAGATACAAGCACTCCCCGTGGAGCAGGGGGTGCCAGAGAGGAGGTCATACAGACCCAGAGACTCAGGGTCGATGGAATAGGCCCAGAGGGAATAGGCCCTTCGTAGCATTGGTAGAGGTCCGTGGAGTGGGTACACCGAAGAGGTCTCCTGTAGAGATGGTAATAGCCCATGAATCATGGTACACCGAAGAGATCTTGGTAGAAATGGTAGTTGCCCGGGGGGCGGGGTACACCAATAATGTCCTCAGTAGAGATGATAATGACCCGCAGAGCGGGCTATGTTGGTGGGGTCCTCTGTAGAGATGACAGCGGTCCACAGAGCAAAGTGCACGGTCGAGGCCCTTGGTGGAGGTGGCAATGGCCCGCAGAGCAGGGTATACTGGTGAGGGTCCTCAGTAGAGCTGGTAGCAGTCTGCAAGGTGGGGTGTGTATGTGAGGTCCTCAATGGAGTGGTAAGGGTCCGTAGAGCGGGTACCTCTGAAGGAGTCCTCCATAGAGATGGTAATGGTCTGCAGCGCAGGGTACACCAGGGAGGGACTTGGTAGAGTAGAAAGTGATCCGCAGGGCAGAGTACTCACGAAAGAGCAGTGTTGGTTCCAGGGAAGCCCCGGGGAATGGGACAGGCAGAGTTCCAGGCATCAGGCCCTCCGAGGAGCGGATAGCCAGGACGAGAGAGAGGCCCCTGAGGAGCGGGTAACTGGAACGCAGGGTCTTCAGGAAACGAGGCGGAATTAGCAAGGATGGGACTCAGCCAAATCGTCTTTAGGCAGGGCCAGCTGGTTTAAATATCCTAGGGGAATGACGTCATCTGGAGGGGACACCCCTGAGGTTTCCGCCATGACGTGGATAAGACTGGCCCGTGTGCGCGTGCGTACGCGCCTAGAGGGACCTGATGGCAAGATGGCGGTCAGTGGCATCCATGCCAACCCGGCAGGCCTGAGAGCGGTAGGCAGGTCGTTGGCAGCTAGCAGAGACTGCCAATCTACCCCATGGAGTCAGGGAAACAAAGAAGGAGGTGAGAAGTAGTGGTCGCAGCCGTCTGCGACCGATGGGCATAACAATAATTTTATGTTTTTATTCCTTTTCCTAAATTTGTAAACCGTTGTGATGGTTTCCTACAAACGACGGTATATAAAATCAATCAATCAATAAATAAATAAAACCAAGCAACTGTCAAACCCATAACAAAATTACTGTTTGCAACATTTTTGCAGGGTGAATAGCCTTCTTGATAATTCATACAATGCTGCTGCTTGAATGTGCTTTGCTTTTGGACTTGGCCGTAGAAGCTGTTCTGTGCTTTTTCCTTAATGTCTGCATATCAGTACCCCTCAGGCCTGGATTTGTCAATATGCACACTAGGCCTGTGCCTATGGCAGCAAAAATCTGGGGGGGCAGCAGGCTGGAAAAAGATTTATTGCCTTCCAACTGTGCTGAATTTCATTCTGCAAGGAATAGCCCCCTGCTTCCCTTCCCTTCCCAGCAGCATGCAGGGAACAAAATGGGAGGAGAGTGAGCCTGGAGCACAGAGAGCAAAGGGAGATCATTTTGGTAAGATTAGGAGGGGCTGAATGGGGATCATTGGTAGGGAGAAGAAGAGGCTGAGGGATGAGAGTGGATCAGATGGGGGAATGGGGAAGTGTGTGTGTGTGTTTGCCAGACTGAGAGGTCAGAGAGGAGTTGTAAAGGGGAGCAGGACCAGAGCACAGTGGGGCTACCTCCTCTCCTCCCCCCCCCCCTCCCACTGCAATTCAAGTTCTCTCTCCCTTGATCTCAGATTCTATCCCCCAGATCCTGGAACCACCCTTCCTTCTTTCTTCTCCCTTCTCTCCAGATCCTGGAACCCCCCCCCCCCCCCCCCCCCACCAACATGTCCTACACTCTCTTCCCTTTTCTCAACCCCAGAACTACCCTCCCTCCCCCTCTTTTCTTCCTATCCCGGATTCATGATTTTCCCCCTTTCCTCTACCTTCCCCATCTCTCATCCTCCCCATCCTTAGTCCTATCTACCTCTCCTCCCCCATCCCAAGTGCTTTCTACCTATACTCCCCTCCATCCCCTGTCCTCTTTCCTTCTCTCACACACCTCCCTCCTATCCCCAATGCTTTCACCTTCTCTTCACCTCATTGCTAGTCCTCCTCCTTTCCTCTTCCCCTCCCTGGTCCTCTCACCCTCCCTTTCTTTTCTGACCATCCCTGACCATCCTCCTTCCTGTACTAATACTTAAGATCCCTTTTCCTGACCCAATAAAATAAATAAATTATACAGACAAATTACTTACTTGTTATTATATAAAAGATGGAAATGGTTGACAATGTGCTTGAGGTTTTTCCAGGTTTTGCCACAGAATCTATGCCTGAGCTGCCACAGCAAACGGTAGGTCTCTACCTTACACCTCCTGCTCACAGTTGCTGACCTTTGTTATGAATCCTGCCCGCAGGCTTCTCCCGCGAGCAGGTACCTCACGTTGCTGTCCCCGATGCGGCCGGATGCCGCCGATGTCGGGCCTTCTACGCGGCCGGAGCCGTGGAATCAGTTGGCCTCTAGCGACCCAGAGGTCGCCCATCATCTTCCTCTTCCCGGCGGCGGGAGCCACAGACTTTGGGCTTCCTCCCTGCCGCGGCAGGCCTACCGCCGTGGTTCTTCGCAGCTGGAGCCACCGCCAACATCGTGGTGGTCTTCGCGGCCAGAGGCCGCAGTCCCCAGGCTCACCTGGCAGCCGGAGCCGCCCCTGGTTCCTCCTGCAGCGGCAGGAGCCGCTGCTGATGTCTGGGCCCGCTCCTCGGCCCAGCCCTGCTCTCCTACGTCGACGTCGGTGCAGGGCCGCTGTCCACAGGCCTGCACAGCTTCCTCTTCCTGCTCCTAGGTGCGCAGCCGCACCTCCCTTCAAGATTTAAAGGGCCCACAGCTGGATATGCCCTGGGCCCCACCTAAGGACTGTTTCCTGTATCAGCCCTATAAAAGGGCTGTTCCTGCATTCTGCCTTTGCCTTGCATCGGAGTTACTTCACTCTTGGGAATCCCGGTCTTCCAGCACTCCGTCAGGTCCTTCTTGTTCATCGTTGGAGCTCCATGTCTCGTCTGCTTCTTGTGCCATGTCTTCGTCTCCTGAGGTCCTTGTCCAGGTCTCCTGATGTCTCGTCTCCTGACATCTCGCTTCCTTGATGTTCTTCTCCAGTGCCTTCCAAGTTCTCCTGTGCTCTTGAGCCTTCTTGTCCTGCCAGCTCCATGGTTCTCCGGGTGACGCGTCTCTGTCAGTGGAGTTGCCTGCAGCTGGATTCATGTCCTGCGCTCCTGAGCCTTCATGTCCTGCCAGCTCTTGAGGTTCTCCGGATGACACCGGCTCCGTCATCGGAGTCTCACCTCAGCTGGATTCCTTCCTGCGCTCGTTCCGCTCTCCTCGTGGTCTGTGACCAGCCTCCTCAGGCTGTGTAGGGCGCGCAGTGGGACAGGGTGGTCCGCGACCAGCCCGTTGGGTCCGCCCGTGTAGATGGGCTGTGTAGGGAGCCCTGAGAGACAGTGCCAATGTCTACCTTCCCAGCTTCTCGTCTCGTCTTGACACTTCCAAGTTCCTTGTCTCGTCAAGAGTCTCCTAGACCCTCATCCAGTGTCTCCACGTCTTTGTGTCACAAGGCCTCCGTCTGCCCTCTTCCTCTGTCCGACTTGCTGCTCCCTGCCGATCCAAAGCAGCAGGTCCGAAAGGGCTGGGAATGGTTGGATGACTGTTCATCTACCAACATCATCTTGTTGACTCCGGGAGCATGCAGGTCCGGAAGAGGGTAAGACCATGTCTCCGCCATGCTGGGACACGCTGCCAACCCTCGGTTCGGTCCTGGATTCGTCTGGGGTCAGGCCGAGGTCCAAGGGCACACGAAAAACCCGCTGCGTAACAACCTTACCAGGATGGGGGGAGGGGGCACAACAGCAACAAGAGTACATAGGGATGGAAAACTCCTAAATCCATCGCTGGTACCCCAGACCATAAAGGTCAGGGCCCAACATTGGCTGTTGTCTGAATCCTATTCCACTTCCCCACTCCCTCCCCCCACCATTGAAGTGGAGTTGCATCAAAATCATGAAAGCTAATTGGTTAAGGGTAATAATCCCCATGCCTTCTGTTAGGGGAGGTAGCTGCTGCTCCATTAGCAATTTATCAATCTTCTTTCTTCTTCTGTTTCAATAGGAAATCTTCTTCTTTAGAACACGTGGGACCTGTATACCAGGATAGTCACTGAAACCTTACATATAGGAACATCACACATACAAAGCAGAGGAAGGGAAGAAAAAACAGTCTCTATCTCCTCTTTTCTTCTATAATCTTCAACTGCAAATAATTCAACGTTCATTTCAGGAAACAAAGTTCAAAGGTACATCCATACTCTGTCATTTCAAATGAAGGCAGAAAGTAGATGCAATGTAATTAGCCCTTTAATATCTGGTGGGCAGATATAATGTATATTTCCTGGTTAATAAGTTGCAATATATATATATATATACACACATTTACAAAGATTTTCAGAATATTAGGAATTATTAGCAAGGGAATGGTTAATAAAACGGAAAATGTCATAATGACTCTATATCGCTCCATGGTGAGACCGCACCTTGAATTCTGTGTACAATTCTGGTCGCCGCATCTCAAAAAGGATATAGTTGCAATGGAGAAGGTACAGAGAAGGGCAACCAAAATGATAAAGGGGATGGAACAGCTCCCCTATGAGGAAAGGCTGAAGAGGTTAGGGCTGTTCAGCTTGGAAAAGAGACGGCTGAGGGGGGATATGATAGAGGTCTTTAAGATCCTGAGAGGTCTTGAACGAGTAGATGTGAATCGATTATTTACACTTTTGGATAATAGAAGGACTATGAGGCATTCCATGAAGTTAGCAAGTAGCACATTTAAGACTAATCGGAGAAAATTCTTTTTCACTCAATGCACAATAAAGCTCTGGAATATGTTGCCAGAGGATGTGGTTACTGCAGTTAGTGTAGCTGGGTTCAAAAAAGGTTTGGATAAGTTCTTGGAGAAGTCCATTAACTGCTATTAATCAAGTTTACTTGGGGAATAGTCACTGCTCTTAATTGCATCAGTAGCATGGGATCTTCTTAGCGTTTGGGTAATTGCCAGGTTCTTGTGACCTGGTTTGGCCTCTGTTGGAAACAGGATGCTGGGCTTGATGGACCCTTGGTCTGACCCAGCATGGCAATCTCTTATGTTCTTATATTTTTTGGGTTGTCAAGAAAGTATGTGCGCTCTTTATTGAAAATTAAATGTATGCATATTTCAACTATGCATCTGAAACACCCCATGGAATGCCTTTTATTATTTCATCTAAAAGAATGTGTGTGTAGAAATAAGTCTATACGTTTAGTTAGTTGATAATCCACCTATGTAGATTCAGCCATTCTATTCTCTTAACTGCTTTTTTTTACATGTGATTAAGCCTTTGTAAATTTACCCTTGTGTCATACTTATTTTGCCCATCAGATGGCAGGTTACACAAAGATAAATACAGGACTTCTTTTTTCTTGTAACAATTCAGCCAGACTTGTTCCACATTCAGGCAGTCTCATACCCAACAAATTTGCCCCATAAGTTCCCAAAAATATCCCATATTCGGGAAAAATTCATACAGCATAATATTTAAAATCTGCTGATTGTTTGTTCTGTTGAGTACTGTGAATATGCACTGTGCTGTGTGAGACCAATGAGACAAAATGCAGAAGGTATGCATTTATGCAAGGAACACACGACACAAAACATGAATAGAGGGTGTCAGCTTAAGTGTGCTATTGTGCTTTGCTGAAACTCTGCAAAACATTTCTACAGTCTCTGAGCAACAACTTGAGCCTTTCCCACGCATAATACTTCTAAAACATGTCCTGTGTAATATAAAGAGGATCTTTTTATCCTGGGGCTGACATTTCAATACAAAAATAATCCCGCACTTCACCACACTTCCTAGGGACTATTCTCCTCAAGTCCAGTCTTTCAGATTTAGAATCTTGCATTGTATATTTACTCGGCAAAGCTGCTATACACGCGTACGTGGACCATTTGGAAATTTCGATGTGCGCTATGCGCACATGCTCAACAAATACGTGTACATGCCCTTTTTCCATGCATAAATCTTCTGAAATTTCACCCTTTTGTGAATAGGTAGCATGCCATTTTCTAGGGTGGGTGACTAAATCTTCTTGTTTTATTATTCATAATCCCCTCTGAAGTAGAGCTAATGCACCTATATTTTGTATGAAAGCTGCCTTATACATTCCCATATGCACTATTTTGTCTAATTTCAGAAAATACACTTTGGAGTTGGATATCCTTGCTGTGGTGTTTGTCTGTGGCCCAGACCAGGCCTGGTAACACTGACATAAATGTTATGCTCTTTCCAGAAACTTTATCAAACTTTATCAAAAGTTTCTCCAGGCAGCAGGCATTAACTAATGGCTCCAGCAGTGTTAGTGAGACACCTGGGAGGAATCATGGATTTTAAGTGTGAGGAACTCCTTCCTGTGACCAGGGAAGATGTAAAAAGGATTTATGAGTACCAAAAACTATTTATTTCTGAAAAAGACAGACTTAAGGGCTATGCTAAAGAGGATGAAGAGGGAGTGCTGACAGTTGATGCATCGGCTTTATTTACTGGTGGCAAGTATGGACTTGCTGAGAAGAAGCACTTAATTTTAAAACAAAATTTAAAAAATAATTCTTGGAGGGTTAAACTCTAACTAGTTATTTATATTGTCTGCTAGTTGTAAAGTTATTATTTGTTTGCCAGTGTCAGAACTGGTTTTATAGTGGTAAAATAGACTTTGAGTCTCTGAACTCATAAAGAATAATATTTGCCAATGTTAGAATTGTTTGAGCTGTGGGAAAATAAACTTTGATTCTTTGAGCTAGTAAAATATAGTGAGGTCCATATTCAGAAGCATTTAGCCAGCTAAGTCAGACATTATCCAGCTAAATTAATATTTGAGCACTTATCCGGCTAAATTCTAGCTGAATAACTTATTATCTGGCTATAATTTGGCCAAGTTAGGGATGTTCCGGGAACATAACTGGGAGGAGCTGAGTTAGCCAGATAAGTCATCCGACTAAAACTGATTATAGACCTGTCCTAAAGCTAGCTGAATAGACTTATCTGGCTAACTTTACGATAGTTGGGTATATTCTGAATATGCTAATCTAGCCTGCTGAATATGCAGGATAAATTAGTCAGATAGCTTTACCCGGCTAACTAGCTGAGCTGCACAGTGGCTGACTATGAACCCCAGTATTTCTTTGTCAGTGTTTGAATTGTGAATTTGCAATGGTCACTTACTTGATCGGAGAAGGTGAGAATACTGGTTCCTGGGCAACTAGTTGGGTGCCCACCTCATCTTATTTTTTTGATATGTAGATTATCACCCCCACTAGACGGTAAGTCTTCAAAATAAGTTAATTAATCACTTAAAATAACATCAAATTAACCCAGATTTTTAGTGATTGACTAATTTTAGTCCTGCCGCTAGTCATTCACTCACTATTTATTTATTTATTTAAAACTTTTATATACCGGCGTTAGTGGGGACATCACACCGGTTCACATATTAACAGCAGAGCAGAAAATTACATTATAACAGGGCAAAGGAACTTGGGAGGGGAGAACGAGAGAGAAGCATAGAAGGATAGAGAACAAGCCGCAGGGGCATTAAACAAGAAATTACAACAGTTTACAGTATTAGTGGTATTATATACATGGGATTGTATACAGAATTATTAAACACCCAGTTATCAAATTTAAAAACCATAGATTTTTAAAGGCATCTGTTAAATAAATTTAAAACCTCTAATCACATTTAGCAACTCTTGAACTGAGACATACCCCTTAAAGGTGGTCTTGAGGGGAAACATTATATCTTTTGCTAATCATAAAAAGAAACAATACTTAGCTAAACAGTGTGAACTGACTCAGGTGATTTTAAACTAGGAGCATCAAAATAAGATGGACTGCTCTCCTAAGACTTATAAAGCTGTTACGCCCGTCAGTCGCAGACGGCTGCGACCACTTATGCTCACCTCTTTCTTTGCTGCACTGTCAATCCTAGGAAGAATGGCGGCCTCCGCCAGTCACCGCCGACCTGCCTGGTGTTCCCGGGACACTCTACTGGAATTACCTCTCGTGAGTACTTGACTACGGACTTCAACGTTACCAAACCTATTGTGGGATTCTCTGCGGTGTACCCCGTGCTTCGGGCCACTACCATATCCTCCCCAGTAGGAGTCGCTCCGGTATACCCTGCGCTGCAGATTATTACTGCACCATCTCGAGGAGCCTCTTCCGGGTTCCTGCACCTCAGACTACCTTCTCATCATCTCCACCGAACAGACACCCTCGGCGTACCCCGCTCTGTGGGCCACTACCGGATCTTCACATTGGGGGTATATCCCTCAGCTCAGAACTGTACTTAACTACACCTCCCACTCTGCAAGCTTGCTTTTCCTTCCTTCATAATAAAGTCTCTACCTTACAGCTGTGTCCGAGACTACTGAGACCACGCCTACTGACGGTGAGGCTCACAGGGCTCTTCCCTCTGGGTGGAGACACCTCTCACCTCGGCCCAGGTTTCACACGCTTACAAAAACATAACAAAAACCCTACAACTTGCTAGAGATGAGCTATTTAAAATATAAGCTTTGCTAATAGAAAGAAAATTTCGCTTTACTAAGGAAAGGTACTATGAGCGGGGTAACAAGCCATGCTCAATACTGGCATGCTCCTCCTTCACTATTAATGCCCTTCTTTTACATTCTAATATGCAGATGTTGTAGGAATTTAACATTATTTTATGAATAGTTGTACAGGAATTCTGAACTCTATGCGATTGCCCCAGCTCCCTGATGAGTTCAAAGCTCAAGTGGAGAGCCCAATTATGACATTTAAGATTGTACAGGCTTTAAAGTCCTTAGCAGCAGGGAAGAGTCCAAGACTGGATGGTTTTCCATTGGAATATTATAGATGTTTTCGTGAGACACTGCTTGCTCTTTTACAGGAACTTTTTAATTTCATTACTACCTCTGTCTTTTCTTCTGGGACTTTATTAGATGCACACATTAATTGATTCCCAAACCAGAAAAAGACCCCTTGCTTTGTGGTTTGTATAGGCCAAGCTCCTTAATAAATTCTGATATCAAAATCCTAGCAAAAGTGACCAGGGTTGATTGATCCGAATCAGACTGGTTTTGTAAAAGGCAGAACATCTGTTGCACACACCAGACGATTGCTCAATATAATTCACGTGGGACCTGATTTTAAAAAGCATTTACATGTGTAAAACTGGGTTTTACTGGAGTAAATGCACTTTACTCGTGTAAGTGGGCTTTTGGAAATAGCTCCAATATATGCTATTGAATTTTCCATAGGATTTACTCACGTAAATGCACTTTACTTGAGCAAATGGCTTTTGAAAACTGCTATGATACAGGCCGATACATTACAGTGTGCTCCGGCGGAGTGCACTGTTAGCCCCGGTTTGGCCGTGCGTTTTCAATGCGCTATTTTTACCCCTTATATAGTAAGGGGTATTAGCGCGTCAAAAACGCACAGCCAACCCCCTCACCAAACTAATGGTGCCCGCAACATGCAAATGCATGTTGATGGGCCTATTAGTCATTCCTGCGGGATTCAGAAAGTAAAATGTGCAGCCAAGCCGCACATTTTATTTTCAGAAATTAATGCTTGCCAAAGGCTGGCATTAATTTCAGCCGGCACTGGGAAAGTGTACAGAGAAGCAGAAAAATCTGCATTTCTGTACACCCTCCTACTTAATATCATAGCGATATTAAGTCGGAGGCCCCAAAAGTAAAAAAAAATTAAAAATTAAAAAACAAACATTAAAAATTGACCCGTGGCCTGCAGGTCAGAAGACGGACACTCATTTATGCCGGCGTCCGTTTTCCGAACCTGTGGCTGTCAGCGGGTTCGAGAACTGACACCGGTAAAATTGAGCGTCAGCTGTCAAACCTGCTGACAGCCACCACTCCTGTCAAAAAGGAGGCGCTAGGGACGCGCTAGTGTACCTAGAGCCTCTTTTTACTGCGGGCCCTCATTTGCATGCAGGCCGATACTAAATCACACGCACAGGAGAGTGGCCTGTGCGTGCGTCGGGAGAGCAGGTGCTTGCCAGCTCTCCCGCACTTTTTTCTGTGTTGGCCCAATTTTTAGTTACATTTACATGTGTAACTCCTTTGAAAATTAATCTGTTGGCTGGGAAATTGAAAATCACTGGAGCTGACCTTTCCCTAGATGTGGATAAGGCATTTGACTGGATTTCCTGGCAATATCTATATATGATCCTAAATCATTATGGTTTCCCCGAACAATTTGTTAATTGGATATTGGCATTACATAAGCAACCCAAAGCTCAGATACAAGTTAATGGATCTCTTTCTGAGCCATTTACTATATTTAGAGGAACCAGGCAGGGGTGCCCTCTATCTCCTTCTTTATTTAATCTGACCCTCAAACCATTAGCACAAAAATTTATACATTTAATTACTTTATTTAAATTTTCTAGAACAATTTATTATTATTTAGATCAATAAGATTTCTTAGGAGCTATTAAAAGCAATAGGAAAAAAAGATTTGTCCCGTCAAAACTGGTACATGTTCAAACTTTCTAAAGCCTTCACCATGGAATTACCATAGTAACTCCACGAAAACCAAACTGCTACCTGTAACTAGGTATAAGAAGGCATGAAGAATAACACAGGGTCTTATTTTCCAGACGGATCGCACGCGATAAGGGATGTTTCGCACACGAAAAGTCCCTTATTGCGTGCGATACCAAGATGGGGGCGGAGTCGACCCCGGAAGAGGAGGAGTCGGGGCGTCACTAGGGCCGACTCCGCGAAGACGCCGCGGACGACGAAAAGGTAAGGCCCTTTTCGCGTCCTAGCTCGCGCCCAATAGCTACACCTTCTATGGTGGCGCTACTGGGTGCGAAACCGGCAGCGATCGCACCGCGGCGGTGCGATCGCTGCCGGCTAGCTCAGGACCGCCCCCCCCGCCTCTCATTACCTAAAGTATCGCAGGCCTGTGATACTTTAGAAAATGAGGCCCACAAACTCTTAGACTAAGCACAAAAATGTTTTCAAATTTACTTCTATTAAGGAAGATTTTGATAATTTCTATTTTTTTTATTTGATGTATTCATATATACCAAAGGAGTTATATTCAAATGTTAAGGTCCTATATAGTATATTTAATCAGATTAAGTATTATTTTTCATGATTGAAAAAAAAAAAGGATCTGACAGTTTAGAACGTCAGAGATCTTGACTGAAGCTGTGCTGAGAGCAGTGGAGTAGCACTGCTAGAGCCCACATTTGAAGTTTAGTAGAAGTTAAAAATACCCAAAATAGATAGAAAATACATAGGCTTTTGTGTGTGTGAATGGAAAATAATATTTTACTTATAGAAATCTTTAAAGGAAAGATAAGAAAAGTAATTTTACCTAACTATAAAAAATTATCAAACCGCAAATTTTATTGCTATTTGAAAGCAAGTTAATGCTGTTTAGAGTGTTTACACTAAAGAAGAATTCTTAGAGAGCTAAGTCCTATAAAATTCAGGCTAATCCTCCTGTAAATAAAGGAGAAAACAGAATTGAACATTCCTAAAGGCTGGTCTTTCTTGTAGATAAAGGAAAGGAGATAAGAATATAATACAGTTGTAAATATTCATGTACAATATTTGTAATGGTTGTTGACAGGGAAGGTAGTGCTTTTTAGAAAGGGATATTAATTATTATTTATTTTATATAGCTAGAGATCTAGTCCACTAAGATGTCAGACATACATATAGAGCCGGATTTTCAAAAGAGAGAGGGAGACAGAGAGACAGAGAAGCCATAATGCCCTCATCCTAGATAGGTATTTATATCTCTCTAGGAGGTCCACCTAGTAACTCAAGGTAAGGTTTAGGTATTAGTGTAGGGGTTAGGGGGCCACTTTGACATTCAAAATGAGACGTACGAACAGAACAGTGCTCTCTTGTGAAGATTTGATGACCTTCGGAGTGAGGAAACTCACCCAAAGATGAGATTTGTGCAAAGTTCTCTCAACCTAGTTTGATGTTACCCAGGTAGAGAGTCCATCAAGCTAGGTTGAGAGAACATTGCACAAATCTCATCTTTGAGTGAGTTTCCTCACTCCGAAGGCCAGCAAATCTTCACAAGGGAGCACTGTTCTGACGTCTCATTTTGAATGTGAAAGTGGCCCCTAACCCCTACACTATAAACCTCACCTCGAGTTACTAGGTGGGCCTCCTATAGAGATATAAATACCTACCTAGGATGAGGGCACTATGGCTTCTCTTTCTCACCCACTAAACATGGTAGTGTGAAAAAGTTATCATAATTTGTGATAAACTGCCTATTACCATAAAACACACTCATTTAGTGCATTTTGATAAATCCAGGCCTAAGTTTATAAAGACAGCATAGTAGGTCCCTTTCAGAAACAACCTGGACAAGACATGAAAGTTTGAATTACAGGCTACATATTCTAAGATTGAACCCCAGCATAGAATTCTAACAGCAAAAGCTGCTGTACATCCTGGGTTCCTGAAGCCACACCATCGAATGGGCAGCCCTGCCCTCAAGCTTCTGCATTGAGGGAAATTAAGCTAAGAGTGCACTAAAAGAGAAAGACATTAATTAGTAAAAGAAGACACACATAAAGAAAAGGAAATACAAAGAGTAGAATTTACATACAAGCAATACTTACCTGAAAAGAGTCCTTTAACATTTGGAGGAAGGAATTCTTCTCAAGACACTGTTGAAAGATAAAGTACACAAAGAATCAGTTCTTAAAGAAACTATACAAAAAGATATATTACTTGAAATACAAAAACATAGTAAGAGAGAAAAAATTTTACTTATCTGAAAAGTTGTTGCTGTTTGTGATATTTTTTATATTTTATATTTGCCTCCTCCATGTAAAATAGTAAGACACGCTCGTCCTACTATTTCTCCACGCCAACATGTAAACCGATGTGATGTACCCCAACGAATGTCGGTATACAAAATGTTACATGTTTGGACACTTGAATCGGCTGAGACGGATGGTGATGCACTGTGGGAACCCACAGTGGACATCGCAGTCAGGAGGCGGCGCTGAGGAGGAGGCCCTGGAAGACTTCACCCTTGGAAGCTCGCAGTCCCCCGGGAGGAGCCCGTGAGAACCTGAGCCGCTAGGACTTAGGCGAGTTCCTCTATGACCGAGGATCTGAGGAGACAGGCCCGGGAAGCAGGCGGCACCAGGAGGTCGATGAAGACTTCACCCTTGGAAGCCCGTGGTCCCCCCGGGAGGAGCCCGTGAGGACCCGAGCTGCTGGGACTTAGGCGAGACCTCCTAGTGGGCGAAGAACTGGATGCCTGAGGATGAAGAGAAGCCAGAAGCCGGAGTCCAGTCAGGGGCGGAAGCTGAAGCCAGAAGTCAGTGGACGAGCCAAGGTCAGAAGCCAGGAGTCAGAAGACAAAGACAAAGCCAAGGACAGAAGCTGAAGCCAGAAGTCAATAGACGAACCAAGGTCGGAAGCCAGGAGTCAGAAGCCGAAGACGAAGCCAGGAACGGAAGCTGAATCGGAAGTCTAAGAATGGAGCCAGAGTCAAAAACCAGAAGACTGAGGCCGAAGAGATGATCAGGGATCCTGAGGCAGCAACTAGTAACTCAAAGAAGAGTGAACCTCGTTGCAAGATGAGGTTTAGGCCAAGCTGCAGGGTTTAAATACCCTGCAGCATCTGACGTCATCTGAGGGCTGTCCTCTCTCTTCCCGCGCTGGCACCTTTAAAAGCTCGAGCCACGCGTGCGCGCGCACCTATGGGGTGGGGCCAAGCGTGTCGGATCGGCGGCGTCTCCCTCGTGAAGGGAGAGCCACGGCAGGAGCCAGGTTGGGCCTAAACGACTGAAGAGAAGTTCCTGCGGCCCGGGCAGGCCCCGAGGTAGGTGGAGGGACCGGGGCACGGCCCCGGACCATAACAACAAAAGCAAATAAATAATAATAATAATTTTGATGATCTCTTTTTCTGGGAACCAGTTACATAATTATCTGGGTAACTGTTGAAATATAACAAATTTTGAAGCTGAACATTACTATTTTTCAAGGTCATTTATCAAAAAGTGTTAGGCTGTTATTGCCCTAACACCTGTGTTATTTATTGTGTCATGAATGCAAATTTATTCAAAGGGGAGGAGTTGGGGCCAGAAATAACCACACCTTTTTTCCTGGCATGAGAAAGAGAGAGACCCTCTGGTGTGGCACACATAATTGCCATCTATATGTACCACTATAGGAGAGTAATCTAGTAACTCAAGGTGAGGTTTTGGTGGTGGTCTAGGGTTTGGGGGCTGGTTTTACATGCACAGTGAGACATATGAACAGCACATTACACATCAGTGAAGATTTGACATGATTTTGAGTGAGGAAAATCACACAAAGATGAGATTTCTATAATGTTCTCTCACCCTAGCTTGATGGACTCTCTACCAAGGTACTATTAAGCTCTCTTTCTCACTCTCCCTCTCCCAGGAGCAGCCCAACATAAGAAAATGCGTGTCTGGGCACTTCGCTGCTTGCAAAGTAAAAACAATTCCCTTTTTAATTAAATTTTGTATATTCATTTTATTTTAATTATTTTGTTGTGAATTACCTGGGAGACAACATTGGGCAAACTGTATTTATTAATTATTTTAAGGAAATATCTTTAGTCTTACATACTTGCGCCTTTAATGTGACCATGCCATATAGCAGTTCACTACTTCAGGCGATTTACACCAGTATAATAAATACAGCCCTTGCCCCTGAGTCCACTACACTATTTGCTGGAACATTTTTGCTTTTCAACCCACATAGAGTCTGGGGCTCACCTCACAAACAGGACTCACACAGCAACAACATTTCCAAGAAAAGACAGAACTGCAAATTTAGTAACAGACCCTAGAACACTAAGCCACCTCCTACTGGGAAAACAGAACAAGCTGGACTGCTACAGATCTCTACACTAAAACTAAACATTAGCAAAATTCTTCACCTTTGTCACATATTCAGAACATGGACAAATCCTCACCAAATTCAGAATTAAGGACCACAAATTAAAAATAGAAATATGCAAATAAAAACTGAAATGAAAACTTCAAGAAGCCAGACTCTGCATGCAGTGCAACATCAAAGAAATAAAAACCAGAAATGTATTTCTTCCTATACTTGCAAAATACAAAAATATCAGAGAAGCAAATTTTTCAAAGTTGATATATTCCAAATCACTAAACTGAAAATAAAATGCTTTTTTTCCTATCTTTGATGTCTAGACATTTTTCTAATCACTTTTTTCTGTGTTCCTCTGGTTGGTCTCCTATCTCTTTTTCAGGGTATCCTGTCCATTTTCAGTTTGTTCTCTTTCTTTCTGTCTTCTTCAGTTCTTCCTCTTCATCTCTCTCAGACATTGATATTTTCCTGTCTTGTCTCTATCTCTGCCTCATTATACACTCATAGCTAGATGTCATTCCTCCTTCTCCCCCTCTAATTCCCCCATCGCAATCTTACACCTCCCCAACTTTCCCCTCTCTTTTCACTATCACTTTCCAACTTCCCCAACTGTCATCTTCCTCCATCTTCTCCCTCACCTTCCAAACCCTCTCCTCTTCCTCACTTTGTCACCTTCCAAGCCCTCCCATCCCCACCCCACACAGCCCAATTGGCAGGAAAGTGGATTCTGAAGCTTCTCTCCTTCTCTTGCCACAGGTTCCTCTCTCTCTCTTGCATAGATCAGCTGTTTAAACTGCATGGGAGAGAGAGAGAGGCGCCAGCAGCAGGAGCAGGTTAGAAGTGTTGGGCTGCTGTCTCCACTCTCAGACCAGTCGGACCACAGGTTGTGGTGGGGGTGCAACCACTGCTCTTCAGCCCTGCAGGCCGTCTTGGGAGGAGAGAGTGGGGCAGCCGGTATAGGGAAAAGAAACAAAACTCTGCTTCTGTGGCATCAGAAAGGAGCTGTGGTGTCCCCTAATGCACTGTTTCTCAATCTTTAGGTATGCCAGGGACCAGCAAGCTACTTTCTTCTTTCCTAAATTGAGGTAGACCAACTGCAGGGCTGACCCCTGAAACTGAAGAGCAGGAAGGGGTCCTTCTCCATCACCCTCCTGCTCATAAATCTCATGGATCTCCCCTACAGCCTTTCCAGGAAACTGAAGACTGTGAGATGAGGAGGCATTCTTTTTAAAAATTTACTATTTTATCTGATACACTGAAGAGTTAAGGAAATGTCAAAACATATACCATAATAACCTAAAAGGACAAAAAAATCAATAACAAATCAGAAAAAAAAATGTTCATGAAATTACAATACCTCAAGTCCACTATAGAAGGGGGTGGCCGTTTTACACTCATATTCTCACTATATCTTAATGAGATTTCTGTGTGTCCCCTCTTCCAACATATACATATATCAGACACTCTAAGCCATCCCAACCAGTGATTCATCCTCTTCCTCCAGCAAACAGCTTTTCTCTCCCTCCCGGCAGTCCCCAATCCTCTACCTATTCTCCGCTACAGCTCTGAGTCCTCCTGGCTGCAGTAGCCACTGCTCCTGGTGCTGCTCCAGGTAACCTCAAAAACTGAGGTGCCGTGTCCACCTCGCATACACACATACACTGTTCCCCTCCCCCACCCGCTCCCCCTCTATCAGCCACACAGATAGACAAACCCTCCAGTTCAATTCCCTTTCTCGCACCCCTAGCTGATTCCCCTCTCATTCCTCAACTCATCCTTGTACCCCCATTATTCCCCTTTCAGACCTCACTACCCCACCTGACAATGATCCCCCCTTTTATCTGCATCTCTTTTCATCTTTCCCAACAATAATGCTTCTATCACAATCACCCTCCGAATGATTTATTTGTATTCAGGCACTTCAAAGTGGATCACATTCAGGTACTGTAGGTATTTCCCTGCCCGCAGAGGGCTCACAATCTAAAGGGGCCTATTTACTAAGCATTTTCCCCATAGAAACAGAATGGGAAGAAAACTTGAATTAATTTATACCTGGCAAAAGAGGGCGACGTGACTATCCCAAGGTCACAAGGAGAGACAGCAGCATTTCAACCCTGACTTCCCTGGTTCACAGCCAACTGCTCTAACTAATAGGCTACTCCTCTACTCTGATCTCTCTTCCCTCCCCCGCCAATGATCCTCATCACGTACCCCTTTCTCCCGTCCTTTTTCCCTTCTCCATCAAGCTCTCCCCCTCCTCCCTCCTTTTTCCACCTTTGCCCTATTATGTACCTCCCCACCCCTCCTCTTCCCACCCTCCTCTATCGGATACCCCTTCCCTGAGACCTCATTCTGCCCCATCTCACCCCACTTCCTGGAATTTGTGCTTCTCTCCCCCCCCCCCCCCCCCCCCCGGTATAACTTTGGCAGGACTCTGCAGCTCCTCCAGCCACTGGTGCCATGCCTCTCCCTCCCACATGGTTCCATGAGCTTTGGTTTGAACTGTGCAGGCTTCGTACTTATGGAAACCCATGCAATTCAAACAGAAAGTCATTGAGCTGCATAGGAGGGGGAGAGAACAGCGAGGAGGCCCTTCCAAAATTACCCTTGCTCCCTACTGGGAAAAGCCAAGGGCATGTGGGTCCTCCTGCACTGCTGGTGGCCTGCATCCTGGAGAGCCGCACTGCAGCGCTTTTTCTGCACTGGCGCCTATGGCCGAGGCCATGTTGACTATAGCTTAGCTGCAGCACTGTAGCCAACATTCACCAGCCCAAAAGAAACTCAGTGTGTGGCCAACAGCCCCTTCCACCTGCCAGCTGGAATCCAAAATACAGCAGGGTCGATGATGCCCTGATTTCTCTCCTTTCCACCTTAAGGTTCAAGTCATGTGTGGGGGACCTACAGCTCCCACCATGATTCCTCTCCTTCCCACCAGAAAGCACAAGTCATGCAGGGACGCCAGCTGCTCCCTCCCTGAGATCCCCCTCCTTCCCCCTTTGAAAATTATTATCTCCTCCTTGTCCCTGCAACCACCACCTGCACCCCTTAGAACAGCCCTAAAACTCACCACAGTGCCCCCAGCCAAGCTAGCAGCAGGACTGATTCTTCCTGCTGGCTCGGTGTTCGGCGTTACTCTGACCCCACCCCCACCACTTTGAGAATCAGGCGGAATGAAGGGGGGGGGGGGGATCCGGTTGGCAAGATTTACAGCTACTGTGGCAGTGCCTGGATTTAGCCTCCTAACTTTCCCCCCCCCCCCCCCCGGCAACCTAACCCCCACCTGGGCTTGCCCAGAATTTGAGTGGATAAATTTATCCACTCAGCCCAATTTTCAAAGGCTAAGTCCTTACTTAGCTGATTAGATCTCTTTGCAAATTGATCCATATATATAAGGATAGATAGATTATAGATATGCAGTACATACTGTAAAATGGTTCACTGTAAAATGCATGGCTGACTGTGCTTCTGGGTAGGATTTGGGCCAGGTTGGAAGGCAGGAATGGCCTCCCGCAACGGCTTGCGATAGGAGCAGGCCTTCTCAAAGATCCTCAGAGAGGGAAGGGAAAAGACGTAGACCCTCCCATGGATCCTCAGAGGCAGGTAGGAAGAGAGAGAGGCCTTTCTGCAGCTCCTTGAGACCATGTGGGAACGGAGGAAGATCTCCCCTTGGCCCATTATTTATTATAAACCGCAGAAAAATTAAGAGGTATAGTGAAAAAGAGAAAAAGGACTGCCCCACAAATAAATCACACGGATGAAAAATGTACTGATGACAGAATATGTTCAAAACATAATCACAAACGCTGTGGTACCTTGACACGGACCATGTTTCGCTAAAGGCTGCATGGGGAGGGCCACTACCTGAAACACTGCAGTTTTTTTATGGTATATTTATTTTGGTGCGTGCTTTTCCACCCAGATGTACTATCCTTTAATTTGTATACCAAGAGACTTTAAATCAGTTGAACAAACATATCATGTTAGACAGAACAATATGTAATAAATTAGTACAGCTTGTCCACCTTTTACTGACATAGGGGCCCATGTAATAAGGTGCGCCGAAGCTGCCGCGGATTTGTGCGCGCATGTACGCATGTCCGTACGTGCGTTTTCCTGCGCAAAGCCCTATACGGGGATGTAATAAGGGTTTTGTGCACGAGAAAAAAGCGCATATGAAAGAGCTTACAGATCCACAGGTTTTCCTGCGTGAATGCATGCCAACGGCAAACAAATGAGGCGATTAGCTAACCATAGGCAATGCAGGGAGCTAGTGCAGGTATTTTACCGCCACGGTTAGGGCACGAGTTAAGTGTCAGTGCCGATTCGGGGGACCTATGTCGGTGTCTGAGCGCCCTGGAAGCCACCTAGCTAAACGCCTAGCTCAGTGTCCGAGTGGCCAGCTTAGTTAGGCACTTTTCTGGGCATCAGACGGCCAACTTAGGTAGATGCTTCCCCTGTTTTGCCACGGGTCTTATTACATCGGCCCCAGAGAGAGGTACAACCAACTCCAAAATAAGACATACAACATGTAAGGCAATTTAACTGCAGGTGACAAAATATCAGTCACTTGGAACTTATAGAAACTTGCCCATTTATTTTTCAGACAGGGTTCCAAGATATACAAGGGCACGGGTCCTAAGCTGATCCCATAATCTTTACTATTAAACTTGAATGGATCCAGAGAGCCTAGGAGTGCAGCTTCTGTGATCTGCTCAGCTGATCCTCAGACCAAAATCCCAAAAGAATATCTTTCATTTTCTCTCCCTGCCCTTTTCCAGGCTTCACAGACAGAACAGCATTCCTAGTGGCTGGTGTGTTTCTGTCAGTCACAGAGACTGATTCAATCAAGACAGTTCTCTCCCTGTCAATCACAGACAGCAGTAATTTAATAAACTTAAATGGCAGATAGCTAGCCGAAAGCGCTGCATTGGGGAGACGAAGTCTTGAGATAGGGAGAACTAGAGGGTGTGAGATGGTTTTCAAATGTAATGGTTTTCAGTATATTGTGAATATACTGAAACCCCAACTGACTGTGGGGTCCCCAGGATAGGTTTGGGAACCTTGGAGTAATGGCTAGCCCAAGTGACAAGCTAAGATACCACAATTATCATCTTTGGACTTTAACATTGAGAAGACCTTTTTAAAGAAATTCAACACAATCCATATATCTTCTAAGACAAAAAGTACCATTCCCTATTGTTTCCTATGGAGTTATATGGGCCAAAAATATTTTCAAAAGGGCCAAAAAGCATGTTTTTATTTTTACCTATGCACATTTGTTTTTTCGATTTCATGCACTTCTCCCATGCCGAGATCCCATATGATTCCCTTGCCTCTATTCCAGATGAGCATGAAGTCATCCAGAAAGAGGCACATCAATGAAGAAGAGAGAATAAGTGTGAGAAGAGATTACAATGAGGCTGAAAATGTACTCCACAGACCATCCTACTTTTCAATTATATTTATTTATAAAATGTATATAGCGCATAATCGGTACAAATACAATTATATTCACCCGCCTTCTTTCAGGAATGTTTCTTTGTTTCATTTGATATATATATTTTTTTTTTTTTTTGCTAACCCAGAGTAAAGAAGTCTGGGGGGAAAAAAAACAGAGGAGAGGATACAGATGTTGCCATAGAAACAGTGGATTAGTGAAAACAGTTTAAAAAAAAAAACCCCAGCCTTTTAGAAAAAAAGAATCTGTGTGTTGCAATAGGAAGCGCTTTATGAGGGCAAAGTCGTGGGACAGAGCCAGGCAGGAAGAGGCAGCAATAATAAGAAACCATTTTTGGCTGCTCCTTGCCTCGGCACACTCGGGAGTGTCGAACAATTCTATTGGGCAGAGCAGAGGCCTTAGCCTGGAGCTCTGACATCTGCCCCTGGGCAGACGGGAAATGAGTTTGAAATCCTAAAAGGCTGCTGTGGGGGGAAAGCTGCCTTCCCCCTCTCTTACTTTAAACGCTTCCGACCTGCTGCTGCCGCCCCAGCGAGCTTGATCGGGTGCCCCAAGGCGGTCTCTGTTCTCCAGGGAGCAGTGGCTACTGGCCAGCCGGGCTGCAAAGACTTTTACAAACTGAGCTTCAAGCCTTTGCTCGATGTGACAAGGGCCAGGCTTTGCCACTCACCAGTTCGGCATCCTCATGAAAACCTGCTGCTGTCAGATAAGGACTTCACCTGCAGATCGGCTTGGCGAGGAGATTTTGCAACAGTTTCTTCCACAGCAGCTCCAGTAACTCCGCAGAAAAGTGAAGAATATATACAGGTAAGTAAGGTTAACCATCGTTTCGCATTGTTAACTATCTTCCCCCCCCCCCCCCCCCGGTGGCCGTCAGAATATTCAATGCATATTTTGCAAACTTTTTAATAATTATGGCCATGTGTTTTGTAGTCTTGGTAGTACACCTTTAGGCACTGACAGTGTCGCTTGAGCCCTTGAAGCAACATTTAACTCTGCAGGGCCCTCAGTATGACTCTCTTATGTACACCAAAATGTAAATGCCTGAGGAAAAAGTAGATCATGCTTCGATTTAATTCGTTTTCAATATGAAAGCGTTCACCTGCACGAACAAAGGCAAATGTCGTTATCTCCTTGTCTCCCTCCCTTCCACCTTTAGGTCCTTAGAGCTTTCCTAGTGAGTTCAAAGCATGAAAAGATCTTTCTACAATGAGCTTCCTTTTGGTGTTGGAATAATTTACATGTCCAGGTAAAGGCAAGAGAACCTATAGCAACTGACCTTGAGGGTGAAGTTTGGAAAGGCATGAGACTACACAAGCTGCGACTGAAGTGTTTGCTGATCTGTAAGAAAGAAAATTAAGAGAGGATGCTGAAGAGAATTATTCTGGGACAGAAAGAGAGGCAGGTGTGAACAGCAATCTGAGACATTCCACTTGTCCAGAAAAACAGCTTCAAAAGCAGATGACAGGAGACAAATGCATGACAGAGGCAAGGGGAGGGTAATCTAATTGAATAATAGCCCACGTCAAACTAAAGTCTGGGGGTAGAAAGTACACACAGTCTTTAGCCCGAACTTTCAAAGCAGACTTGTGCGCATAAGCCCACTTTGAAAATTAGTGCAAAGCCCAGCACGGCATACACGTGCACATTTACGCCTGCTCCTCAGCAGCTGTAGATATGTGTGTGTGTGTGTGTGTGTGTAGATTTACACACACACTTTCGAAAAATGAAATGGTAGTTTACCTGCCTCAATTCCCTGTCTCCAAATGCCTCTTTCTGGTGCATATAAAAGTACATGCAGCATCACTTGTGTGTACTTCTATGCACCAACCACAACCCCTCCCTATCCTGGACAAATCTCAAAGGCCCATTTATGCACACACAACCAGATTTCATGTGCGTAAATCCTTTTGAAAATTCAACCCTCTTAAGTACTTGCAGTGAAAAACATTTTTAAAAACTGCAAATTTCCCTTCACCACACAGGTGAGTCTCCTTTTAAGAACATGCCATACTGGGTCAGACCAAGGGTCCATCAAGCCCAGCATCCTGTTTTCAACAGTGGCCAATCCAGGCCATAAGAACCTGGCAAGTACCCAAAAACTAAGTCTATTCCATGTTACCATTTTCTAAGTAAACTTAATTAATAGCAGGTAATGAACTTCTCCAAGAACTTCTCCAATCCTTCTTTTTTTAAACACAGCTTTACTAACTGCACTAACCACATCCTCTGGCAACAAATTCCAGAGTTTAATTGTGCACTGAGTGAAAAAGAACTTTCTCCAATTAGTTTTAAATGTGCCCCCTGGTCTTTCTATTATCTGAAAGAGTAAATAACCTATTCACATCTACCCGTTCTAGACCTCTCATGATTTTAAACACCTCTATCATATTCCCCCTCAGCCGTCTCTTCTCCAAGCTGAAAAATCCTAACCTCTTTAGTCTTTCCTCATAGGGGAGCTGATCCATGCCCCTTATTTATTTATCTATCGAGTTTTATATACCAATTTTCGGTTTCGCCATCATAACGGTTTACAAGTTTTGACGGATAAAATGTTAAGAGGTTAGGAGAGGCATTAACATTTTAAACATCCCACTAAATATGTACCCCAGAGTTGTCTAGTAGGAGATATCATTTTGGTTGCCCTTCTCTGCACCTTCTCCATCGCAATTATATCTTTTTTGAGATGTGGCGACATTGATGGGTATCAGTGTTATTTAGCACGCTTTTCTATGCCAAACCTTTCTTTTATTCTCTGTTTCATAGTTACAAGTTGGCTCTACTTCATGGACTGGCAGAGTTGGTTCTAGGGATTCTATATCTACTGCCTTGTACCTTCTCATTTCCCTAAGAAACACAGGCCCATGTCCATATTAGAGCTGGAGAAAACCCAAGACTAATCTGGTTTAGCCACCATTAAATTAAGAAAAGAAATGGAAGTGTATTCACTAAAAAGCAGTGATATTTTATTATTTTATTTGAACCTTTTGATTTGTCATTGTCAATCTTGTATTGGTAAAACGGTATATAAATATTTTAAATAAATAATTTAACTTTTTTTATTTTTAACACAGATGTAATAGCACAAATATGCAAGTTAATGTCACCACAAGATTTCAGTAACTCAGTTACTAACTCTCCTTGAGCATAGATTATAGTTAGGGCTTCTGTTTTTAGGTTTTAGCTGTTAAACCCCAATGCAAACAAAATCAAATCGGTGTTTGACTAAATATTGGAACAAAAAAACACTGCCCCTAGTATGCTCTCACCCCTCCCCTTGCATGCCTTTGATCCTTCACTCTATTTTTCTGCTTTTAACACACTGAGGACGCTACAGCTGGGCCTCTCCTCCTCCTCCTCTTGACTCTGCTGCACAGTACTTCCTAACAGGCAACAGAGCTGTTGTTGCGCCCCACTGCTCACGGGCCCCAACCGCAAGCAGCCTCACTCACCCTGGGCTGATGCTGCCGCAGGCCTCTCCCATCTCCGCAGCTGAGGAGCTGCCACCGGACTTTGCCTCCTGTGCGGCCTGCAGTGCTGTGCCGCTGCTGTCGCCGTGTTCTCCAGTGAACTCGCGCATCTAAATGGCTGGAGCCGCTCACAAGCCTGTCCATCGTTGTGGCAGAAGAGCTGCCATTGCTGCCGCTTGCCGGCTGGATGCCGGTCCTACTCTTCCCGCTGCAGGGGAAGCCACCGCCAACCCTGCCTCCCCGTGTGGCAGGGGAGCTGCTGCTGATTCTCTTCTTCTCGCGGCAGGGATGCCATCGATGCCAACTACCTCCTTCATTTCTTGGGCCCTGCATAGGCGCACGTGCCCGCATCTCAGCCCTTTTATTTAAAGGGCCAGCAGTGGGAAAAAGCCCTGTGGCCCCAAGGGATGATGTCATCACTCCTGGTCATGTCTAGCCCTATAAAAGGGCTCGTCACTTCCTCGACACCTTCGCATGGATCCTCAGTCATCTGCCCATGCAAGGTTCTCTGTGGTCGCCACCTTTCTTGTTGGTCTTCATGTTTGATGTTACTGGTCTTGTTCTTCATTGGAACTCCTTTGTCGTCTCTCTGGTTTTCCTGGTGCTGATGTTTCAGTCTCTGGCTCTTCGTCCTGCTTCCGGGTTTCCTTCTCGTCTACCTTTCCTGGCATGCCACCATCGTGGTCTGTGACCAGCCCATGGGGGGGATGTGTAGGGCGCTTCGTGGCACAAGGCCTGTCTTCATGTCTGCAGCGCAAGTCTTGCTTTTATTTATTTTATTTTATTTTTAATTTTAAGTTTTTTTTTATTAAGGTTTTAAGTAATTGAATCTTGCACAACAAATACAAACTAGGCCCTTGCTTTTAATGCCGAGGTCTGTTCCCGAGTCTTGAATCCTGTTCCCGGTCTTCAGAGTTCCTTGTTCCTGCTTCTGTCCATGCCCTAGCCAGAGCCTGCTCCACTTCAGTGTGGGTCGTGATTAGCCATGACGGCTTTGTAGGGCGCGCCTCGGTGCAGGCCTTTCCTGAATCTTCGTCATGTTTCCAGCTTCAAGTCTTCATCTTCTCATCTGGAGTCTACTTCGCTTCTGGCGTGGTCAGCAACCAGCCACTGGTGGTTGTATAGGGCCTACTGCAGTGCATACTCACCCTGTACTAGTGTCTGAATTCTCATCTGAGTCTTCCAAGTTCCTCAAGTCTTCGTCTGAGTATTCCAAGTTCCTCAGTTCCATGTCTTGTCATGTTCCTGCCCTCAGCCTCCGTCTGGCCTCACGCACTCATTCCCAAGCAGTGGGTCTGGAAGGGCTATTGAGTGGCCAGAGGGCTACTCTTGAGACCAGCATTGTGTTGCTGGGTCTCACCAGTGTGTGCAGGTCCAGTGGAGGTCTGATCCTGCCTTGTTCCAGTTCCTCAGATGTTCCACATCTCGATCCTGGTCCAGTCTTGCTCCAGCCCATGCTTGGACAATCTTACCTCCCATGGTGTGTGTCTTGGGACTCCTCTCTTACCCACACCATGGTCCAAGGGCTCACGTCTCTCTAGAGCAAGCAACCGCATCCCCCCACGCTCGCTATCTTAGGGCCTGGTTTAATATGTGCAGTGTTGCTTTTTCATAGATAGGGTTGTTACTATTTGAGTGTTGGCAGTTAGTCCTGTTTTTGGTATGGGAATTTACTATATTGTAATGGTAATTGTTTACTCATAAGTTTCTGAGGGCTAAGCCCACACCCAATGCATGTGACAATAGGCCTAATACCATATGGGCTCCACGTTGCATGATATGAAAAAATGAAAATTGATGCAAAAGAGGAGGAGGGAATAAACATTGCTCTCAGTCCTTGAGGGTCCAGTCGTGATCTGTGGGGAAACGTTGGCGACCCTAAACTGCACCACTGAATATACACTAGGGGTGTGACTCGTGTGATCGATCGTCTTAACGATCGATTTTGGCTGGGGGGGGAGGGAAATCTTATCGTCGTGTTTTGTTTTTTTTAAAATCGTTAAAAATCGGGGGAGGGCGGGAAAACCGGCACACCAAAAAACCCTAAAACCCACCCCGAACCTTTAAAACAAATCCCCCACCCTCCCGAACCCCCCCCCCCAAAATGTTTTAAATTACCTGGGGTCCAGTGGGAGGGTCCCGACGCGATCTCCAGCTCTCTGGCCACGGCTGCGTTGAGAAATGGCACCGGTGGCTCTTTGCCTTTATCATGTGACAGGGCAAAGGTAGCGCCGGCGCCATTTTGAAGATTGGCAATACGGCCCGCGTGCAGGAGGTCGCTCCCGGACCCCCGCTGGACTTTTGGAAAGTCTTGTGGGGGTCAGGAGGCCCCCCCCAAGCTGGCCAAAAGTCCCTGGGGGTCCAGCGGGTGTCCGGGGGCGATCTCCTGCACGCGTGACGTCGGGAGCCAGGAACCGTGGCGGGAAACTCAACCGCGGCCCCATCTGATGACATCAGCAGAAGACTCTCTATATAAGAGCAGCTCAGCCCTCCCAGAATTCCCCAGCAACAGCTCAGCTCCACATGGGTAGTGTGGATCAAGAACTGCTTCAGTTCTTGATCCAGCTCCCCTTCTGCTCCTCGGACTGCTCCTCTGGCTTGACTTCAGCTTGTCTCCTGGATTCCCCTGCTTGCTGCCAGCCCCAACCTCGGATAGTCTCCTTCCTCTGCTCGCTGCCATATATAGCTTTCGGCATCTGTGTTCTCACGAAGTAAATGTAGGCAAAATTAGTTGAGATGGTAAAAAAAAAAAAGCAACTTTAGACCAATAAATCACATTGGACACTAGGTCCATTTAAATGCAATAAGTTAGTCTGCATTATAACTCATTATTTTTTACATAATTGTAGTAAATACCACAAAAAAAAAAGCAGAAGATTTAAGGCATTTTACATTTTGTCAATGAGATTCAATGATTGACCAAACTTCGCATATTTTAATGAACAGATCCCATAATGACTTATCCCAGGACAAAGAGAGAATTCAAGTACTTGCCAGGATCTTATGGCCTGGATTCGAAACGGGATGCTGGGCTTGATGGACCCTTGGTCTGACCCAGTTTGGCATGTTCTTATGAGTTTGCATCCCAGGAGTCTAGCAGACTCCTGCTTAAATCCCTTATTCACTGACTACATCCATATCTCATCCACTGTCACATAAACAGTTTGAAGAGAGCTCATCAGTCCACTGACTTCCTACTCCTTCATGTTTGATTTAATATCTGTTTGCAGGGATCCAAGTGTAGCCCGTTCCTGTCTTGTGCTGCAAACAACATTCAGAGTGCCATGGGCCCAGGTCCGAGTCCGGATGGGGAGGGGGGAGTAGTTAAACTCCAGAGCCCCTGGCATGGTTACCAGGAATAAATCAAGAACGCAAAAAAGTGGCATTCAAATTTAAAGTCTTTACTGCAACTTAAAGAAAAGTATCCGAGCCAAGAGCACAAAAATAAGGATCAGCATCAAATAAATTACCACAATGAAAAAATATATTATCCTTGTCCATCTCTCTTGCACTGTTATTCTTATGAAAGGTATGCTCAAGTCACACTCAAAAATCCCAAGAGTTCACTACGCCAAAAACTGTAATCCGAAAACATGTTACACTTTGCTTCTCTGTTTCTCTTCACCTCAGCTTTACTCTTGTGGCCAGAGCTCACTCTTCTCTTCACCCTTGCTTTCCTGCTACCTTGGGCAAAAAGAACTTGGACCCAGTGTTTTGCAACACGGGGAGAATGCCCTTCCCTCTGGACCGATCAATCCTTTCAAAAATCTTCTTCAAATCTCTTCAAAATCACTCGATTGAGATCCTGAAGGCATCTCCAGCTCCTGTCTCTTTGTGTCTCGTCTGTTCCTAACTCACGAAAGAACTGGACCTGCTCCTCGGGATTATATACCCCAAGAAACCTAACCCCCCCCCCCCCCCAAAAAAAAATAAAGGTGGGGTTTGGGCAAGGGGAGGATTCAAAAATGTAAACCCCACTCCCAGTGCCTAATGATGGGGAAAATACTGGGGATAGATTTTACGGTTGGGCAAAGCCAAGAGAACACAAGACCCTTGTGAACTTCAGACACCGGTTTTACATTTTCAAAAAATATTCCTTCTTGATAGCAAACTTCTTGATCGGTGCCCATCATCTCCTCAATCCATGGCATAGGGGCCAGGGAGAGGGAGAGTGGGTGATGGAGTGAGAAAGGACTAGGTATTGGGAAGAAGGAGACTGAGAAATGATTCAAGTGAGGGAAGAGGAAGAAGGGGAGAGGACTGAGGATGAGGGAGAGGAGGAGGACAGAGGCTGGTAGAACATGTAGGGAGAGAGGACCCTGATTGGGGTGGAAAGAATCCAAAGAGATAATATAGAAGGAAAAGGATGAGAAATGGAGGAAAGAGCATAGAACAGGGTTCCCCCAAACTTTCAGCCAACGTGACCTCATTCTAGCATTGAAGATTCACAAGACCCCAGAGGACAACCAAAACAAATTAGCAAAGGTGTGGTCCCCCTCCACGCTCCCACCCTCACCGCAATCCATGTGATCCCATCTCTCTGCCTCTCTTTTTTTACCTCCCAGCCTTATCTCTTCCCCTCCAGCCCTTCTCTCACATCCCCCACCAGTTGATCTCCTCTTACATCCACCCAATCAATCTTCTTATATTCCCCTCTCTCACCTTCCATAACTAATCCCTTTCCAGCTTCTCCAACCCTCAAAACCCTTCCTGCATCTGATCCCTCTCTACAAATAGTCCCTTCTCCAAACATCCCCCTGATTAAGGTCAGTAGCAACGGTTTCCTTTGGGCCTGGGTGACAAGTGGTGAGAAAAGCAGGCAAGCTGATGACAGGGGCAGCATTTTTCCTTTTGGCTAGGTTCAGTGGTGGGTGAGGGGAGAGGAGCCGTGGCAATCTCCACCGGCTCGTGCACACTCAGCCCTCTCCTGGCAGCGGCATTAGTAATGAAAGCCAGTGTAGAGCCAGAGAGACAATGCCAAGCTCACAGGCCCTGCAGCAGCCCCAATCCCTCCTTGTGCAGGGCTTCCTTTTACCCCAGAAACTTGTACAAGGGCAGTGCCACTCAAGGCCCACAGGCCCTGTGCAAGACTTCCGCTACTAACACCGCAGGTGCCTCTCTATTGTATGCATCTGTACACCTATGCCTAGAAGCCCTATAGTAGTAGTAGTAGTAGTAGGAGGAGATAAGGAGGAAGAGAAGGGTGAGGAAAGACAGAAAAGGAAAAGAAGGTATTTATTAAAATATCCACTGCTGAAGGATAGAAACAATGGAAGAGAGAGAAATGGAAAAGAAAAAGGGACACCAGAAAGAGAGAGAAAAATAAAAGAACAGTGACAAGACCAGAGAATGAGAAAAAAAGAGAGAGAGGCTCTCACTGAATCAGAAAATGAAGCCAGAGTCGCCAAAGCTTAGAAACGTTTTTTGCTTGAGAGGGAATATTAATAACAAATAACTTGGGACACAACTCAGAGTCTGACCCAGGCATATTTCCCCCCCTAGAATTTACATGTTGGGAACAGCCGGATTTTGTTGGCCTGATAGGCTTATTCTTGTGCATAATTCCTTCACTTCTATGCAGAACGTACCCACCCGTCCTGAGACTTTTGTCCTGGGACCTAAATATTTTGTGGTAGCAAAACTTAGATAATGTTCTTTTAGCTATAGTATAGTTTCAGGGTAGATTACTACAATTTTCCCTGGGGGACAGTCCACTGGACTTCTCTCTCTCTCTCTCTCTCTCTCTCCCTTCCCCCGCCAATGAACTGCTCGCTCGCTGCTGATACTATGAGGAACAAGTGTCCCAGATTCACCCACCAAAAATCTGGTAAACCCATTCTTGCAAACAGCAACTGAATACAGAGGCAAAAATGGCATCTGAATTCCAGGAACTTGAGATAAATGCAGGGGATTTCTGAGGGAGGGATAAGAATGGTAAGGGCTAGATAAATCAGACAGTTGGGCAGATTAGATGAGCCATATGGTCTTTGTCTGCCGTTTATGTTTCTATGAACAATCTGTAATGATCCACGGCAAAACCAGATGCTTAGCTGATTTGTTTAAGCAAGTACGGACTCACAGTGCTGGTGGAAGGGATCCAGCTGCCCTAGGCGTGATGTTGTCACGTGATATCTTGCTCTCTCCACAAGATATATATCCCCAGTTCCTCAGAGAAATACATACCCGAAAACGGAAAATGCCTTCCAGCTCTGTGCCTCACCCGTGCCACTTTTCATCTCGTCCATCCTTTCAAAACTGCAGCCCTTACAAGCTACTCTGCCGCCCCACCCACTTCCGAATCCCTAGGCCCACGGCTATCCCATCAATGCTTTTGCCGGCCCTGCTGACTCATTAGCGGGCCGATACAGTACATTGGACGCGCGTTTTCCCTTACCCCTTATTCAGTAAGGGTCCTAAAACGCGCTTCCAACCCGCACATTTGCTTTCAGACCCGCACATTTTGCTTTCAGAAATTAGCGCCTACCCAAAGGTAGGCGCTAATTTCTTCAGGCACCGGAAAAGTGCACAGAAAAGCAGTTTTTACCCTCCGACTTACCCGAAGAATAAAAAAAGTAAAAAAAAAAATAAAATAAATTTGAAGTCGGCCCGCGGCTGTCGGGTCGAAAACCGGATGCTCAATTTTGCCGGCGTCCGGTTTCAGAGTCCGTGGCTGTCAGTGGGCTCGAGAACAGACGCCGGCAAAATTGAGCATCTGCTGTCAAACCCGCTGACAGCCGCCACTTCGGGCCAAAATGAGGCGCTAGGGACGAGCTAGTGCCTGTTTCTACCACTGGGCATCATTTAAATACTGAATCGCATGCACAGACGAGTGGCCTGTGCGTGCGCTCTCCCGCGGACTTTACTGAATCGGCCTGTAGGTGTGGTGTTTGTTTCTTTTTTTAATGTGACCTGGAAACATGACCCTGATTTCATCTTTGTCAGTTCTCAATTGGTAGTGATCTGTCTAGAATTTTTAGATCTTTGTAATATCTTTGTGGTCCTATCATGGTGCGTTCATACAGTCCATGACAGTTAGGATTTACAAAGTAGAATAGTTAATTTATGGTATACAAAAAGCAGCTTATTCACTTAATTCTGCAATTGTTTACAAAGAACATCTTATTTGCTTAATACAGCAATTATTTGCATCCAGTGTATGCTTGGAGTATTACTAATGTGTATGCACTATAATGTGTCATTACATTTAAAGGTAGATTTTCAAAGAGTTGTGCATGTACAAAATAGCACATATGCATGTAATTAGCAAATACTCAACATATATATACTGTTTTATAAACCTCAAACATACACATTTAAGTGAGAGTATGTGAATAAATTTGTGCATGTGTGATCCCCCCTTGGTCAGGACTATAAATTACCTCTATACCTGGGGTGGGGAGTACCATATGACAAATTATATTTACTAATATGATTTATCTTCAGGTTCATAGCCTGAGTGGGAGATGAGACAGGGTCCTGGTCACCCCAATACCACATTTCTGTGCTCTTCCCAACAACCTTTCATTTGTGGCACCACAGACCAGATAAACTCATCACACCAGAATAAAACAGTAATTAGCCCTTTTACTAGTATTGTGCAAGTAGGCAGTAAATCCAACCAGAACATTAAATGGGAGGAGTACAGTAGTGAAGTATAATATAAACTTGCAGAGGGCAAAAATCCCAGGGAACTTAACGGGGATATTCAGTGGCATGACCGTGCCGCTCAATATCCTTGGTTAACTTAAAATTAGCCAGACAAGAACATCCGGCCAACTTTAGGACAGCACTATAGAACGACCAGCGTTGGCCACATAACTTAATGCAGCTAACTCTGGCCTTCCCCAAAATGCCTCCGTTAACTGTCTAAATGGCTTTTGAATATTGACCTTGCTGTTTTCTTAGTTTATATTGAGCAATGCAAAAACAACACTGGGTATGGCCTGTTAACTAGGGCAGCCAACATGCTCATATGGATAGCAAAAAAATAATAAATAAATAAGGAACACTAAAAGAGAGAGGCTGGGGGGTAAAGCAGTGAAGTACACAGCTTTCAAAAATTCTTTACCCCTGAATACTCAAATGGACCCGATAAAAGGCAAGAAACACAAATGATGATCGCAGCATGAAG
The DNA here is from genome assembly GCF_901001135.1 of Rhinatrema bivittatum. NCBI lineage: Eukaryota > Metazoa > Chordata > Amphibia > Gymnophiona > Rhinatrematidae > Rhinatrema > Rhinatrema bivittatum. Next base: position 260,628,616 of record NC_042617.1, on the reverse strand, counting down.
AATAAATCAAATGACAGCATGCATAATTCTTAAACAACCCACAGACTAAGAAGTGAAAATTGCCTTGTAATCTGTGATTACCAGCACTCCTTGCCTTATGTTGTGGTCGTAATTCCATTTGCCCCAGAAACCATCTCTAGATAGATGGAAATTAATACCTACTGTTGCATCCGTCGGTCTCAGGCGGCTTCAACCTCTGTGCCTCACCTTTCTTTCTTCTCTCTCCTCAAGCCTTGGGAAGATGGCTGCTGCCACGTCATCATGCCGCTCTCTCTGGCTTCCTCGGAACGGCTACGGCGACTGTGTTCACCATGTTTCTCCTGAGGGCCTCTTAGGGTGCACACGCCACCCACGTCTTTATCCACATCATGGCGGGAACCTCGGGGTCTGCCCCTCAGAGTAACGTCACGCCATCAGGGTATTTAGCCTGCCCTTCGTTTGCTAACAAACTGAGTTAGCAAGGTTCGTGAATGGATTGGAACGCCTCCAGTCTAAGCTGCTCTGCTGCTTCCTTGCTGGCGCTGGAAGTTTTCTCTGCCCTCCGGGGTCATTCACCTTTAACCTGGGTACCCACTCCTCGGGGGGGCCTTTATGCTTTATTTCAGGTGCCTATCTGGGATACCGGGTACTCGCTCCTCGAGGGCCTGCTCTCCCGGCCTTGGTGCCTGCAATCCAACTACTTCTGCCTGCCAGGATCTTCATCACATACAGCTATCTATTCAGTGAGTAAACTAACCTTGTCAGCTTGTCTCACCTCCAGCTTCAGCGCTGCGAGTCTACATCTGGGACTCTCTCTTCTACCCAGCGCAGCCTACCATCATTGGAGTGTGGGACAGGTCTCCTCTGCCGAGAATCCCTGGACTACTCTACTGGGTTACCTCACTGCTGCCACCCCCTGAGCAGTACCACCAGCTGTATAATGAATACAAATTCTCTGTCTGCATGTATAGAGTCTAGCCTAGTACTGCGGTTCCTCATGGGGCTCCTCCCCATGGGAGTGGTCATCACCTCAGAACCCAAGAATCCACTCAAACACCTCAAAACCATAACACCTACATATGAATTCCAACATCATAACAAACCATTTTGTTTTGTCTGTTTATCTGTTGAATGAATAACTATGAATTTTATCTTGTAAACCGTTGGTGATCTATACATGGAACGACGGTATATAAAATGTCTAAAAAAAAAAATAAAAAAAAAAAGAGGAGGGGAACAGATCCACCCCACTGGTACCAGATTGTAAAGAGTTCACCCTGTCCCAAACATAAAATTGTGCGGAAAAGAACAAACAACAAAATGAAGTCCCTCTTGATGGTGGAGCTGGCTAGATGTCAAACCAAATAGATGAGCACTGTAGTGTGTGAAAGGTCTCTCTCCTGGGAAACTTCCCAAATGCTTTACTTGATACTAAACAGAAAGCAAGCCTGGTTTCGGACTCTTACAGAAAGACCAGGGTCCCAGTACCTACCAGCAAGAGTTTATGCTTGACTTTGGCTTAAGCGATTAAGATGAGATACTGAATTTGGGGACAAAAGGCAAGGGAAAAAACCTTCTCCCTCCTCTGCTAAAATGCACTCTGTGAATAGTTGAGATTACTTAACTCAGTGTCTTGGGAGGGTGATCCAGCCATGTGCTCCTGGGCCTGGATATCTCTAAAAGGAAGTCTCTCAGCTCTTGACTCCTCTGTTGGGACTCCCTTGTTGGGATTTTACATGTAGCTTGGCTATGAAGAAAGAACAGCTGTCTGTCTCTCTATGTCCTCAGAGTGCAAACTTCTGTCTCTCCCTCTCAATAATTGGCTCTTCATGAGAAGAACCGATTGCAGGGCTGTCAGATGCATTCCTCTCTTCCTGGCTCCATCTCCTGGCTATCGGTGCCCCCCACACACAGACAGAGCCAACCAAATTGCTCCTTTTCTATCTTAAAGGGTCTTCCAGCATTCCTTGTGGTCTGGTTGGATTTACTGTCTACTTACATAATACTAGTAAAATGATTAAATACTGTTTTATTCCGGTGTGATGATTCTAATTGGTCTGTGGTGCCACAATTGGTCTGTGGTGCCACAAGTGAGAGTTTTTTTGGGAAGGGCACAGAATTGTGGTATTATGGTAACAGGGATCTTGTCTCATCCCCCACTCAGGCTACGAACCCAAAAATAAATCATAGTCTGGACCAAGGCGGGCACACTTAAATGGTCTCCCACCATTCCTTTGCCTTCCTCCTCTGCTGCCTATGTAGTGCTGTTCTCTGGGCAGGCTCAACAGTACAGCCCTTTTCCCAACTTGTTAACACTGTGAGTGCTGGATGCTGGTTCTTGCAGAACATTTTCATTCACAGGAGGGTACACAGGGGTCTTTGACGTATTTTTATATTCCTTTTATCTTGGCTGTGGTGGCTTGCAGTTTCTGCAGGGTTGAAAACCCCTTTTTTGACAGGTCCAAAACATATCACTCAGATCCAAATGCAACTCCAACAGAAGATTAAACTCATGGGGGCAGGAACCTGGTTTATAGTAACTTATTACACATGTAAAACGGGGCAGATCAGAAGTGTTCCGAGGTATGGCCAACATTTACACAAGTAAGCTGCTATTTTATAAGCAATTTACGCATGTAAATTTGGCAGCCTACTCATGCATATTTACACCTGCTCTGTATCTGGAGTAAATGATAATAAACATCTTAAAAGTGAAATACTAACTGCATGGGGGGTTTGAGTGAAATGGGGGGAGTTGAGGCTGAAGAGCCAGGAACGTTTCAATGACCTGCAGATGGACTGAGTGAACTTGTAAGCTAATTGATAAAACTGGTAACTTCGTAAATTACGTAGGTAAAATCTTCACATGTATATTTTAAAAGTCAAACGTAAAAATATGCGAGTATCGCTGTTGTGTGCTACTTATCCGGATAGATTCCAATTTACCCAGCTAAATACTGAAAGTGACACTTATCCGGACAAGTTCTAACTTATCCTGCTAAGTGGCAGCAAAGCCACCACTAATCCAGATAAGTCTTAAAATGCTATTTAGCCAGATAAGTTGTGCTTTTTAGACTTATCTGACTATCTGATTTAGTAAGAAAAGCGGCATTTTTGACTTATCTGGCTACGTAGTGGATAAGTGCCACTACATAGCTGGATAAGTCAGACCTTATCCAGATAATGCAATATATATATTAGTGCATTTTTTATTGCCTGCACGCACATGTTGCAAGGTGCATTTACATGTATTTTATAATCTGCATGTCATATGCATGCAGATACAGGTGCACGTGCCCAGCTATTTGAACGCTATCCTCCCTGGTTTTTGTGAGTTGACACGAAGATGAGGGGTGATGTGTTATCCTACAAGGTGTTTGTCTGCTGAGTAAATAGCCATGTTTTTAGTTTGCATCAGAAATCCGTGTATTCATGGATTCCTTGCAGGTAGGGGTGAAGAGTGTTCTATAGTTCTGATGCTACTCACGAACTGCCATTACTATTATTCTCTTTGAGTAGCATGAAGGGGGGGGGGGGGAACTATGCACTATGTATACTATGATATAAGATAAGATGTACACTGCTGTTCCATTTTTTGTCTCTTGCTGATACTACTTGTTGTTGTTCATGATTGACAGCAGTAAAAAATTACAAATAAAAAAAAAAGTTCTGATCCTGGATTTTTTTTAGGCAGAGAGGTTTGAGGAGTGGGACAGCTAGTTGCTTTTGGCTTGAACATAGGCAACTGCCTCCGGTGGCAAATGTTGATAGGTGCCGGATGTTGCTGCTGCTCACATGACTGCTTGAATCACAGTGGCATCCAGCTCCAGAACTAGCAGCAATACACGTCTTGCTGCCAGTCACGTTCTCAAGGCCCTGCAGTAGTCCGCCCCTTGCATGAGTTTCCATAGTAACAGGAAGCCCATAGGGGAGAAGGGGGCACAAGACCTTGACAGTATGACTGGCGGCAAGAGGCCCCTTGCTAAACTTTCTTTTTAGAGTTGTATTGCTGCTATTGCTGGAGCTGGATGCCGCCACAACTTAGAAGTAAGAGGGAGAACCAGAAAGACGAGGAAGTAGATGTTGCAATCTGTGGTCCGTGTGCGGCCCCACAGACTGTCGCTCTTACCTCCGGGCCGGCCTGAATTGTGGTAGGTCACTGCCAGCGCATGCGGCAGGGTGCCACCGCCAACCTCTGCTGAGCTGTCGGCCATTCCTTGCTGCGGCGAGATGCTGCCGCTGATTCACACATGGCGCACCCTCCCTCTTCTCCTTCCTTAAAGATACCGTGGCGGGAAAATCCCTGTGGCACCTAGAAATGACGTTGTCAAAAACTGCCTTATAAAAGGGCAGACTTTCAACAGCAGCTCGCCTCGGCAAGAGGTCTCTCTACTGTCTATGTAGCATGGGTTGCTCCAGCGTGTTTTCGTTCCCCAGTCCTTGTCATCATCTTCAGTTCCAGTTGTTCCTGTGTCTTTGTTCTCCACTTCTTGTTCCTCATCAGTCCCTGCGGTTAGTTCTTCTGCATCTCCTCATCTGCCTGTTTGTTCTGCACCTTGCCTTCCTGCCCTGACTATCCATGTCACCCTTCCCTTTGGATGGATTCCTGGTATTGACCTCTGCCTGCATTCTGGACATTCTTAAATGCCACCAGCCACTGACCACTGCCTGACTCCCTCTACATTCCTGGATGCCTCCTGCCACCAACCATTGCTTTCTTCCAGATCCGTCTAGTTTCCCTCTACTCCTACCCTGTGATACTGATGGATCTCTCTATCGACAGCAAAGGCCCCTATCTAAGACCTGCTGGCCCCTGCACCCAAAGGCTCAACCCAAGAGGGAACGTAGGTTGGTAGAGGCGAAGCTCCAGTTGGGCCTCTGCCTCATCCAGGTCCGCCTGCTGACAGTGGGGACCTGCAGAGCTCCTCCCTGCAGATTACACCAACTCCACCTTGGTCCAAGAGTCCATGAATCCAAAGCAGATAGGACAATCGGGTATTCCTCACCTTCTCTTCTTCATAATCTCCTGTACTACTGATGGCATTTGGGTGGAGGTGGGAGTTGGACCCCTCCCCCACCCCGCCACTGCCTACAGGTGCTCGATTATATAAATCTGGTCCTGCTTGAGCGGAGAGTTATACAGTTATTTTAGATTTGAGTTTTATTTTATTTTTATTTCATTTTAGATTATTTTTATTTTTTTGTATTTGTTTTAAATTATGAATGTCATGTTGTGAACCTCTTCCAATGTATTTTTACTGTTCATGCAATTTATCATTTTATTAAATAAATATATTATCTGCTGGCTGTTTTGTCTTTTTAGGTAGTCCTGTGTAGATAGCTTTGTAATAGTCTAAGTGTGTGAGCACCACTGCTTACGTGACTGTTTTGAGGTTGCCTGATTGCGGAAAGGGACTTTTCGTGTGCGATAGCCACTTATCGCACATGATGAGCAATAGAAAATTGACCCCCTTAGTGTGATCACTATGATTTTGTGGTTGATCATGTTGAACGCAGCAGAGAGATCAAGAAGGATCGGGAGACCCGACTTACCACAGTCCACCAGTAGTCACGTGCCATCTAATAGGGAAACTAGGACCGTTCCTAGCACACACACACACCCTGCACTAATCCCTTCTCTCTCTGCCACACATAATACTGCTCCCTTCCCCTCTCACTCACACACACAGACATATGCCCTCAGCTGATAACCCTATCTTTACCCCTCAGCCCAGTCCAACTTCCCCAAAATTATTCCCCTGTTGCTCTGTCTGTTCCAGGATCATTCCTCTCCTCCTGTTCCCTGTTCTCTACTGAATGAGATTGAGCTCAGCTGGAAAGCAGCAATTCTTTTGGCCGCCTGATTTCCCCAGATTTTTGCCAAGCCTGGATGGGGCTACCACAGAGGTGCAGGGCCCCGTCATCCTCCTCCTGCCAAGGATAAACCCTGGTCCTGACCTGCAGTGCTGCACTAGTAAAGTCTCGAATCATTTACTAGGAATCTCAGTTGTAATTTTATGAAAGAGCAAGAGCGTAAGACATGCAGTGCTGAGTCAGACCAATGCCTCACCGAGTTTCTGACAGGGACCAGTCCAGGACACTTGGAAGTACCCAGCAGATCCTAAGTGGGAGACCTGTTCCTTCTTGCTCATTCCCAGACATAGGACGTAGCCATCTCTGTGCCTGCCTCACGAATAAGTGTTAATGGACTCTCCTCCAGAAACTTGCCCAAATCTTTTTCTAAGCTCATCTATGCCATTAACTTAGACCACATCCTCCAGCAGCAAATTCCACAGCTTAATTGTGCATTTACTGGAAAAAAAAAAGTTTTTTCAAATTTTTTTTTTTTTATATCTTCTATCGGTTAAGTTTCATGGAGCGTTCTCTACCCATAGTGCTATTTCAAAAGGTAAATAACAATTCCCTGTTAACATGTTCCACACTTCTTGTTATTTTGTAAACTCCTATAATATCCCCTCTCAGTTGTCTCTTCTCCATGCTGTCAATCCTTTCTTCGTAGGGGAGCCATTCCATCCCCTTTCATTGTCATCACCCATCTCTGTACCTTCTCCAGTTTTTCTATCTAATTTCTAGTATTTGTCCTTCCATGAGAAGCAATTCTTATTATTTTAACCCTAAATTGGTAGTGCAATGAGGAAGGGAAAACACAGCAGTTATTAAAGTATGTGAATATAGTAGTTTTAAGTAATATCATTGCATTTTTTTATATTTCATCTTATCACAATGTGGTGATATCAGGCGTATGCAACGAGTTTCCACTGTGTAGCCTCCCTCAGGCTTACTGCTCTGGCAACATCTGCTGGCCAAATTTCCTGAAGCTTTATCAAGGTGTTTTTGAAACAGCTCCCTAAGTTCACTGCTTAGGATAAAGGGGTCACTTGAGCTGTAGGGAGTTCCCTGGAAACCTTTATGCATGGCTCCAGGGTTTTCGAAGATGGGAATTAGAGGTAGAGTTGCCAGAAGATCTCTGGTCATCAGGGAGATGCTGAATCAGTTTTGGGTTTATTTCATTGCATCTAAAAGACCTGTATGTTCAATTGCTTTAAGAAAATCAGGTTAGCAAGTCTGTAGATGCAATGGGGCAAGACAGGCCTGGTGGTGACATCAGGCCATTACATTCAATCTTGGGTCCTGTGAGCAGACTAATATAAAAAGAGAACCAGTATAACGTGCCTGAAAACTAAAAATGAAATTTATAGCTGCAAAACCTAAGCGGGGGTGGGGGTGAGCAGAGCTCATTATTTAGTGCCCACTAGTTGATGAAGGTGTCCACTCAGCAACATAGTTCTCTGCTCAAAGACAGCAGCCCCCCCCCCCCCCCCCAATGCCCGGATCAGGACCTCTTGGTCCATGGGTACCTCCTCGTCCAGTTGTTGCCTCCTGGTCTTGTGGATGGCCATTTTTTTTGCAAGGGCCGGGAGGAGCTTGATGAGGAGGACCCTTGCTCTATGAGCTGGGGTCTGGGAGCATCCAAACATAAAGATGTGGGGTGGGGGGAGAAATGAAGCCAGAACTGCAGAAGCAAGTGTTTTTTTTAGGAAAATTAAAAAGGGGTTGCAATCTGGCACAAAATCAAAATACAGGAAACACGGATTCCGATATCCCACAAATGGGACAGGATGGTGAGGCGTCAAAGCAGGACTGATTTCAGTGGAGTCATCAAAGGAATTAATCTTGCTTCTCTCTCTCCCCCCCCAAAAAAAAAGGATTTTCCTCTATAATCAAAACTAAAATTTAAAGAAAATGCATCCATCGTACAACAAAGATTGATTGATTATGGGCTATAGTACTAAGCATTTTTTCGTTAGACAAAAAATAGGGGGGGGGGGGGATCTTTAGTACGTCTAGCCTCTAAATTATTACATGAAAGAGAGAAAAAGTCTGTAATGAACAGTTTTGTTTTGTTTTTTCAAAGCCCCTAATCACCTCCATCTTCCTTGTTCCCTGCTGCCTGGAACCCGCCCTCACAACCACAGGGCACATTTAGAGCGGTGGCGTTTTGTCTTCTGTTACTGCCTGGCTATGACATTTAGTATTTATGGCCACTGGGACCCTGAAAAAGGAACTGTGTCATGTGTTGCATCCTGGAGTTAAAAAAAAAAACTAACAGGAAGTACTGGGATTGTTAGCCAGAAAAAAAAAAAAAAAAAGCTTCAGCTGTTTGTTTAGAGAGAGGAAACTAGACTCGGTGGAGTACAAAGCCGTGCTCTGATCTGCCAACCTCTCCGTCGGAAGCAAAGGGCAAGTGGAGGCTGAACACGGGGCAGACATGAAGGAAAGGGCTGGGGGAAAAATGAAGCCTTCCGAAGACGAGTAAGGGGCTTGCCAGCAGCCCCCGACTTGACCGGACGGAGCCTCCACAGCCTTCTCCCAGGTAAACCCGGACCCTGCCCCATTCCCTGTGAGCGTCGCCTTTACCGCAGCATCTCTTCCTTCCTTCGCCAAAGTATAGAAACTGCGTTATTAACAGCAGTCGGCACTTAATCCCCGTCGTGTATCCGCTGTCAGACTCAGGAGGCAGAGCTGGGGTTCTCAGGTGAAGCTCTCGGGTGCAGCACTCTTCAGCTATGTTGTAGATGACAGAATATTTTGGAGATATTCGGCTGCGGGACAGTTTTGGGGTTTGTTTGTTTTTTTTGTTGTTCCCCATGTGCCACAAAAAAAAAAAAAAAAAAGCTGTTTGGGCTAGCTTAGGATGAGGGGTTAGACAGTTGGCTCGGTGGCATGGAGTTTCACTTCTGGCAGAAGAAGAAGGCTTTCTCCTTTCATCTGAGCTGCAGATTCCCTGCCCATCTGTTTATTTTCAAAATCTTATTGTCAGGCAAGCCTTCCATTCTGGTCAGGCAATTGAAAAGAGTGACAGCTGCACATGAAAGGGCAGCAAGAACAGCTGGATGGGGTTACTTAGGAGAAGCTGGTGCTGATGCAAGGAGGATCATCAAAACCAATGATAAATGTGAGGAGGAGAAGACAGAAAGCAGAGCTGAAGAGACTCTGGAGTTGTCCAGTTGCTTGCTGGACGCTGATCGGTACCATAGTTAGAGAGTTAGTCCCACCGGACAGCAGGAAGTGCCCCTCCCCTGGTGCTCACCCTGCACGTACCTTTCCTTTCGCCCAGTGTCTGGCAATAACAGTTCTACCACTCAATACCATGTCTGTCAATTCAATCTACACCAGTGGTTCCCAAACCTGTCCTAGACGACACCCAGCCAGTCAGGTTTTCAGGATATCTGCAATGAATATGTATGAGATAAATGTGCCTGCAGTGGAGACAGTGCATGCAAATCTCCCTCATGCATATTCATTGCAGATATCCTGAAAACCGGGGGGGGGGGGGGGGTTCCTCCAGGACAGGTTTGGCAACCACTGATCTACACCCTTTTGGAAGATGCACCCCGAGTCTCCGCACAATCTCCGTTCTCCTAGATGCAGCCCTGAGACTGACCCACGGATGCAGATTCTTTAATTCATTGGCAGGATGACTTTCTGTTCTTTTAAGATTGTGTTGGATTGTTGCTATTTTGGTTCCAGGAAAAACTGGATGATACTTTTTTTTTTTTTGTATGTTATGTCTCAGAGAACCTAAAGGATCTCTACTAAGAGGGATGGTCGAACTCATGGGGGAGGGAAGATACTTAACATTAGTATGGGATGGGGCTCCCCCGTGTGAGAGAGTGAGACGGTGAGCTCTTAGCCTGTTTAAACCCCTGCCACCATTTTCATGGGTGGATTTTTTTTTTGTGTGTTAACTCTCCTCGGGTGCAACATGTCTCTTTGCTGTCCTGTTATGTTTCTTTCTGTGGGGAAGGACCCTGGGTCTCTTGGAGTGAGAAGCTGGTCAAGGGGGAGGAGTTAGGGCACCTTTTCCCCCTATTTTTCCCCCTGATTTTTGGAAACTTTATTTTTGTGGTGAGGAGGAAGCTTTTTCTACCCTTCCTGCCTCTTCCTTTGGTTTCCCCTTTTCCCCAGGGGCTCGGTCTTTCACAGAGGAAGAGCCTTGGGACTATTAGTGACCTCATGGAGGAATGACATTACAGTCATTGCTGAGGAGAAGCAGTAAGGAAGGCGAGGAGAAGACCAGTAGCACCATCTAGGCATATTCTGTGATTATCTCAAGGAGATCCTCAAGGGAGGAGAGGAGTCTCCAAGGGACCATCCAGGGATGAAATAAAGGAAGGAGGAGTAACTACAGGAGAAGTATGATGACTGGGACTTTGCACTAACATGTCTAGGTTTAAATCCTTTCCACCAACTATTAGGGGGAAGTTAATACCTACCTCAACAATTGTGTTGGAACAGAGTTAAATTATCAATTGAAATTGGCTTTAAACACTGGATAAAATTATTGGAAGATTACAGTTACAAATTTATTGAAGGTCTAAGTGTAAGGATTTGTAGTACCAAGAGCTATAAAAAATGTTTGTGAGTCAATTCCATTCTTTATCAGTAAAAGTTAAATTGGAAGCCACCTCAGGTGCCAGTGTGTTTTATTCCTGCTACTTACAGCTGAGATTATCAGTGTTGCTTACCACTGACATTAATGCTAGCCTGAGACCTGACCAACGCACAGGGCCTAGAAGAATTATCTCCCCCCCCCCCCCCCGTTAGGGAATCTCTGGACACTCAAGGGTAAAACCTATAGCTTAAGAGGGCTTTAGCAACGAATAAATTGTTGAGGCATGGCGCTTGTGACCCCCTAGTGGGATTCCAGCCCAGAGGTTACGTACCTACAAAAGCCTTTTTTTTATTTAGAGATGGTATGGGTACATCATGAACCTCATGAGTGGCCAAAAACAGTAGTGCATGAATCCTGCTTTCTGATTGTCCGCTGAGCCTCAGCACGTTTGCTTACTTCAGAAATCCATCTTTTCATCAGTAAGGGGTATCAACAGCATGCAGAATATTTATCATGGCAGGTCTAAGATACTTTCTGCGGGGGTAGTTTTTAACCCACAGGCTTTGCACCTGTTCTGAAAGGGAAAGTACGCGCTCACGTTCCCTCTGAAAACCATCCCCCCCGGGAAAAACACCTGCGGTGCTTGCCACCTGTGTTCTCCCCTCCCCCCCCCCCCCCCACCCCGCGCATAGATTTGAAAATGCGATCTACATGCGTTATTTCCTGCCCTGGCTCCGCCTGCTGCATACCTGACTAAAAAGTATAAGCGGTGTTTGATCCCAGGTACAGGCCAGGCAGCCCAAGTTACCCAGGTAAACTGGTGTTTTCTCAGATTTCCTGGCTTTGGAAAATTGCCTTCAAAATTAAAAAAAACCAAAACAAAATTCTTTTTTATTTTTATTGCAACTGAAAAACACCTAAGCAAAGCATAATACAATTAACAATGGCTTCAGTGAACCTGGCACTTACAAATAGAGAAAGTGTTTCTAAAGTCCAGAGCTTCCGTAACCACTAAACGGGGCAATTTAATGTAAGAACAGAAACAGAGAGGGAGCATGCAAAGGTCAGGCTCCTGGATTTCAGAAGTAACAACTTTACTAAAATGGGAGAGCACCTGACGGAGATACAGTGGGTAGGCTAAAGGAAAGATAATAAACTTTTTTACGTTAGAAAAGCAAATAGAAACTAGAAGTTCCATGCAGAACTAACGGAGCACGCTTTCCAGAATGTATGTCCATGCACACGCGTGTATATGCAAACAGAAATGACCCCTGGCAGGATTCCCTTAGATCTCCTAATATGTCTTGAATGTTTATGTCAAATGGGATACAAAACACAAGTTCATATTCAGTGACATTTAGCCAGATATCTTATCATCCGGCTAAAATTTAGCTGGAGAAAATAGGGGCGTTTAGAGGGCATTTCAGGGGAGGAACTGCGTTAAGTTATCTGGAAAACTCTCATAACTAATCTAGTTAAGTCTGATCTCACCAAAGACCTGTCCTAAAGTTGGCCAGATAAAGTTATGTGGATAACTTTTAAGTTAACCGGCTTATATTCAATAGTGTGGCTGAATTATTGACTATACTTCTAAACTTAGCAAGATACGTTTATCCGGCTAACTTTGCAATTTAGCCAGTGACTGAATATGGATCTCAAAAGTTATTGGGGGGGGAGGGGAAGAACACATTTTGGAAATCGTCTGCATTTTTGCTGCTTACGTTACCCAGCCTAAACATACCCCTTCCCCTGCCCTCAAAATGTCTCTCTTTTTAACAGGGAATAAAAGGGAGCGTGCTGAGTAGCTCCCATACATTTAACCAGGCAGAGGAGGGCTTTTAAAATTGTCCTCCATATGTATGTGAAAGCAGGAAATGTGGGATGGGATTGTAAGACTAAAATGTGAAAAGGAAGAGGCGGCAATATGAATAAATCATTTTTTACTTTTAATAAAAGTTTATTCCGGGAAACTTATATCACTACATGGTTGTTCCCAAACATTTCTAGTCAGTATTCCCTGAAATAGGGTAGTAGAAAGACCTCAGGACCCAATCAGGAGTATAAACGGTAGAGGGGGTATATACTATTCTATTTACAGACGAGAAGGCTGTGGAACCAGATAGGATAAACTAGGGGTGGCCAACTCCAGTCCTCGAGAGCCACAAACAGGCCTGGTTGTCAGGATATCCACGATGAATATGCTTGAGATAGAATTTGCATACAATGGAGGTAAGTCAAGCAAATCCTTCTCGTGCATATTCATCGTGGATATCCTGACAACCAGGCCCATTTGTTCAAACTTGTTAATTTCAAAGCGATGAAACAGAACCATCAGTGAGAGGTTTAAATGAACAGGTTACTCTAGCTGAGTTAAGAATATGATAGGTATGGGAAACATCAATGAGGAAAATCAAGTGCAAAGAAATCCCATGGTTGTACTCGCTGCTTCGTTTCTCCCTCCTCCCCCACCGTGCCCTACATTGAGACTGAGTTCTGATCGCAATTCCATATCTCGTTAACAGTTATTTACACTTGCAGTAAACTGAGCATTTATAATCAGAATTTTCTCTCATTTCAGCCTTACTAATGTTGTCATACATATGCTTGAGTTCAGTATCATAAGTTAAGTATTACATTACATACTATTGGAGAGAGAGAATCTATGAAGTTTTGCCAGATTTCTATCATCTGTGCATATCTTTTTTTCCGATCCTGTTTTAGCCGATAGGTATTCAAATCTAAGCAGCTTTACCATTCTGGAATGCCAGTGCACTATTTGCGGACCCTCTTTGCCTATCCAGGAGGAGAGAATTACCTTTTTCATTATTAAGCTTGCTTTATCTAAGAATATTATTGTATTTTCTGGAGCCAAGCCCTGAAAGTGTGTCATCAAAGAATCCAAATAGCCAGATTTTTGAATCTCCTGGGTGTGCCTCTTGGGGTATTTTAATACAAATCTCCCTTACCTGTGACCATAATCTACAAAGTTTTGGATACGTCCAAAATTCATGAAAATAACTAGCTATGTTGGATTTTAGGCATATATCTGAGATACATATTTCTACCTTACAAGTTTTTTTTGCTTGTGATAATTTTTGCAACAATTTTACTTAATATTGTGTTTCCCTTAAAATTATGTTTTTTGTAATCTCATGGATGTGAGTAAAACGATAAGGGCCGGATTTTCAAAGGCTTCCGCGCGCCGGGCCTATTTTCAAAAGGCCCGGTGATGCGCGTAAAGCACCAGGTCGCGTGTAAGTCCTGGGGCTTTACTGAAGGGGCAGGGCGGGGTCAGAGGCTCCTGGTATAGCGGCCATTTGCCGCTGTGCTGGGGATTGCACGCTGGCAGTCGACCGGCGCACGCGACTTACTTCAGCCCCAGGGCTGAAGTAAATTTTGAAACAAGAAAAAAAGAAAAAGGTAGGAGGGGTAAGGGCAGGGAAGGTAGCGTGGGGGATAGGGAACGGGGGAAGGCAGTGCGGCTCGGTGTACTCAAGGTGCACAATTGTGCACCCCCTTGTGCGCGCCTGCATGCGTAAGTTAGAAAATCGGGCATAATGTGTGCGCGCCGGGTAGCGCGCGCACGTATACGCCCACGCGCACCTTTTAAAATCTACCCCTGTGGAAGGGATAAAGAAAAACCCAGCCATCTGGCATGCATCTCTTTGAGTATCCCTGTGAATTTTATATTATTCAGACTTCTATTAAATCATGCAACTGACTTTTTTTTTTTTATCATATCCCCCTTCAATAGAACTCCCTCAACCTCCCATTAGAATCTTAATCCTTAGAAGATTCCAGAGAGCTTGACATAGCTGCAGATAAATGAAGAATTCTTTGTGGGATAATGTGTATTTTTCTTGTAGTTCCTGAAAACTGTGAATGATTAAAGTATTCCCCAAAAAATAATTGCTGAATACTTTTAAATCCCTTCCCATACCATTTCTGGAAGATAGGATTGTCTACTCCAGGGGGAAAGAGAGGGTTAGCGCAGAAAAACACAAGAGACGAAACTCTGCCCTGATGGTCTAGTAGCTTGCAAAGAGCTACCCAAGCTTTTCTACACGAGTTCACTAATAGATGTTCTTTCAGTTCTTTTGGGATTAGACTCTCGCCTATTTGGGGTAAAACGTTTATGGAAATAGGCCCAAACTACCTTTTTCTAAATGCTCCCAAGGTGGGAAAACGAGGTGTCGCAGATCCAGTTTGCAATGTGCCTCGCCATACGTGCCAAATGATAGCATCTTCAATCAGGCCAGTTTAATTCCCCTTGAGAGATTGTCCTGGATGACATTCGCAGGGAAATTCTGCCCTTTTTTCCCCATTTCAGAGATAATTCCTGAGAAGCTTATCCACCTCTCTAAGATCTTTCCTGGTTATCCATACGGGTAGTATCTGCATGACATGAAGCCATTTAGGTGTTTCCATCATTTTAAGTAAATGTATCTTGCCTGTGAGAGAGAGAGAGGCAGCGTGCCTCAATGTGCTAGTGCTTTAGCCATACCCTGAAGTAGTGGCTTCATATTGACCTTATAAATGAAGTTAATGTTGGATGGAACTTTAATTACTAAGTATCTCATTTCCCTTTCGACCCAACTTAATTGGACAGGCAGATTTCCATTATCTTTCATATTCCTATAAACATCCAGAGCTTCAAATTTATCTTGATTAATTTTTAAACCCGCAAACGCAAACTGACCAAATAGATTCTGAAGCTCCGGTAGTTTCCCTAAAGATTCCCTTGGTTTAGTAAGGAACGTCAGCAAGGTTTAAAGGTTTGGTTCCCTCGGCTGAAACCATCAATATTCTCAGCAGTATCAATTTTCCGAAGCAGGGAGGTCAATGGTCAGAATATATAGGAGGGGCGACAGAGGGCAGCCCGCCCCCTTTCCTCAGTTTGAGAGGCCGCGCGCTGCCGGGTGGCAGGGGCTGATGTGCCAGTCCCAGATGCCCTCCTGGAGCGCCGAGTGGGGGGAGGGAGCACCGCCCCCCCCCCCCTTGAAGCTACATTAAATGGAGGTGCGGGCAGAGGGCGAGAGTCAAAAAGGTGGTGCGCCCTTAATAATCATCGCCCTTTTTAAAGCGCACCTTTTTTCGCAGCTCCTTTTTTGCCCGTCGTCCTTATTGATGTCTGGTTTACTTCATCTGTATTCAATGGTTCATAAAAAGATCTGAGAACGTCACAAACCTCTGAGGCTTTAGATACCATGTGTTATGCCGCGACCGCGCTTACTTGCATCCTGCACCATTCTCCAGGCCTCCCCGGGTCTGCTCGCGGCACAGGCCAATCTCTACCGCCACGGTCCCCATGGCTCTTCATGGCAGCCGAGATGCCACTGCCAGCTGCATTGTCTCCAGGCCCTCCTTTGAAGCCTGTTCGGCAGGAACCTCGGGGGCATCCCTGCTTGCTGATGTCATCGGATCAAGGTACTTAAGCTCCGCCTTCACCCTAGGCTAGCCGACTTGGCAACAAGTTCCGTGCGTCTCTACTAGCTCCTGTTCCGAGTTCCTGTGGCTACACTATTGGACTCCATTGGACTTTGGACTCTGTCTGGTACCCACTCCTTGGGGGGCCAGTTGGCGCTCTCATGGGGGACCTAGTCTCCTGGCCTCCCCCGCTGCTCGAGCTGGCCCTGCGCTTCCTGAAGTCCTACCCTTCAAGGCTCCCCGCTCCTCGGGGCTGCCCCCCTGGAACACCCTTACCACTCGGGAGTTTACTCTAGAGCTTCCCCCGCTCCTCGGGGCTGCGCCCTCCTACTTCTCAAGAGACTCTCAGCACCGTCCCACTCCTCGGGATAGTGTCCTTGTGCTTTTATTGTGACTGTCCGCGCCTCCCCACCCCAATATATGCAACACAGAGTGGAGACTCCCGATGAAGTTGAACAAAATCTGAGGACTGGTAAAGAAATCTGGCAACTAATTGGTCGATTTTTAAGAACATAAGAAATTGCCATGCTGGGTCAGACCAAGGGTCCATCAAGCCCAGCATCCTGTTTCCAACAGAGGCCAAAACCAAGCCACAAGAACCTGGCAATTACCCAAACACTAAGAAGATCCCATGCTACTGATGCAATTAATAGCAGTGGCTATTCCCTAAGTAAAATTGATTAATAGCCATTAATGGACTTCTCCTCCAAGAACTTATCCAAACCTTTTTTGAACCCAGCTACACTAACTGCACTAACCACATCCTCTGGCAGCAAATTCCAGAGCTTTATTGTGCGTTGAGTGAAAAAGAATTTTCTCCGATTAGTCTTAAATGTGCTATTTGCTAACTTCATGGAATGCCCCCTAGTCCTCCTATTATTCGAAAGTGAAAATAACCGAGTCACATCTACTCGTTCAAGACCTCTCATGATCTTAAAGACCTACATCATATCCCCCCTCAGCCGTCTCTTCTCCAAGCTGAACAGCCCTAATCTCTTCAGCCTTTCCTCATAGGGAAGCTGTTCCATCCCCTTTAAAATTTTGGTTGCCCTTCTCTGTACCTTCTCCATTGCAACTATATCTTTTTTGAGATGCGGCGACCAGAATTGTACACAGTATTCAAGGTGTGGTCTCACCATGGAGCGATATAGAGACATTATGACATTTTCCGTTTTATTAACCATTCCCTTCCTAATAATTCCTAACATTCTATTTGCTTTTTTGACTGCTGCAGCACACTGAGCTGACGATTTTAAAGTATTATCCACTATGATGCCTAGATCTTTTTCCTGGGTGGTAGCTCCTAATATGGAACCTAACATCGTGGAACTACAGCAACGGTTATTTTTCCCTATATGCAACACCTTGCCACATTAAATTTCATCTGCCATTTGGATGTCCAATCTTCAAGTCTTGCAAGGTCCTCCTGCAATGTATCACAGTCTGCTTGTGATTTAACTACTCTGAATAATTTTGTATCATCTGCAAATTTGATAACCTCACTCGTCGTATTCCTTTCCAGATCATTTATATATATATTGAAAAGCACCGGTCCAAGTACAGATCCCTGAGGCACTCCACTGTTTACCCTTTCCACTGAGAAAATTGACCATTAATCATACTCTCTGTTTCCTGTCTTTTAACCAGCTTGTAATCCACGGAAGGACATCGCCTCCTATCCCATGACTTTTAGTTTTCGTAGAAGCCTCTCATGAGGGACTTTGTCGAACGCCTTCTGAAATCCAAATACACTACATCTACCAGTTCACCTTTATCCACATGTTTATTAACCCCTTCAAAAAAATGAGGCAGATTTGTTAGGCAAGACTTCCCTTGGGTAAATCCATGTTGACTATGTTCCATTAAATCATGTCTTTCTATATGCTTTACAATTTTGTTCTTGAGAATAGTTTCCACTATTTTCCCCGGCACTGAAGTCAGGCTCACTGGTCTCTAGTTACCTGGATTGCCCCTGGAGCCTTTTTTAAATATTGGGGTTACATTGGCCACCCTCCAGTCTTCAGGTACAATGGATGATTTTAATGATAGGTTACAAATTTTAACTAATAGATCAGAAATGTCATTTTTTAGTTCCTTCAGAACCCTAGGATGCATACCATCCGGTCCAGGTGATTTGCTACTCTTTAGTTTGTCAATCTGGCCTACTACATCTTCCAGGTTCACAGTGTTTTCATTCAGTTCGTCTGACTCATCACCCCTGAAAACCATCTCCGGAACTGGTATCTCCCCAACATCCTCATTTGTAAACATGGAGGCAAAGAATTCATTTAGTCTTTCTGCAATGGCCTTATCTTCCCTAAGAGCCCCTTTAACCCCTCTGTCATCTAATGGTCCAACCGACTCCCTCACAGGTTTCTTGCTTTGGATATATTTTAAAAAGTTTTTATTATGAGTTTTTGCCTCTATGGCCAATTTCATTTCAAATTCTCTCTTCGCCTGTCTTATCAATGTTTTACACTTAGCTTGACAATGCTTATGTTTTATCCTATTTTCTTCAGATGGATCCTTCTTCCAGTTTTTGAAGGATGTTTTTTTGGCTAAAATAGCCTCTTTCACCTCACCTTTTAATCATGACTGTAATCATTTTCCCTTCCTTCCACCTTTCTTAATGCGCGGAATACATATGGACTGCGCCTCTAGGATTGTATTTTTAAACAATGTCCATGCCTGTTGAACACTTTTAACCTTTGCAGCTGCACCTTTCAGTTTTTTTCTATTTTTCTCATTTTATCAAAGTTTCCCTTTTTAAAATTTAGTGTTAGAGCTGCAGATTTACTTATTGTCCCCCTTCTAGTTATTAGTTTAAATTTGATCATGTTATGATCATTGTTGCCAAGTGGCCCCACCACCGTTACTTCTCTCACCAAATCTTGCGTTCCACTAAAAATTAAATCTAAAATAGCTCCCTCTCTTGTTGGTTCCTGAACCAATTGCTCCATGAAACAATCATTTATTACATCCAGGAACTTTATGTCTCTAGCATGTCCTGATGTTACATTTACCTAGTCAATATTGGGGTAATTGAACTCTCCCATTATTATTGCACTACCAAGTTGGTTTGCTTCCCTGATTTCTCTTTTAAAAGCCCTATGTGCCCGAAAGTCGGGAGATATGTGCGTGACTCGGCCCGGCGCGCACATGCGGATTTTAAAAAGCGTGCGAGTACATCCGTATCTCCCGGTATGCGCACAAATCATAAAGTTCAATAAAGGGGGTGGGGCATGGACGGGGCTGAGTCTGTAACATGAAGTCTGCACCTAAGTATTTATGAGCCAGGGTCCCCTACCACATAACTTTACTTCTACTATGGATGGCGTGTAAGTATTAAAATAAAATAAACTAGGCAAGTCAGCAGGGTTTTAAGGGTTGGGACTAATAGGGTAAAAGGGAGGCAAGTTAGCTAGGGGGGTTAGGAAGTCCTTTCCTTTATTGGAACAAACTGGGGAAACAGATAATTGTGTTGGTGGACGCATCTACTAAAATCCGCGCCCCCCCCCCCCCCCATGCGATCAAGGCGGCATTTGCACGCACATGTGCACGTCAATATAAAATCATGAACTCGTATAGCCAAGTTTATAACAGGCGCACATATATGTGTCTATACACGCGTATGTTATAAAATCGCTGCGTCCATGTGCACGAGCCAGCAAACAGGCATACACGTGAGCCCGCGCACATGTCTTAAAATTCACCTCTAAGATTTAATGCAAACAAATGTAGTCATGCTTTAGGGGCTCAGAAATGCAAAAGAACGGTATACAGTTAGGGATGAGATACTGATAGTAATAATGGTACTTATTTGTTATACTGATTTTCAATACTTTCAAAACAGTGTACAATAAAATAAAAATAATAAAATGTTACCAAAACAGCAATCTAAAAACAAACAAAATAGAACTAAAAACTATCTAAAACTAAATAAATTTCCTAAAAAACTGAATAAACACTTTCCAAAAAGCAAATTAAAAGCATTTTGATAGTCAATCAAAATTTGTTTATACAAAGATCCAGCTGCAAATAATTTTATACTAAAGGGGGCCTGATATTGAAAAGTACATTGCTTGTTCCCTCCAAAGTAACTTCTCATGGCAATGGCATCTTCTCCAATTGATGTTGCGAATGTCGGCCGAACAGGCCCGCAGCCAGACTCCCCCCACCTACCAGCTCGGCCAACTCCACTTCGCTTGCTGGCCAGCGGTTGCGGCCAGCAAGCGGCGCTGCGGCCCTCCCTCCAGACCGCCACGCCAACGCCGCGTGCAGGACGGCACGCCGGCGGCACCTGCTCTGGCCTTCCTCCTGACCCCCCCCCCGACTTCCCAGACATGCGCGCGCCACCTGACCCCTTTTCAGGCATCACCGTGTGAGGGGCCCGGACTCCTCCTTCCAAACCTGCAAGTACTTAAGGTAGGACCTGCTTCTCAGGCCTTGCCTTGGCTACTCCTGGCTCCAGTTCCTGTTTGGATCCTCCGTCGTCTGATACCTGTTTCCTGTCTCTTGTTTCTCCATGCCAAGACCCTTGCCTGCCTGACTACGCTGCCTGTCGAGACCCTTGCCAGCTTCTCTACAAGGTATGCCATTTGCCTACTCTAGTTCACCACCGGCCTGAGACCCCACGTAAATCTAGCCGGCACCCAAGGGCACAGCTTGCGGGGAACGAGGGCTGGTAGTGGTGAAGGTCCTTTGGGGTCTTGGGTCTCCTACAGCCTCACTTGCCGTCGGAAGGGCCCTCTGGGGCTCCTCCCCATTGGTTCCCTACTCCGCCGGCCCAAGGATCCACTCCTGTAATAGCGAAACTATCTTAAAGTTCTTGTGGCCTTGTAGGGCATTAAAAGATTAGCCAAATAATCAGGTTTTCCCATAGATAATAAACGTGAGACAAAGCAGCTTGAAAATAATCTTACAACGAGCAGGCAGCCAAAGTAGCTCTTGGAGTAGAGGAAAGATATGATCAAACTTAAGAAGTACCAAATACAGTTCTTGTTTCAGTGTTTTGAAGTAACTGAATTTGTTTCAGATTACTTTCTGTAATGACTGTATACAAAGAATGGCAGTAATCGATGCAAGATAAAAACAAACGCACTAGATAGCGTTACCACGTCTGATTTATCCAAAAAAGGAGCCAGTTTATGAATTATTGGCACGATGTAAAATGCAAACATAGATAATAAAAGACAATTGTTTTGAGATAGTAACCTCCTTTGTTTTTTTCCTCTTCATATTTATTATTTAGTATTCCTCTTGCTCTAGCCACTGCCTTGTTACACTCTTTTTTGCAGACTTGAGATCATCAGCTATGATTACCCCTAGATCTCCTGCAAAATATTCCTGTTCCTCTTGTAGACATTAAAACTCTTGGAATGTGTTAATTCCTCTGTACAAAAATATTCATGAGACCTCATCTGGAGTATTGTGTCCAAATTTGGAGGCTGCATCCCCCAGAGTAGAAGTGTTCAGAACAGGGCTACCCCCATAGGTCCTGTGAGGTGAGACTCACATAATCTAGAAGAAAGAAGAAAAGATACGATAGAGACATTCATGTACTTCAAGAGCATAAATAATGCATAAGAGGCAAGCATTTTTCAATGGAAAGGAAGCTCCAATCAAGGGTACAGGATATGAAGTCAAAAGGGAATAGAACAGGCAGTAATGCAAGGAAGTGTTTCTTCTAATAGGCGGGAGATGCATAGAGCAGCCTCCCATTAGAGGTGGTGGAGGCAAAAACAGTAGAAGAATTCAAGAAAGCGCTGGTAGGCTTGGAGGATCATTAGATGCGGAGAAGTGAAGGAAATGGCAGAGATCAAATAAGGTTTTCTATAGTACATCAGGAAGGGACAGTGAGCACTGTGGCATTCTTCTTTTATCTGTATCCTGGGTTTCTAATTGATGCCTGTGTAAATTGGAGTGGGTGTCAGCACTTCACCCCATCCTGCATGCACCTTTGGGTTTCTGAGCCCAGGATGCATAACTCTGGGATTTTGACATTAAACTTTAGAATATCCCTTACAGTAACATAGGAGATGATATTAGATAAGGGTGAATTGGCCCATTTAGTTTACTCTGTTGTTCCCATCTATACTGGTCTAGCTCGGGATGTACTTTGTCAGCTACCAGATGCACAAGCTTGACCGCCTACTGCTTAGCCAAGTCAGTTTTGTTGTTGTTCCTCTTTGGTCCTCTACTAGTCTAGGTAAATTAGCCTATAAAGTTCCTGTACTTAAACCAACACCAAGGCCCTTCTGCCCTCCACTGCCCCTCTATACCTGTACCAAGTATGCTTAAATTCTGTCACTTTATTGGTTTCCATTACCTCAAATGGTAGGTTATTCCAGACATCTACCACTGTCTCAGTAAAGAAGGGATCTGCTTAGTGTTTGGGTAATTGCCAGGTTCTTGTGGCCTGGTTTTGGCCACTGTTGGAAACAGGATGCTGGGCTTGATGGACCCTTGCTCTGACCCAGTATGGCAATTTCTTATGTTCTTAAGACTTTTCTCATGCTTCCACTGAGCCCCAACCTCCGAGCACTCTTGTCCTTGAATTTCTTTTCAGTGGAAAACTGCACCTTTCTCTACTTTATTGAAGCCTACTAAATATGTCAGTTTCTATTGTATCTTCCCTTTCCCTTCTTTCCTCAGGCGAGTGCATTTTGAGTGCTCTAAGCTTCTCTGTAGGATTTGTGCTGGAGGCCTGGTGCCATTTTAGAAGCCCTTCTCTCAATATGTCCATCCCTTGCAAATGTATGACTCCCAAAACCGAACACAATACTCCAATTGGGGGACTTACTCGTGACCTATAAAAGCACAATATTACTTCCTTTTTCCTTCTTGTGATACCTTTATTTATTTCTCCAAGTATACTATTAACTTTTCCTGTTGCTTTACTCTGACTGACAACCTTAGATCATCTGAGATGGTTACTTCTCACTCTCTGTCTTACAGTTCCCATTTGTCTTCCTAACTGATAAGTGGCTAATGGATTTTGGCACCACAGATGCATGATTTTACAGCTTCCAAACCTCTTGACCATTCTTCCCATTTAAATTGTTTTGGTTGTCCTGGTGTGTGTACCCTGTTATGGATTATTTTTGTTATTGGACCAGTTTTTTTCATTTACAGCTCCCCAGGAGTTTTTACCCCTATTTTTCATCCCCTTCCCAGCTCATGTAACCCAGTTATTGCAGTGGCAGTCCTCAGCCAGTCCCCTCCATGATCTGTGAATGCTGTCGCTATGACATCCCCAGCCCCCTACTGAGCCCAGGAGTGGAAGACCTGTCAAAGGCAGGTCCTCTCTCTGTACAGCAGCACATGGAACTTCCACTGGGCTGGCCCGGTTACTGATTTTTGTATCTGCAAAGATAAGGATATTTTTCCCTCAAGTTCCATTGCAATGTTGCTAACTGGGCCTGGCAAGATGAGCCCTGAGGTTCCCCCACTGATCACTTCACCTTCATTGACCAGTGACTACCAGTCTGAATTTTGTTGCTCATCCAGTTCCTTACCCTGCTGACAGCTTTCTGTCCTGCTCCCATACTGGCTCCTTTTCTTACTATTCTTCTATGTAGAAGCCCAGATAAGCAACATTCTCTAGATCATTCATTTATTTTTTTCTACTCCTTCTAGAGCATTAAACCTGTTGCAGATCTTAGTGTCATATGCAGAGACGTATCTCTCCATCTAGCACTACTGCAGAATCTTTTATGAGCCCAAAAAATAGAATCAGCCCGTGATGGAGTGTGTTCAGGCACATGTCAAGTTCACAGGTTGGTTTATTTTAACCGCAACTTAAAACAGACACAGGAATAAAGATTCTTGCATATAGCAAGTTCAAAAGTGAAGTGCAAGCTCTCCCCGAGCATACATAATAAGTTCAGAAATAGAATACAAGCTCATCAAAGGTGTAATTCTACCATATGCAAGTCCAATTGCAATTTTTCTTTGTTATAGTTTGCAATTACAATAAAAGTAAAAAAAATAAACTAAAAAAAAATAGTGCCGGCCTGGTTGTTCAGTGGTAGTGCTGCATACTGCCATGTGGAAGGTCCCTGGTTTGGTTCCCAAGTTGGGTCTTCACAGCCCTAAGGGGATGGAAGAGGGTCATCACTCAAGAGTGACACCTAGTGGCTGGGTTTGGGGGCTTATGATTACACATGGAACCTCAACTTGGGTGGCTTATGATGAGTCAAGGCCACTCATACTCGATATCGGGCTAAGTTACAGCCTCAAAATCATCCACAAAAAAACACAGAAGGACACGTGTGTGGTGTTCCAGCAAAAAGGCTTTACTAAAGCACTTGTTTAATAGGAGTGATCTGGTAAATCCATTCTCCAGAAACAAATGCTTTAATAGTTTAACCGATAACTCTTCTCTGTTGTTGCAGTCCCAGCTATCCTCTCTTGAAATTAGGGAGTCCCAGGACACTGTGCAAAAATAACTCTAATTTAGAGTTCCCTGTAAATAGTACCTGAAAGTTACTGGTTGGCTCCTCACGTCTCTCTTAGGTACCTGCTATGGGTAAAACACCATGAGGATGCCACCTCCTCTTTTCTCTCCTGGTTCTCAGCCAGCACGGGAAAACGGATGGGTATCCTCTCCTCAGCACTCAGTTCTGCCCAGTGGCCACTGCCTCTTTCTAGCTGAGAGAACCAGATGGGAATAAACAAGTTTCCAAACAAAAAGGGGGAATGGAAGGGTAGAAAAACTTCCTTTCAACTGAAGTTCCAAATTAAGAATCTTCTCTAATCTCAAAGGTAAATCGATCAGAAAGTCTCTCAAAATCCTTATCCCACTGAGTTGGGCCTACGCTTTTCTCCAAACAGAAAGAGACCTGAGAAAGCACTTCTCTCCCTTAGGTTTTGCACACAAAAATCCACAACACCTCTAGGGGTCTTCCTGTGATATACACACAAGAAACAACCATTGCAGTAGCCTCACTTACAGCTCGATACTGTAAGGCCGCGGTAGAAACAGTGCGGTAGTGTCAGGCGCACCCTTCCTCCCCGCACGCACAGTTCTCTTGACCTAGCGCCTGATACTCTCTTCTAATTGCATGCAAATGCATGCCGCGGCTGTGAAGCATTAGGGAAGGGTTATGCCCGCGCAACCCATTTTACTGTATAGGCGCTTAATACAGCGCCTATACAGTAACCTGGGTGCGCTGGTACCTATCATTTCAAATGTCATTTGAAATGACAGGCACCAGGAAGTGTAAAAAACAAAATTTTTAAATACCTGTCGGAGGGCCGCGTGGGTCCAGGCGGTCAGCGGGCGGCGGGATCCAGGGGGCGGGTGGTCGCGTGTTAAATCTAGGCCGCGGGTGGGTGGGCGCCTGTTCCAGGCGGCGGGGGCGGGTGGACGCGCGTTAGTTTCAGACGGCCGGCGGCGGGTGGTCGCGTGTTAAATCTAGGCCGGGTCGCACAGACGCGCATTCATCCAGGCGGAGGAGCCTGCATTCATTCACT
This sequence comes from Rhinatrema bivittatum, assembly GCF_901001135.1. NCBI lineage: Eukaryota > Metazoa > Chordata > Amphibia > Gymnophiona > Rhinatrematidae > Rhinatrema > Rhinatrema bivittatum. The sequence continues at coordinate 260,603,316 of NC_042617.1, read as the reverse complement.
GCCGGTGGGGGCTGCCTCCGGCAGCCCCCACCGGCAGTGAATGAATGCGCGCCTGTGCGACCCCTGCGATTCGGCGCTCAAGGCAGTCACATGCCGTGACGTCGGGCGTCGTGACGTCACGCCTTGAGCGCCGAATCGCAGGGGTCGCACAGGCGCGCATTCATTCACTGCCGGTGGGGGCTGCCGGCAGCCCCCACCAGCAGTGAATGAATGCGGCGAAAGCAGCCGGCTCCTCCGCCTGGATGAATGCGCGTCTGTGCGACCCGGCCTAGATTTAACGCGCGTCCACCCGCCGCCGCCTGGAACAGGCGCCCACCCGCCCGCGGCCTAGATTTAACACGCGACCACCCGCCCCCCGGATCCCGCCGGCCGCCTGGACCCACGCGGCCCTCCGACAGGTATTTAAAAATTTTTATTTTTTTTTCTGACAGGTTTTATGTGTCCCACAGCATTACATTTTCTCGATCATCTCTGTATCGCTTTTTTTTTAATTGTGTTTTATTGTTTTTGAGTATCTTAAGCGGTGTCGATGGATTTGTTACTAGACTCACAGTCCTAACACCTACTAGGGGGAGGCGGTAAACTAACACGTTAAGGCCACGGCAAAACAGCGGGTTACTAAGGAGATAATATCAGCGCCCGTTACAGTATCGGAGGGGAATAGCTAATTCCTTCATTATACAGCTAATTCGTTCATTTACACATCATATACATGCTGCGTGCGGAAAGGGTTATGTGTCTATTTTACGAAGCGCTAAGGACGCGTGAAACTGGAGACTGTATCGCTGGATCGCCTTACTCATCTGTATTGTGCGCTCCCAGCACGTTACAGACGGGGAATCTTTAACCGCACGTTACTGTATCAACCTGATGGGATGCTGATGGTAGATTCCTCACCCCTTCTCTAACCACACAGCCCTTCTAGTAGGCCACACCTTCAGAGGGATCCCAGTGGGGCCCTGCACACAGATCTAGAAAGAGCCCTGGTGCATGGTCTCCAGCCCAGGACCTTTACTGCCATGCCAAAGAACATTTAGGTTCTTTTGGGGGATTTAAAATAAGGGAGGGGGGAATTCTATGGTGATTGCATAAGAAGGCCTGGTTCTGATTGAGCTGGAAGCCCAAAGGTGCAGGAGGAAACTAGTGAGTCGAAAAAAAAAACTTTAGAAAAATTAGCTTGAGTAGACAAAGAAATGGGCATACAGCAATGAATACTAAGAGAGAAATAAAGAAAAATATTAACTAAATTTGCCATTTAATAAATGTACAGTTTGGGGATGAAGTAAAGAATGATCCAATTGCAATTTCAGGATTTTCAGTTCAAAGTCTTTCGATCTATCTCAGGACCTCTGAGAGTGTAGCACCTCTTCAGGTATTATCCTTGAATGCAGGACTCGTACTTAGTCCCAGAGCTAAGTCCTTTAAAAATCTACCCCATTGGGAACATGTCCTAAAATACCCCATTTCAGATCTTCAAATTTGTGATTTTGCGCTAAATAATGGGATATGATAGAGCCTGAATTTTACGTGTGTTGAGACAGCTCTTGTACTCAGTTAATCATATCTTTATAGAGCATTTTATTTGGCCGACATAAACTTTGTTACAAGGGCACTGCAAAAAGTACACAACATTGGGTAGGTGAGCAGTCAGTACTGCTTTTAAGATTAATTACTCTTCCCAAGACTGGCTCAGTCCATTGCGCGCCAACAATAGATTGGTCACAAAAATTACATTTTCCACACGGTTTGTGATCACTGATAAGGGTTGATATTGAAGGTATTTCTAAAGGTAGAAAAGAATGTACAACTAGGTCTTTAATATTTCTACTTCTTTTATATGCAACAGAGGAGGTTTCTCAAAAATTGGATATAGTGCTAATAACTGCCAGTGCTTACAAATAATAGAAGTAATTATACTCGCTAGGTGGGAAAGCAGAGTTGCTTACTTGTAACAGGTGTTTTCCTAGGACAGCAGGATGTTAGTCCTCACAGATGGGTGACATCATCAGATGGAGCCCGGCACGGAAAACATTTGTCAGTTTCTAGAACTTTGACTGGCACACTGAGCATGCCACTATCCACGCGTTCTCGCAGGGTCCATCTTCAGTCTCGTAATATAGAATTCACGAGCAAAAAATAAAATAAAACAAAAGAAGAACCCAACTCCATGGGGTGGCAGGTGGGTTTCCTGAGGACTAACATCCTGCTTGTCCTAGGAAAACACCTTACAGATAAGCAACTCTGCTTTCTCCTAGGACAAGCAGGATGGTAGTCCTCACAGATGGGTGAATACCAAGCTACAAGCTGCTCCCTGGTACAAGTATGATCAACCAACACCGAACGGGCACAAAAACTTACTGCGGTGCTGTTGGTAAGATAGGGAGAAGCCTGAATCCAAACCATGGGCCTTAGGCAGGGAGAGTTGGGTTTAAGCCTGGAACAAGTTGCGAAGGACAGATTGTCCAAAGCTACTGTCTTGTTGATCATCCTTGTTCAAGCAGTAGTGGGCAGCGAATGTGCATAGAGAACTCCACGTCACAACCCTGCAAATTTTGGCAACGGGGACTGCCCACAAGGGGGCACTGATGCCGCCATAGGTCTCAGAGTGATCTTTAACATGGCCTTCAAGCTGAAAGCCCGCTTGTGCATAGCAGAAGGAGGTATAGAATCTGTCAGCCAATTGGATAGAGTTTGCTTGCCCACTGCAACTCCCAATCTATTCTTGTTGAAAGATATGAAGAGCTGAGTGGACTGTCTGTGACTTGCTGTGCATTCTAAATAGAAAGCTAAGGCCCTCTTGCAGTCTGTGTGTAGAGCCCATTCGCCCTAGTGCAAATGGGGCCTTGGAAAAAAGATGGGCAGAACGAGAGACTAATTGAGATGAAAATCAGTAACCTCCTTAGGGAGGATCTTGGGATGCGTATGCAGGACCACCCTATCATGAAAGAATTTTGTGTAGGGTGGATACCTATCCAAGGCCTGAAGCTCACTAACCCTACAAGCCAAAGTGACTGCTACCAAGAAGAGAACCTTCCAGGTGAGGAACTTCAGATCGTAGGAGCACATAGGCTCGAAAGGATCTTGTATGGGCCACGCCAGCACTTCATTGAGGTCCCAGGAAACAGGAGGCTGGAGGGAGGGCTTCAGTTGAAGCAGGTCCCACATAAATCGCCTTACTATGGGCTGCACCGAGATGGGTATACCAGCAACACTGTGTTGGTAAGCATTAATGGCACTCAGATGGGCCCCACCGAGGTGGTTTTCAACCCAGTCTCAGAGAGGTACCACAGATAGTCCAGCAACTTCAGAGTGGGACAGGCGAAGGGATCGAAGCCAAGCCCCTTGCACCAGACGGCGAACCTTCTCCACTTCATCTGGTAAGACTTCTTGTTGGAAAGCTTCCTAGAAGCTATCAACACCTGAGAAATGACGTCAGAGAGGTCTAAGGGCTGCAGCACTAAGCACTCAACATCCAGGCCTTCAATACTAACACTCGGAGGTTTGGATGGTGCAGTCCTGCATTATCAGATCCTGCATTATCAGATCGGGCGAGGTCCCCAGACTGATGGGTTCCCTGACTGATAGATTCCGAAGGAGCAGAAACAAAATCTGTCTGGGCCAGTACAGGGCCACGAGAAGCATGGTCTCCCGGTCTTACTGGAGCTTCAAGAGAGTATTCATGAACAGCGGAAGAGGAGGATACGCATACAGGAGACCTGTGCCCCAATGTCGGGCAAAGGCATCTGAAGCTGGAAGTCCATCCATCCTGAACAGGGAGCAGAACTTGCTCACCTTGCAATTGGGGGGGGGGGGCAAATAGATCCAAATCCGGAGTTTCCCAGAGGTGAAAAATCCACTGAGGAACTCTGTGAATCCAGGGACTACTCATGTGGCTGGAATGCACGACTCAGACGGTCCGCCACTACATTCTCTGTACCAGCTAGATACATAGCCCTCAGGAGCATACCCTGCGACAGAGTCCAGAACCAAATCTGCACCGCCTCCTGACAGAGGAGGAACGATCCAGTGCCTCCCTATTTGTTGATGTACCACATTGCAATCAGATTGCCATCCAGATCAGGACTGCCTTGTGGGACAAGCGGTCTCGAAACACCCAAAGGGCATAACGGATCGCATGAAGCTCCAGGAAGTTCATCTGAGACTCCTGAGCAGTTTACCATCCCTGCGTGTGGAAGTCATCCACATGCGCCCCCCAGCCTAGGGGGGAGGTGTTGGTGGTAAGCACCACTTGAGTTGGGGGAACCTGAAAAGGGACACCCTGCTCCAGGTTGGATAGATTCTCCCATCAGAACAGGGAGACCTGAAGGAGTAGTGTGATGGAGACATGCACTTTGAGGTCCTGGGACACCTGCTGCCGCTGCGACCATAAGGTCCATTACACTCCACGCATGCACAGGCAGGCCAACGGGGTGACATGGACAGACACAGCCATGTGACCCAAAAGAAGAAGCAGCAGACAAGCAGAAATCCGTGGGCGGCTGCGGACTATACTCGCCAGCGACGACAGGTCAAACGCCCGATCGCAGGGTAGAAATGCCTTGGCTCCTATGAAGTCTAGGCAGGCCGATAGGCAGAGGTGGGATTTGGGGTAATTGATGACAAATCCCAGAGATTGCAGCACTTGGATGTACAGACATAACCTGTTGGGAGACGCTTTTGATCAGCTAGTCATCTAAGTAGGCGAACACATGCTCCCCTTGACGCCTTGAGGTACACCCCAACCACTGCCCAGGCACTTGGTACAAGACCCGAGGGGCTGACGCAAGGCTGAATGGTAACACCCAATACTGGAAGTGGTCCTTTTCCACACAAAGCGAAAATACTTCCTGTGACTCAGGAAGATCACTATGTGGGAATAGGCATCTTTCAGATCAAGGGAGCAGAGCCAGTCTCCTCTCTGAGGAGTGGAATCAGAGTACCCAATGAAACAGTCTTAAACTTTCTCTTTTGCAGGAATTTGTTCAAAGCCCTCAGATTGAGAATAGGGTGGAGGCACCCAGTTCTCTTGGTATTAGGAAATACCAAGCGTAGAACTCTTGGCCCTTGCTGTGGTGGGGAACGGGTTCTACCGCTCTTGCCATCAACAGGGCGGAAAACTCTGTCAAAAGAACTTCCTGAATAGCAGACAAAACCCACAATGGACATGGGGGAAAGTCTGCAGTGACATTCCTGAAATTCAGCCAGTACCCTCGGTGAATGATAGAACTCACTGGTCCGATATTACTGGGGGCAAAATGACTCAGCCTGCCCCTGACTGGAGGGCAGGATGCTGAGGATATGGCAAACTGACTCGCGCTCCCTCTCCCCCAGTCAGAACTCCATAGCAGTGCTTTGCTGGGTGGCTGGCTGGGGTCTGGGTGTCCGCTGCTTTCGGAAACGACCCCTGGAACAAGCGCAAGGTGTATGAGCCTGTGAGGCCAGAGGATAACATTTCCTCTGATGAAGGGATTTCCTCGAGCCCTGCCGTGAGGACTTCCTTACTGAGGCTGGTGGGTCAGAAGTACTAGCCAACAATTGCTGAAGGGTCTCATGGTGGCCCTTCAATTGGGCCACCCTGTCCCTGACCTTATTCCCGAAGAGATACTTTCCCATACAGGGTAGGTCTGCCAGCTTTTCCTGGACTTCCGGGCAGACGTCCGAAGCGCAGAGCCAGGCCATCCTGTGGGTGCCAATAGCTGCTGCAGCCATTCTCGCTACTGTTTCAAAAACATCGTAGGTGGACCTCACCTCATGTTTCCCTGCCTCCAGACCCTGCTGTACCATGCTGGGAACACATCCTGTTGCTGCTGTGGCAGATACTCTGACAGCTCCTGGACCTGCTTCCACAGGTTCCGGTTATACTGGGTCATATATAATTGGTAGGAGGAGATACGGGCGATGAGCCCTGATACACCTTCCTAGCTAGGGCATCCAGCACCCTGTGATCCTGCATGGAGGGGGCAGAGGTGTGGGTGCGGGAGTGCTTTGCTTTTTTGAGAGCGGAATCCATTACCATGGATTGGTGTGGGAGATGGTGTCTCTCAAACACCAGTGCGAGTTGGACTAGATGGATGGCATCCGCCTTCCTATTAATGGGAGGAATGGATTCAGGATGTTCCCAGATCCTAAGGAGAAGTTCCTTAAAAATATCATAGACTGGGACAGCCACTATCTCCTTTGGGGCATCAACCAACTGGAGGACCTCCAGTATCTTAGGCTGAGTGTCTTCTCCTGTGAAGAGCTGAAAAGGGATGGCCTCAGCCATTGTTCGGACAAAGCCCGCAAAGGAGGAGGTCTCCTCTGGGATTAGATTAATGCCTTTCATCTGGAGGGCGAAGCCTCCGAAAGGATCTCACCGGAGTCTTCAGAAAAAAGATTCCGTGGTATCATCACCCCAGGGATCATACGGGGGCCTCTTCCTCGCTAAGGGCCCCCTGGTAGCTGGCATGGATGCCCCTGTCCAAGCTTCTTGGTTTTGACACTGAGGGGCAATTGATGGCCCCGAGGACACCAAAGGCACCGAGATCCCCAATGGCCCAGGAACAGGATCAGGAACTCCAGTCTTGGGGCAAGTGGACCCAAAGGTGCTGATGGTCATAGTAAATCTTCCTCCTTGGAGGACCCAATATGGGAATCGTTCCATAGGAGGGCATCGGTGACCACTTGAGGAACCGATGGTCCTCTAGGCACCAGTTGCATCAGAAGGACACCTAGCAGGACATCAGACACTCTCTCTAGCAGGGGCGCCAAGAGAGACGGTGCAGGTTTTGGCACCGGCATGGGGGCCGATGCCAGAGGCGGCTCAATACCCTGCAGGGCTCAGAGCACTGCCATCTGAACCCTGTGGTCCAATTCCTTCTGAAAGTCTGGCAAAGTTAGGACAGATGGCAGAAAAGGCATTACCAGAGCCTCCTTGGAGCCCCGAGGAGGCTTGGTGTCTAGCACCAATGCTGGTGGGGAACGCCTGAGACTCCCGGGTCTGATAGAGGATGACGACTCCTCTTCACGGGGTCGCTTCAGTGGCGGCATGGCAGCCGCTGATGCCACACCAGATCCGAAGCCATGCGCCAAAGGCGACTGGTAACTATGCTTGCTGAACTTCTCGCGATGCTCAGCCTGGTCTTTCCCTGGCACCGAGGAAGCTGAAGAGCCCGATGCCTTGGAGTACGACGACACCGGAGACTGCTTATCACTGGCTCCTCTTGAGAGAGACTGGCCTGCCAAGGGCATGGAAAGGGGCGGTGTATCCAACGGCTCCTAGGTGTCGATGCCTTTAATGCTGGAGTGGATGGAGCAGACTTATTGGGCCTAAAAGGTTTCTCCATTTTATCCAGCTGTGCACGATGGCCCTTGGGGATCACCTGATCGCACAAATGACGTCCGCGTATCCTCTGCCCCCCAGCAGGAGGATCAAACCTCATGCAGATCAGTAATTGACATGGTCCACGGGTACTGGGGGCACCGTCGAAACCGGACAACATCATGAAAAACTGCAGACGAGCAGTCAATGGCCGTCGGCGACATGCCAGGAATCACCCGCAACAAAGGGGGGGAAAAGAGACCTACTAGTGCATTGGCCAGGGCACCGACCGGAAAAGAGGGACACGACGCTGACAAGCCAAAAAACTGGATACAGTAGTTTGAGAAAAAACTAAAGGCAGATTTCTGTAAAAAAAAAAAAAAAACAAAAACGCAGGAGAGTGGGCACTACATGTTGAGCACCTGATCTCCGACGTATGCCCAGCCACCTCTCCTGGGCGTGCAAGTCCTATATTTAAACGAGGGGTCACGCTAAGAGGAAGCGCTGAAGACTATTACGTCCCCTTAGCGCCTCCTTGGCCCAGGAGAGGTGGCTCTCTTGGCAGGTTCAAGAAAACAGATGCTCAATATTAGGAGCATCTGTTTTCGAACCCGCTGACGGCGATCAATTAGGAAAATGGACACCGTAAAATTCAGCGTCCATTCTCTTAACTGGACTGGTCCGACACATTTTATTTTATTTTTACATTTTTTGTTCCTCTGACTTAATATTGCTAGGATATTAAGTCGGACGGTGTACAGAAAAGCAGTATTTTCTGCTTTTCTGTACACTTTTCCGGGTTGCTCATATTAACGCCTGCCTTGGGCAGGTGTTTAAATTTTTGAGCATAAAATGTGCGGATTGGCTGCACATTTTACTTTTGGAATTGGGCTGAACTGACTTATAGCCTCATCAACATGCATAGTTTTCAGGGGGTTTGGCCACGCTTATTCGAGGCGCTAAACCCCTTACAGTACAAGGGGTTATAGACGCCCGTTGAAATCACGCGGTCAAACCCCTGTTAAACAGTGCGCACGGCCGAGCGCACTTTACAGAATTGGCCTGTGAGAGCAGTAGCTCCACCACCATGAGGCAGTTACTTCACGTCAAAAAAGAGATTGAAGAGGGCCCTCGCATGGATACACGGATAGTGGCAGGCTGGGCATGCTCAGTGTGGCCAGTCAAAGTTCTAGAAACTTTGAAGAAAGTTTTCAGTGCCGGGCTGCATCTGATGTCACCCATCTGTGAGGACTACCATCCTGCTGTCCTAGGGGAGAATATTGTAAAACACACACTAAAGATGATTTGGTAGAAGTATTTCTATCAAGTAAAAGCCTAGTCCATTCTGCATGTTTTGTAAACTTTTCTGATGATGTCAAAGGATAACCCCGTTCAAGTAATCACTTACTCAAATCCTTAAAAATTGACCTACTGGTACATTATTTCTTAAACCAGTAGGTTGAAAGCTAGAAATAATGTAATAAATTATTTCTTTCAGATGGTTTATGGTACAGAGATGTTTCTAATTCTGTTACTTTGTTTCAGAACCTGAATATCCAAAAAGGATAGTTCTTCAGTGCTATATATCATAGTAAACTGGAGGTTCGAATCTTGAGAATTCAGCCATGCAGTGAACTGCTGCAGCTGGTCCATAGTTTTACAATTATTTTATGTCTTGAGAAATGTATAATTAGAAATGTGGCAGACAAAAACTGAACTGGAAATAGCAGAAGCCATGCTCTGTATGCAATGCAACAATGGAAAACAAAAACATTAACTTTATGGTCACTTTATTGTTTTTGGTGAGAGTCTGTCTGTATTCTGTATGTGTTACTAAGGTAAGGGTATTCTGCAAGCTTCTAGTTTCTGGTGTAGAGTCTATTACAGTTGTGGCTTGTTCTGTTTTCCTAATAGGAGGTGTATTGGTGTTTAGGGCCTGGTATAATATTTGTAGTGTTGCCTTTTCATAGATAGGGTTATTACTGTTTGAGTGTGTTCAATAATACAGGTGTAACTTTGTGCAAATTAGTTTGTGTGCATTATTGCAGATCCTGGGGCTGTGTTAGGTGCTATATTTCAGTTTCCATTTCTCCAGTTTTGCACTGCATGCAGAGTGGCTTTTTTGAGTTTCCATTCTGGTTTCTGTGTTCATATTTGTAATTTGTGGTCTTTCTGTATTTGGTGATGGTTGGTTGTGTGTGTGTGTGTGTGTGTGTGTGTGTAAGTAGGACTATTGTGCCTGGTAGTAGAGGGAGTTAGTATTGCTGTTACTGAGATGGTACCAGAACCAGAACATCTTTTTTTCTATGGTGAGTTGTACGGGGAATGTCCTAGTTCAATTCTGCAGTCATTGCTAGGGGATCAGGGGGTTCCTGTGGATACAGAGTGCATGTTTACATTTAGCCCCATGACTGTCATGTGTTCAGTGTGTCACACATGTGAGAATCATCTGTCAGGTGTGTTCCAACCGAAAAAGGTTTGAGAACCACTGCCCTAGATGTATTTCAGAGTCTCCAAACTCCCAAATCTCCTCTCTTGCTCTGGGGCAATGACTCCTTCGGTGGGGGTCTCCAGATGAAAAAACCAATACTTACTCCTCTTCAAATGGTAATCAGGATCTTTCAGATGAAAGGTCCAGAGCAGTGGGGAAAATAAACTCCTCCTCTTTCCCCACACGTGGTCAGGAAGAGTGGCAGCCAGTTTTCTCCTGAAAGAAAAGAAAAAAAATCTCCACAAAAATATTCAGTTACTAAAACAGACACTCCACTCTCCATCTCCTGGGTCTGAGAGGGAACAGCAGATCTTCCTTTGTCCTGATCCTTCTCAGAAGCAGGGGGATTTTCCCCCATGACTAAGGACCAGGGAATCAACAAAACTACAAAAAAAAAATTAAAATTCAAAAGTAAATACTTTTTCCTTAAGTAAATCCACAGAATAACACTGTGGCAACCTCTCCAGCCAGATTGTGGACTGAGCAGGTTATAACCGCCTCCTTCCTCTTCTGGGAACACCAGACCGTGAGGCCTGGCCTACCAGAGACCAGGAACCAAAGAAAGTTACGTTTCTTCTAAATCCAACAAAAATGCCACATTGAACTCCCGTTCAGAGCTCCCAATTTTAGACAAACCTTAACAGGGTGTGCTGTAAGACATGGTACACTCCTCTCCTAACTCCTACCCCCCATGTTCCTAGACGAGGGCCATCTAGTGGAGATCCCAAGGGGATCTGTACATGTACAGACAGGTCAAGTTCCTCAGGTCAGATCTCAGGTATTCTTATCAACATAGCCAAGTACTCGCAACATGGCAGTTTTCATGGATCACAGTATCTGAGATTAACAGCAGCTCAGCGGTCCTCAAGTATTTGGACCTAGAAAGTGTTCCCGGAAATCTCCTCCTTTCTAGTCCCTGGGAATAATGTGGTTCTCCGGGGGGCACAGCTCCTTGCTCTGCGAACAGTCAATGCAAGATCTCCTCATCTGTGTTTAATGTACTGTCATCACTGCCCTATGGTGGCTCAGAGGCCAAACACTGGGCCCCCAGCTGGAAATCCCGTCTAAGCCAGTCCTGATAGCAGGACAGTGGGAACTGGAAAATAGTAATACACTAGGAATAGAAAATCTCAGAGCAGAAATCAATAGACAAGACGCTGGCACTCAGCTTGCAGGTGGTTTAAGCTGCATTGAAGACTGCAAGCTGAAGGTTCTTGGGATGGAATTCTGGAGTGTGGTGTCCTGGGTGAACCAACATTTCTATCTGTTTATTTATTGCAAACTTCATATGGAGTGGAGGAGTAGCCTAGTGGTTAGAACAGCGAGCTACAAACCAGTGAAGCCAGTGTGCAAATCCCACTGCTGCTCCTTGTGACCTCGGGCAAGTCACTTCACCCAGCGTTGCCTCAGGTATGAACTTAAAAGTGAATTTTAAAAGTCCGGCACACGCATGAATTAGGGGTTGTACAAATAAGTTGGACTCGCGCACAGCCTCACTGATTTTAAAAAAGCCCGCCCAGATATGCGTGTAGCTCCCGCAGGGCGAGCATGCAACTTTAAAGTTTTCAAAAAGGGGCGGGGCATGAACCAGAGATGTGGGCACCTGGGCGCACGCCCAGATCCCCTGCCGCGAAAATTTACTTCTGCTATGGAGGAGGTGCGAATTATAAAATAAAGAAAAATAGGCAGATCTGCGGGGGGGGGGGGGGGGGGGGGGGGGGGGTGGGGGGGGGGGGGGTTAAGGGGTGGGGCTAACTGGAGGGGAGTGAAGGGTATTAAACTAGGGGAGTTTGGAGGACCTCTCCCTTAACTGGGCAAATGGGACGAGCTGGTTTAACTAGCAATGATGTTGGTACACGCCACTTTTAAAATCTCCCGACCTATGACATGTGCGTGCCCAGTTAAAATTTGGCACACGTGCGTGCAGCCAGGGTATTTTATAACATGCGCGCATATGCACCCATATGTTATAAAATTGCCGTGTCCCTGGGTGCAGGCCGATGTGTATGCGCACATGTGTGCCCATGTGCCAGTTTGAAAGTTATCATCCCTGATTGTGAGCTCCTTGGGGACAGGGAAATATCTATAGTACATGGATGTAATCCACTTTAGAAGTGTCAAAAAATGTAAATATAAAATAAACAAATTGTCACCACCTGTCAAAGCTCTAGGCAGACTCGCATAAAAACACACATAATACAATATCACACCTAAAACAATAAATAGATAATATTAAACAAAACACAAAATCAAGCAATATAAACAGACAATAGCATAAATCAATACAATGAGACAGTAACAACTCAAGAACATGTCCAATGGCCCTACCCTTGCTTGCCAATAAATAAAACATATCAGTCAACAGCTCATTGAAATAAAAATGTCTTGCACATAGACTTAAACGTTTTTCGAGTTAGATGTCATTTGTAGGCTTTCAGGGAGGGAATTCCAAAAAATAGGAGCGGCCACCAAAAATGCTCTGTCTTGTTTCAGCCAACCTGGAGAATCTTATTTGGTGAAATGTAAAACTCCTCGTTGTGATGAGCGCAGTGCTCATTATGGAATACGAAGCATAGCTGGTTTTAATGGGAGTACCTCTTTGAAAACAGGGTTTCTGAAGCAAGTAGGGATCAGTTGATCTAGGAGCAGGGTAAACGAGAGGGGACAGTTTTTGTCATTTTGTTGTATGCAACTTTAATATCAAAACAGTGTTTTCCTTTAAGAGTCAGTGGGCCGAAAAGGTTTTTTGTATCACTTTATTTGTTCATGGACCTCATGTGTTAAAGAAAGCTGAAAAAGCTTTTCCTTTAATGAACCTTCTTTAAATAATTGAAGATCCAGTAACCTGAGGCCTGATGCTTCTGGCACCCCCCATCATTCACATTCCTCTTGCAGTGAACTCTGTTTACCACCACCTCCTGTTGCCTATCAGTGCAGTTTCTAACCCACTGTAAGACCCATTCAGGGGTAGGCAATTTCCTGTCACCATGGACACCATGGTCACCATGGACACCAGCCCTCTCAAGTTTTCAGGATATTCCTCTTGAATATACATGATAGGTTTGCATGCACACTGCTTCAATTGTATGCAAATCTATCTAATGCATACTCATGACAGATATCCTGAAACCTGGGCAAATTGGTGTCCACACAGACTAGAGTTTGCTTACCCCTGGATCCACCCCTAATGCTGCCTAATTTGCTTGAGTGAGGTGGAATCTAATTACTTGGGCATTTGGGAAAGAAAGTTTATCAGATTTGTTGACATTACTTTCTCCTGTTGAGCATCCTGATGAATCCATGTTGCCATAATACGTTAGACTTCAGATATTTCAGGCTTTTCCTTTGATAATGAGTCCGCTAATTTCTCCTCCAACAAGGTCAGGCTAACTAGCCTATTTTGCCAGCCTACTCCCCGCTCCCACTTAATCCTTCCCATCTTCAGTCCTCTAGATCTGCTTTTTTCTCCATCAAATGACTCAATAGGGTTGTCTGTGGTGCTGCCAGCTCCCATAAGCTCCCTGAATATCATGAGCTATATCTTGTCTGATTTCATTGCTTTATTTAATATTAGTTTAACTTTCACCTGATAAAGGCATTCACATAAATACAAAGGTATAATACCCACAAGAGTGTTTTTTTTCATTGGAAAGGAAGTTATAGAACAAGGTTCCCTGTTATGAATCAGGAGAGGAGGGGAATATATTTAGCAGGAACATAAGGAAATTGTAAAGAAATATGGCCTCTCTGGCCTTTAAAGCTGTGGTGTGGTTGGTGCAACTTGGTGGGCAAACCCGCTAGGGCCCATGTCGACAGCTGGCAGATGCGCCCTGTGATGGACAAACTGGAACATTGACCTATACCCACCAGCTTTCCCTGCAAGTTGAACTCTTGGGTTCTGGCGGCCGTCAGGACCTAGGTGGGTTCTGGGGTGATTAGGCAGATGATAGTCCAAACACAGGTTGAAGTCAGAGCTAGTGGCAGGGTAGCAGACACTGGAGATGGGACAGAGGTTGGAGCAGGGTAGCAGACAAGATGTGGTCAGTTCCAGGCAGCAAGCAAGAAGTGATCTGGGTCCAAGCAGAGGTCAGTATCGGGAGATCAAGCCAAGGGAGGACATGGAAGATGGAGGCAGAGATGAGAACAGGGCAAGGCAATCAAGGACAAGGACCAGATGGATAAGGCAACACAAATCAGGGACACAGGAATGCAGGAACACAAGCAACATGCACTGGAGGCACAAGGCACTACAGGAGACCCATTGGCTGAGGCATCTACTGCTCCCAAAAAGCATCTAAAATAGAGGGAAGGCCAATGATGTGATCAAAGGGTGCCAGGGCTTGCTTTCTTGCTGCGGGGCCCTTAAGGAGCAGAGAGGTCGGGTGCGTGGGCACCTAGGGGAAGCCAGAGAAAGGCGGCATGGTTACATCCTCTGGCTGTGCTCGGCGGAGTTAGGGAGCTGGCAGCATTCTGGCATGAAGGACTGCCAGTAGTGTTGGGATAAGTGAGATGGCTCGCGGGTCAATCCTCGCAAGCCGCCATACATAATAGTAATATTATTCACAGAAAGGATGGACGGGCATCTAATAGAGATGGAGAACAAAAATAGTTCAAAATTCAAGAAAGCCTGGGACTGAACACAGAAGATCCTTGACCATGGGTGCCAACCCTGGTCCTCAGCACCACAAACAGGCTGGTTTTTCAGGATACCACAATTGAATATGTACAGAGAGATCTGCTTGAAATGGAGACAATGCATGCAAATCTATCTCATGCATATTAATTGTGGGATGTCATAAAAATCAGGCCTTGAGGACCAGCGTTGGCCAACCCTGTCCTTGACAGTGGAAAAGCCAGAGACCATTAGGGTCTGCAGTAGGAAAAGGAAAGGGGGCAGACTAGATGAGTCCTGTCAGTATTATCTGCCATCTAGAGAGTGAGATTTTTTTTCTATCATTTAGTGTAATTTGTGCAATGATGCCACAGATAAAGGAGCCAAACTAATAATTCCTAATTAGAACAAGCAGCAGCAGCCATTAGCTCTATGCCCCTCTGGAGCAGTAAATCCCTCATGAGAAATACTTGTATTAAGGTTTAGTTTTCCCTAGAGAGGGTTGGAGGGGAGACAATAGAAGTTATTTTTGTATAGTGATCTCACATCTGGTCTCAGGCAAATTTTTTTTCAGCTCAGCCCACTTTTCGTGACACTGTTTTCCCATCAAGGCTAAAATCTTAAACAATCTTGATTCCTTTGCTGGCTGGCCTGGAGATGGGTGGGGGCTTTGAAAGAATTGCAGGAAACCAAAAGGCATCAATATTTATGCTAGGAATGTTTTAGACAATATAGGAGAAAGCTGGGGACTTGGTGGACTCTGGGTCTCGTCAATTAGAAATAGATCCAAACGAAAGAAAAGAGAGCTGGAGAGGCCTGAAGTCTCTCTACCGTGTTTACGTTGGCAACTCCGTTTTTTCAGAAATAATTTGTCCGCACAGAGCAGTCGAGACCTTTGGCAGAGCTGAACTGATGAAATGTCTATGAGGATTGATGTCGCTGGCCTGATATGGGAATCCCAGCAGTGAAAGCTCATGACTCCCTACTGCTCAGGCTGGCTCTGACTGCTTAAAGCAGAACACTGCAGAGCGGATCCAGCCACAGAAACTCAGCACAGAATTGTTTTCGGGGGGGTGCTGGCAAAATGTTTTCAGTTCATTTTGGTTCTGTTTGGTTTGTTTCCATGGGGGAGTTTTGGTTTGTTTTGGTAAATAGTGCACGCTATTTGCAGCCATGATTTTAAATTGTTATACTAGGGGAAGCTACCACCCCCCCCCCCCCTTGCACCCTGTCCCTGTGAAAATGTTGGGCTAGACACCTCACCCACTTGACATGAAAATTACTAACGAAACACTCCCTTTCCTCCTTCTCCCAAGAAGTCCAGCTGAAAAGAATCTAAGGCTAACTGGGAAGACACATGCTTCGGTCCTCACGGCTAAGCATCCAGCATTCCCTGATGGCAGCTCTGTTAGTGTACATACAGGCTCACTCTAACACGCCGGATGCTTAGCCAAGAGGACCAAAGCTTATGTCCTGCCAGCTAGATTTTGGATCCTTTCAAGTGGAACCTTTTGAGAGTGGGGGGAAGGGATTGGGATGGAAGATTTTGGTATTGAGGTTCACTTTTGGGTAGGTGGGGTGTGTGTTTGGCTTCTGGCAGGAGTCAGAGGAGTGTTGTGGCGCATCTTACCCAACATTTTGAAAGGGGTGGGCAGGGCCGATATGTCCGCTAGCTGAACTAGGTGGTTAACTACCAGCGCCAACCCTTAGGGGGGCACCAAAAACCACAAGCATGACCCTTAGGCTAGCTGAAGAGAGAAAGGAGAGAGGGCTGCGGGTGGAGGACCATTTCCGCCTGCGGCCAAAAAAAAAAAAAAAAAAGAGGAGAGAGGGCTGTGGAAGAAGCCATCCCGCATGCAGTAGAAGACATGAAGAGAGGCCTGGAGCCTGAGAGCTTGAAGGAGGAAGAGGCTGCTGCTGTGCATGTGCTGGTGGGGGAGAGTGAGTGAAATATGTGTGTGTGTAATTGAGCATGTATGGAGAGATCCTAGGAGTGTGATTGATAGCAGATGCGTTTGAGATTCAAAACGAATGGAGCGAGCGGTGTGTGTGTGTGTCTGTGAGTGTGATTGAGAGCATGTATGTATTTATGATTCAAGCATGTGTATAAAGAACATGCGTCTGTGGTTGAGAGAGAGAGAGGAAAAACTTTGAATGCAGCAACAGTGCTCCAGCGACTGCTAATCCATGACAATTCTGGAAATCAAAGGTTCCCCGGTAAGAAGAGAGGTTAATTTAGTTTTATCCTTATTAGTTTTAACTATCGCTTTGGCTGCTATTTGATGTGTCTGATGTACTGAAATATTTTTATTGGTATTTGGAAAATATTTATGAGTTTTCAGTTTTTGGACACTGTTCTCTTTGTCAGCTGTTTTGAAATATTTCTTTTTATTAGGCTGATTTTGCTGTTATGATTAAAGATTTATATTTTTTGATGTTATTGTTTGATATTTTATGAGGCTTGGTGATTTTCTTTTTTCATTGTTGCACTGTATACACAGTCTGGCTGCTTGTGGTTTTTCAGTTCACTATTTTGTTTTCACATTTCTGTTTCTATTTTACGGTCTCTTTATTTTGTATTTGGTGTGGGTCTCTCTGTGCTCTTCATATGTGACTGAGGTGAGGTAATCTGCTAGTGTGTTATTTCTGTGTAGGAGTCTATAGCAGGCTGGCTTGTTCTGTTTTCCTAATAAGAGGTGCATTGGTGTTTTAGGGCCGTTGTAATATTTGGAGTGTTTCCTTTTCATAGGTAGGATTGTTACTGCTTGAGTGCTGGCATTAGTGCTGCGTCGGTATGGGAGGTTGCTACATGTTGTTGTAATTTTGTTTTACTCTCAGTTTATTGAGAGCCAAGCCCACACCCAACATGCGTTACTATAGGCCTAATATCATATCGGTTCCAGTTTCTTCTTTACAGGGTTTTTTTGGTTGGCACCACAACGTCAACGTCAACGTCAACCACGCCCTTCTTCTAAAACAGCTGGCAAACATTGGTTTAACAGGTGCCACACTAAACTGGTTCAAAACATTTCTAGAAAACAGAGGATACAGAGTCAAAATTCATAATAAAGATCCCAATACCACCCTTCTAATAGAGGAGTGCCGCAAGGATCATCACTTTCACCCAACCCTTTTCAATGTCTACCTGCTACCACTCTGCCAACTACTTACAAAATTAAGCCTGAAACATTTCCTTTTTTGCAGACGACGTACAGATCGTAATCCCTATAAAAGAATCAATCTCAAAAACAATGGAATACTGGGACAGTTGCCTATTAGAAATTAAACTTCTCCTCAACAGTCTAAACCTTGTACTCAATGCTTCGAAAACAGAATTCCTGCTTCATATCACCGGAAAACAATAACACACTTCCTAAACCACCCACACTCCTTCAATCAACCCACGTAAGAGACTTAGGAGCCATCCTAGACAATCGTCTCAACCTCAAAACATTCATTAACCAAACCACCAAGATTGCTTCTACAAATTACATATCCTGAAAAGAATAAAACCGCTGTTTCACACTCAGGACTTCAGAACAATCTTGCAAGCAATAATCTTTTCCAAACTAGATTATTGCAACTCATTACTATTAGGCCTCCCAGCTTCTTACACCAAACCTTTACAAATGGTTCAGAACTCTGCAGCCAGAGTCCTTACAAATTCCAGGAAAATTGACCACATTTCACCTATTCTCAAAAACCTCCATTGGCTCCGATCCACTATAGAATCATGTACAAACCATTAACATCATATACAAAACTATCAACCAACACACGCAACTTGACCTACAAATACCACTTAAAAAATTCACCTCCGCCAGGCCTATCAGGGAACACTACAAAGAGTCACTCCAAAATTCCAAAGGCCAAAACCTACCAACATAAATCCTTGAGTCTCAGAGCCTTCTCATCAGGCAGGTCCAGCTCTCTGGAACTCGATCCCACCCTGATTTGAGACAAGAGCCCATGCTCTTTAACATTTAGGAAAAGACTAAAAACTTGGCTTTTCAAAAAAGCATTTCCAAGCCTTGAATAAAACCTCCTCTCACTAGCACTAACTCGTATGCAATAATGGAATGTAAACACGAATCAACAAACCTCAAACCCTCTCTCACTAATTCCTGCTGAATATTTATCATACTATTACCATTCACAACTGTCATATTTATTCATTTGATTACCTATGTACCGTTTCATAGTCTTATTTTTTCACTTGCTATTCTAATGTATCAATAGGCTGAAATGTAAATATTGTGCTGTTCAATTTCTCCCCTTCCATCCCAAGTTTATTTTCCTTGTTTTTTGTAACTTTCCCTCTCCCTTTTTCTGATTCACTGTATTTAAAGTTCAAGGTTCTTATTGAAAATATTGTTTTTACGTTACGTTATGCTTTACACTCCTTGTTATTTGTAAACCGGGTTGATGTGATGCCTATCATGAAACTCGGTATAACAAAAACAATAAATAAATAAATAAATAAATATAATATACATGTTGTTTTTCATGTAAAATCTTTTTATAAATGCAATTTTTTTAAAATTGTGTGTGGAGGGTGTAACCGGTAGGCGGGGGAGGAGAGGCACTAAGCTAGAGCAGTGATGGCAAACTCCAGTTCTTGAGTGCCACAAACAGGCCAGATTTTCAGGATATTCTCAATGAATATGAATGAGATAGATTTGCATACAATCTCATGCAAATCAATCCCATGCATATTCATTGTGGATTTCCTGAAAACCTGGCCTGTTTGTGGCACTGGAGGACGGGAGTTCATCATCACTTATCTAGAGTGCTTAACACTCTTGCACCAACCCTGAGGGTGGGGTGTACAGGGGGTTGCAGGTAGGTTGGCAGTTCCCCTGGCATAACAATTTTACATTGTAGGTGCAAGGGGGATACCAGGTGGCTGGCAGGCCCTCCTGACATAACAATTTTATATCACTGGTACAAGGGGGAGATTCCAGAGGCTGGCAGCTACTCCAGCAAAGAAGCAGCAAAATCCAAAAATTAAACATCTGAAAATCTTTGGATGAGTAAAATTTTTGGTTCAGTTGAAACAAACCAAACCAAAACTTGACTCATTTGTCACGTTTTTCCTATTCAGGAAAATAGAATGCACATCCCAAATTGTTTCCTCCTATTATATTCCACCATATAAGAGTCTCGGTACATACCCCGTCATACACCCTTTTCTAACACAGAGAGAAGAATCCGATGTGGAAGGAAAGGATCTCAGAATTATATATTTCACAAACGTTACAGGAATTGTGGTGATTTACATTTTTTAGCACAAGCCCCATGGTGGACATACTGTTCTCATCCCACTGAATGTTTTCTTGATAAATCATAATCCCTAATCTGTTTATTCTCCACTATGAAATGTGCAATGTTTACTGAAGCAGATTAACCAAGTAACCAATGCTTTTTTTTTTTTTTTTTTTTATAGTGAAAATGCTCCAAGGCGGCAGCTGGTTTTTTTCCATGGCAATTCTGATTATCCCAACATGTCTTGCAAATGGTAAGTGAGTTATTCTGGCTCCCCAGTTCATTCTCTAAGCTCTTTCAAAGTCAAATCTAATCATCCTGACTGTAGTGAAACAAATACTTGGACCCTTTTGATTGTTATTGGCTGGAAATTCTGCCTTTACCAGCCATGCATTCTTCCTCTTAAGGGAAGGATAACTGTGTATGATTTAAAAACCACTGAGTGACGTCGTCACTACTCCTGCATTTCATGCGACTGAGTCGGACTGTTGAGGAGTAAACAAGTCTTTTGGGATTCTTGGCAAAATTCCTATCCTAGATCTAAGCCGCTCTCTCTCTCTCTCATTCCCAAAGATCTATGGCAGTGCATCTGTGACGGGCCAGGGTGCACCCAAGATACCTGCCGGGGACGGAAGTGCTTTGTGACCATAGAGAACGCAGATGGATTCACCAAGCAGACCAAGGGTTGCTTCTCTGAGCACCTGATGGAGCAGTGCAAGTCCACGGTTCAAGGAACTGCTACAACCAAGTGCTGTGACGCCGATATGTGCAATGGCAACCTCACTATCCACCAGGCCGGTACCGTGTCCCTCTTTTTCTTTTATCTTTCTAATGCCAATCCTTTGTAACTCTGCACAGACAAAAATGCTGCAATGCTTTCTCTAGAATAAAAAGGGAGGGTAGGAAATTGTAAAAATTAGCATCCAAAAGGTGCATGGAACATAAGGATTTGTTTTCCTCATGGTCTCTTGTCTATCGAGAGAAAGTTTGGGTAAGCAGAACCCTTCATGGGCCAGAGGTGTATTGTCCCGTGCATTCAAGGGGCATCTTATTTTTTTACTGCTGAATGGACTAAATGGAATTGCTTCATGTCTTCAGTGGGTCTCTATATAATTTTGGTTGAAATGTCGCAATGCAGAGGAAGTGCTGCTGGATGACCCATCTCCTCGTTGCAGTGGGGAGAGCCAGACCCCTAAACTCGCATGCAAAAGTCTACATTGTGCATATTGCATACGGGCTCTCTAGAATCTGGTCCACAGGGCTATAAAACGTCTCTGAATATCTGAATCTAAAAAAAAACAAACCAGGCCCTTTTTTACACTGTGTAACATATTTATAAACAACACAGAGTACTAGCAGTAACCTTGTTAGTACTGGAGGAAGCTGGCCTCAAGCAGACCAATATTCAAAGAAAGCAGAGTGCCTGGCCTGGCCACCTCAGTTTTTAATCTCCTAAATTTCAGTGAAATTTCAGTTGAAATTAGGCATCCAAAATTTCAGGATAAAAATTGGTCTAATTTAGTTGCCTGAAATGGAGGCATCTACCTGCTGTTCACTCACCTAAATGTAGGTGTTTAAGTTAGGCACTTAGGTCTGGAAATCATCTCCAGCTTACTTTCCATGCCCCCGGTGGCCCCGCCTACCTTTGAGTCTAAATATAGTCTCATAGCCCTAGTCAGTTTTAAAGGCGTTCAAGGGTTTAGGCACATAATTTAAGGTCAATATTCAGAACCACTAATCCAGCTAAGTAGAGGTGGCTGAATATCTGGCCATGTTTAGCAGCCGCCACGTAACCGGATAAACACTTATCTGGCTAAGTGGTGGGTGGAAAATGGGCATTTCGGAGAGCAGCCGACAGCTGGCGGATGCGCCCTGTGATGGGACACACTGGAACTTGACCTATACCAGCCACCTTTCCTGCAAGTTGAGCTCTTGGGTTCTGGCAGCCGGCGGGACCTAGGTGGGTTGCTGGGGGATAAATTGGACCTGCTCAATAACGGGTCTAAAATTACCCAAAGTGGACTTAATCCAGCTAAGTAGTGATTTAATCAGGGATATTCAGCAGCATAGTCGGGCTGAACATTCCTTGTAACTTAGCCAGATAAATCTGATCCGGCTTACATGGCTATGTTTGAATATCAAGCCCTTTAAAAATTAACCTCTTTGCAGCCTGTGAAACCTTTTTTTTGTTTATTGGACTAACATGAGAATTATCCTGAGGTGATGCTGGGTCATTTTTAGATGATGAAAGGATGAGCCCTGTATCACCTGCAGATAATTCTTACATTGGTCCAACATATACATTTTCACCACCCATGTAGAGGCCTTCGATTCTTCAGCTCCGCTACAGATACTAGAACTCTGTACTGCTTACGTCGGTTTACCATTTCACTAGTTGCATTTTCAGGATTGCCACAAAGAGTATGCATGAGACCGATTTGTATAACACTGGTGTTATGACTAGAGGAGTGGACCCTTGGTCCGGCGATGTCCGTAAGGCCCACTGTCGGAAGGCGAGGCCAGTCCTAAGAGTTGCTTCTAGGGTTGAAGAAAATCTGGATGCAGGCGCCTCCTGCAGGTCTAGTTTTCCAGATAGCTGGCGCCTCCAGCAGGTCGAGAGAGCAGACGCTGACGCCTTCAGCAGGTCGAAGAGCCAGGATCAGAAAGTGCTCAGCAGCCAATCCAGGGGTCAAGAGCCAGAAAGTACCGCAGCCAGTCCAGGGGTCGAGAGCCAGAAAGTACTGTAGCCAGTCCAGGGGTCGAGAGCAAGAAAGTACAGCAGCCAGTCCAGAGATCAAGCACGGAGGAAACAAGCAGGAACCACGATCAGGAACAAACATAGGAGCCAAGAAGCCAAGGCAAGGTCTGAAGGCTCAGACCTTGCCTTAAATAGTTCCCTGAAGATTGGGGCTAGCAGGAAGGAACCAACCTACTTCCTGTAGGGGTTCCTTTAAATGAAGACTGCAGCCGCCCGCACGGCCCTAGGGAACTTCAGGGGGCGGAGCTTAGCCGCGCGGGGAAGACGCCGCGGCCATGTTGAGGCAGCAGCCGCTGCTTCTGAAGAAACCACCGACGCCGGCCTCAGCATCGGCGGTCAGCCCTGGTGCTAGGGTGAGTGAACGGCCCCGGTCGCGGCTTGCTGCAGCCGGTGGTCATAATAACTGGAGACCTGGTGGGTGCAAATCTCTCTCATGCATTTTCTGAAAACCTATTTAAGTGTGCCTCCAGGAGAGGGTTGGGAAACACTGACTTAAATTGCCACTTACATATTCTTCCTTCTTAAAATATATTTTAATAAAAGGGAAACGCCTCTCTCTCATCTCTTTCCCCCACTCCCTCCCAGGTGTGCTTGAACCTCAGTGTCATCTTTCAGAAGTCTCTTGTCCTTTTAGAACAGGAATTCTCCCCACCCAAACTCTGTTCTCGAGGGCCGCCAACCGGTCTAGTTTTCAGGATTGCCACCAGGTATATGCATGAGGCCTGTTCTATGAGCGCTGCCTCCAATGTACGCCATTAGATCTCATGCATATTCATGCTGAAAATCCTGGGAAGCCAACTGGGATGCGGCCCTTGAGGACGGCGTTTGTGGAGCCCTGCTCTAGAAACTGCTTTAAAAGCAATTCTGCCCAGCGGAGACTAAAGCAGCTGGCCTCATTACACCATGCATGAATCCAGCTGCTGTAGGGGGGGAATGTGCCCTGGGGTGCTGGGCATCTTCAGAGCACAGGTTTGTGCAACAGGTAATGGCACAGTGCATTATGTGCTACCAAACTTTAAATTGGTCTCTTTATTTTTGTGGGGGACAGGACGGACAGGTTTTTGTTTTGTTTTTTTTATCATTAAATTGGATGCCATGAGTGGAGTCTCAGTGACAAACTGCAGAGATGTCACTGACTGAAAACCAAAATAAAATAAAGGTGGGCCCTGAACATAAGTTGAAAGGTTTCATCCAGATCCTGGCCCTGAAGGGGTTGTGGCAAACTGGAGCCTTCTCCTGACAGGTAGAAGACGTAGAGGATATTTACAGTAAACCTCTTTCAGTCCCAGATCACCTCTCTTTCTCCCCACAGAGCCTGATCCTCCTGCGAAAAAACAACTCCAGTTGATTCTCATTCCTTTGCTGGTGATTCTGCTCCTCCTGCTCCTTGTCACAGTCTATTTCTGCAGAGCGAGGTGGCATCACAGGAAAAGACTCCTGACCAGGCTTCATGAGTTGGGCGATACAGACATGTTGAAGGCATCAATCGTTGGTGACAGCACGCTTGGGGTGAGCTCCTCTCGAAATGTAAGATCAAGTGCATCAGAGCTCAGGAGCTGTGAGAGAAATGAAGATAAATCTTTCTTTATCGTAGGGCATAACAAAGGACATTTCACCCCTGCCTCACTTCCCAACTCCAATACATCAGCCTTTCCTCTCAGCCATGAACCTCACACCAGAGGTGGGCAAGGTCCTCAAGGACCACCAACCAGTCGGGTTTCCAGGATATCCCTAACGAATATTCATGGGGAGAGATTTGCATGCCACTGCCCCATTGGTCAGGGCCTTCTATTTAATGGTGTTTAATTTTTTTCTGGACTGGCAGTTTCCTTCTTTCCCTTTGGACTTCCAGCTCAATTGGGTTATGGCACTGTGAGCTGGGGAATCTCTCCCTATTTTACACACCCCACCCCCTTTCAACTCATTTAGTCCAGTCACTGCAACGATAGGCCTCGGCCAGGAGGTCCGAGCCTGGGCTCCTTCCAGAACCCCTGTATTTGTGGTCCCTAAATCTGAGCACGAGTTATCACTGTTGTGCAATGATTAGGACTCCCTTCCCCCCCCCCCCTTATCCCAGGGGCTGTGAGCACTACCTCTGCAGCATCCCCAGCCAGCCCAGAGTATGGAGGCCCCTAAGGCAAAGATCCAGCCCAGGTCGCCCACATGGCCAGTGTACAACACTGTCCCGGAGGCCCCAGGATGGCCCAAGCCAGTCCTTTTTTGTGCATTAAATAAGCAAAAACATTGAGGGCATCATTCTCTCCCTGCTCACACACTTCTTCACCCTGAGACGTTACTGCAGTTACTACTATTGTTCAGCAATTTTATCATCCCTCTGTCCGCCAATGAATGAAAATATAAAGGGAGAGGTTTGAGTGTTTTCTTGGTGATGTGCTGGGCAATTTAAGTTGAAAGTGGTGTTGTTTTGATTTTCCCTTTGTCTCTCTTAGGATCTATTGGATGATTACTGCACCACTGGCAGTGGCTCTGGGCTCCCATTTCTTGTCCAAAGAACTGTGGCCCGACAGATCACACTTGTTGAATGTGTAGGTAAGAAATCACTTATTACAAAGGATTCTCCTGATCTCCTATGGCCCTATTTTCAAACAGTGACAAGAGCGCATCGGCCTTCATCAGTACACACCCACACCCATGTGCATGCGCACCCAAACAACTGTGGAGAAAGATTAGCATGTCCCTCTTCCTTCTGCTTCTAATACGACTGGAGAGCGTACGACTCACCGCTTATTTGTTTTAAACCCCAAATCCTTGACTGGGAATCCATTGGGATTTCTGATGTGGCAAATACTTTTTTAGGCATTATTTTGTGTAAATAAACAAAACAAGCCCCTTATGTCCAGGTCATGTTCAGTCTGGCCATCTTTCACTCTATGACCCTCCTCCTATCTTTGCATGCACAAAGGGGCTCTCTTTTCGGTCTTCTTGTAAGTTCTTTTCCAGGATCCCCTTTCCATTTTCCATTTCTTCTCTCTCCCTGTCTTCTTTCCTTCCTTTCCTACTTCAGTCTCTGACATTGATCTTTCCCTTTAATCTTTTATCACTATTTCTTTCATCTTTCCTTCCTCACCTTCCATTCCTTAGTCTCCTTCTTTTCACCTCTCATTTAGCTACCACTATCACCCCTTCCCATTCCCCCCCTAACCCTCATCTACCTTCCTTTGCTTTTCATTCTGTCACCAGCCCCAGCTCCTTCCTTTTCACTCATACACTCCCTGGCCTCTGGTGCCTTTCTTCTGTCTCTTACCCTCTATCAAGCTCCTATTACCCCTCTTTCCCTGCCTTCAGAACCCCATTCCCACCCTTTCTTACCGTCACAGTATCCAACTCCTTTCCACTGCCTCTTACACCATCTCCAGTATTCCAAGTCATTCACATCTTCACTCACACCTTCTCCAGCCCTTCTAATACACCCCCTCTCATTCCCACTCAATTGCCAAGTCCCTACTATCTGCCTCAAATCCCTGCTCAGTCTCGGAGTCCCTGATTTCTGCATCCCCAACTCCTTGCTCTGCTCTCCTTATTCTGTCTCCACATACCCACTCTCTCACTTTATCTCAAATTTTCTGACCTCCTGAGCCTCTCCTTACCCCCAATCCCCAAGTCCCTGATCTTCCTCAGTTCCCACGCTCTGTACCTGAAGTCCCATTTTTCCACACTCTGCCCTTCCCCCTTAGTCACCGAGTCCTCGTTCTTCTCCTGCTCTGATTCTGGTTCCCAAGTCCCCATTCTTCACCTGCTTTCTCCCCTCACCAGATCTCCTCCCAAGCCCACAAGTGATAGTCCCCATTCTTCCTCTGCCTTTCTACCCCCACTCAGTTCCCCATTGGTCTCCTGCTCTTTCACTCCCCCCTCCCCATTCTTCATCTGATCTCTGCCCCACCTTCCTACAGAGCTTCCAGGCTGGCATCTGTAACCTGGTCTGGCTGCTTCTGCTGTGGGCACAGCACCTCTTTTTCTCTTTCGGCCCTGTGGTTGAAACCTGAGCTCAATTATTTTAACTGTGGGGCTCTGTTTCTATCAATCTCCATATGGTTCAGATATCAGCTGTTTGAACTGCACAGATGAACAGCTGACTTTTGAACTGTACAGGGCTCCGTAGAGCATGAGCGAGCAAACCTTTTCAGCTGCAGCCCCCCTTTCATCCATACAATTAGTCAGAGAACCCTAAAATAGGGTAAATAACACCACTAATGTTTTAAATGATTTGAAAGATGCTTAATGTTGCAAGCTTTATTTCACAATGGCAAAGAATATCAAAACTATTCAAAAAATAAAATTGGCACAGTAAGACATATATTTATCAATTGCCCTAGTCAATCATTCTTCATTCACACTGCTTCTAAACTCTCTATAGTGTTATCCAACACTATATATCTAGATATAGATATATATATAGAGAGAGAGAGAGAGAGAAAGAAAGAGAGATATATGCATACATGCATGAAGGATATCCTAGATTCTTGGCCTGGTGTCAAATTCTCTTGACAATTAATCAGCTCTTGAACAAGTTGCTAAACCACTGAAAGTGGACAAGGCCATGTAGCTGGTTGAGGTTCATCCCAGGATACTGAGGGAGCTCAGAAATGTGCTGGCAGGCACGCTCAAGGACCTTTTCAGTAGATCCCTGGAAATGGGTGTGGTGCCATGGGATTGAGGTGTTGGAGTGAATTCTTGGGTACTGCGGTGATGGCCACTCCCACGGGAAGGAGCCCTGTGAGGAACCGCAGTACTAGCCTAGTCTCTATACACACAGACACAGAGAAGTTGTATTTATTGTATAGCTTAATGGTACTGCCCGGGGAGCGGGCAGCAGTGAAGGTAACCCAGCAGAAGTAGTCCAGGGGTCCTCAGCAGAGACGACCAGTCTCGCACTCGAGTAGGTGACAGGCAGTGTGGCGTAGCAGGGCTAGGTCCCGGATGTCGATACAGAGCGCTGAAGCTGAAGATGAGACAGACTTGAAAGGGTTAGTACTCAGTGAAGCAGAAGCTGTATAGTTGAAGGTCCTGGCAGGCAGAAGTTGTTAAGTGGCAGGCACCAGATTAGGGAGAGCAGGCCCTCGAGGAGCGAGTACCCGGTATCCCAAGATAGGTACCTGAAATAGAGCAGAAGGGCCCCTGAGGAGCAGGTACCCAGGTTAGTGAAGAATTACCCCGAAAGGCAGAGAGAGCTTCCTGCGGCAGCTGGGACGTGGCAGAGCAGCTTAGACCAGAGGCAATCCAATCCTTGCTAACTCAGTTCGTTAGCAAATCAAGGGCAGGCTAAATACCAGGAAGTGATGACATCACTCGGAGGGGACGCCCCCGAGGTTCCCGCCATGACTTGGATATAGACGTGGGTGGCGTGCGCACCCTAGGAGGTCCTCAGGAAAATCATGGTGAACACCATTGCCGATCCGGGGACACCACAGAGAGCAGCATGAAGACGCAGCAGCAACCATCTTCCCAAGGCTTGAGGAGAGAGAAGGAAGAAAGGTGAGGCATAGAGGTCGAAGCCGTCTGAGACTGACGAATGCAACATGGAGAAGAGCGGCGGTGGTCCTGCTTAACAAGAGTTGGAGCAGAGAGGAGGCTAGAAAGTACAGGCTGGTTAGCCTTACATCAGCGATGGGAAAATTAATGGAGATGCTTCTGAAGGAAAGGATAATGAACTATCTACAATCTAGTGGGTTGCTGGACCCGAGACAACATGGATTCATTAGGAGAAGGTCCTGTCAGACATATCTAATTGATTTTTTTGATTGGGCGACTAGAGAATTGGATCAAGGAAGATTGCCTAATGTGATCTACTTGGATTTCAGCAAAACGTTTGATACAGTCCCGCGCAGGAGGCTTGCGAATAAAATGAGAAACTTGGGGAGTGAGTGCCAAGGTGGTGGTGTGGATTACAAACTGGTTGACCAATAGGATACAGCATGTAATGAAACCTACTCTGAAGAGAGAGCCGTGTTAAGGTGAGTGCCACAGGGATCACTGTTGGGACCGGTTCTGTTCAATATCTTTGTGAGCTACATTACGGAAGGGATAGAAGGTAAAGTATGTCTATTTGTGGATGATATTAAGATCTGCAACAGAGTAAACATGCCTGAAGGAGCAGAGAGAATGAAAAGTGAATTATGAAAGCTGGAAGAGTGGTTGAGATTTGGAATCTGTGATTCAGTGCCAAGAAGTGCAGAGTCATGCATCTGGGATGCAGTGATCAAAAGAGCTGTATGTGATGGGGGGTGGGGGGGGGGGTGAAAGACTGATATGCACGGACCAAGGAGGGATCTTGGGGTGATGGTGTCTGGAGATCTGAAGATGGCGAAACAATGTGACAAGGTGATAGCTAAAGCCAGAAGAATGCTGGGCTGCATAGAGAGAGGAATAACCAGTAAGATAAAGGAGGTGATGATGCCCTTGTACAGGTCCTTGGTGAGGCCTCACCTGGAGTATTGTGTTCAGTTCTGGAGCCCGTATCACAAAAAGAACAGACAGGATGTAGGCAGTCCAGAGAAGGATGCCAAAAATGGTGTGGGATCTATATTGGAAGACCTATGAGGAGAGGCTGAACGATCTGAATATGTATATCTTGGAAGAGAGGAGGTGAAGGAGATACCTAAAAGGTTTCAATGATGTATGGATTCAAACCTTTTCCATTAGAAAGAAAACAATAGAACTAGGGGTCATGAGATGAAACTCCAGGGGGGGATGACTCAGAACCAATGTCAGGAAATATTTCTTCACAGAGAGGGTGGAGGAGGCCTGGAATGTCCTTATGGAGGAGCTGGTGAAGAAGAAAACAATCAAAGAATTCAAAAGGGCATGGGATAAACACTGCGGATCTCTAAAGGCTAGAGGACAGAAATGAGATAAGCATGCAGGGGAATAACTTGCTGGTATGGTGGTTACTACCCTTAGCAGAAGGCATGGAGATTGCTACCCTTAACCAGCATGCTCTGATGCTTCTAATGCAATTGCAACATTGTTCCCCGCTTAGACGGCAGATGGATAAGAGGAATTTGATTCAGATAACATCTGAGACCTCCAACTTCCATGGTCTGGGATACTGTTATGCAGACAAAAGGGAAAAAGCACAGGACTGCTTCTATAGCCAAGTCTTAAAGGAAATGAAGAAAGTGTGCATGAGGGTAACTTGCTGGTGCGGTGGTTACTTCCTTAACCAATAACCCTTGATACTTTTGTGGTACTTCTAAAATTGCTGTCTGTTTCAATGGCAAGGGAAAAAGGGAATTAGATTTAGACAGCAACCAACGAGGGCTCCGACTTTTATGATTTGCGGAACTGATGAGCATGGGGTAACCAGCACAGAGTAGCAGTTACTACACTTAACAGAAGGCATGGGATTACTACCCTTAACCAATAAGCCTTGATGCTTTGAATGCAACTGCAACATCGCTCTCTGCTTCGAAAGAAGGGGGTGAGAATTGAAAGAGAAATTTGGATTCAGAGACAACCAACATGAACCCTGACTTTTTTTAGTCTGGGATACTGATGCTCGGACATTTAAATAAAAAAAAACACAGGACTGCTTCTGTGGCCAAGTCCATAAGCAATTCACGTCAAGCAAAAATGACTGATACATGGGGGTAACCTGCATGGTGCAGCAGATACTACCACGGGAAGCTTGCTGGGCAGACTGGATGGACCATTGGTCCTTTTCTGCCATCATGTCTGTTTCTGTGTAACCACTAGGGAGCCACACTGCTAACCAGGAGCTCAAATTCCTCCCATTTTGTTCTCTGGAGCTGTTGAAAGAAGCAAGCACATGCGCACACACACACATACTCGCACACAAACATGGACATGAGAGAGGCAGACACCTCGCATCCAGACAGACATGGAAACTCCACACCCCAGACAAAGGAAGACAGGGACGCACACAGATTTTATTCATTGATGTTTGTTTATTGTGTTTTAATCCTTTTATTGTACATCACTTTGATTTGTAAAAGGGAATTAATCAAACTAATAATAAACTAACCTAAATATCCCACTCCCAGAAAGATATAGAGAGAGCAGACACCCCCCTCCCTCCATAACACAGAGACAAACTACACACAACACTGACAGATGCAAGCAGGAACACACTACCACATCCAAACACAGACAGACAGACCTATCAAACACAGACAGAGGCACAGAAACACCATCCCCAGACAAACGTGCACAGGAGAGAGCCACAAAACCCAGACACCCGAGAGAGAGACAAGCAGATAGACCACACAACACACACACACTGCATAGCCAGAGAGAGAGAGAGATACCACACCCAGAAAAGCCACACAGCACCGCACAGACAAATGGAAAGGATGGAACATTTTTCAAAAACTTTAGGTGCCAGCCAAATTTTTTAGGAGCTGGGAGAAACTCTGTATCTGTCTGCTCAACTTTTTTTTTTTTTTTTACAGTTTTTGCCATTATTCTCCTTTTATAACTTTCTCCCCCACCTCCTCCTTCTCCCCCCTCCACCTCCTCTTATCTCTGGCCTTTTTGCCCAATCCCCCTCCCTCCCTCCCTCCCCCTTCCCGGGCAGGTAGCAGCAGCTGCAATCTCTCTCTCCCTGGGTACAGACTGGGCGACAGCAGTGGCGACTCCGGGGCTGGGGACTGAGGGTGGCAGCTCTTCCTGGGGGGTGGAACGCTGCAGAGGTTCCTCTCATCTCTGGGCCTGCCACAGAAGAAATGCCTTCCTTCCCAGCCCTCCACAGTGGAAATGGCTAAAGCAGTGACGTGCTTGCAACTACGTTACTCTGTGTTAGTGTTCATGGTAGTTGTGGGTGGATCCTTGGCCAGTGGCAGATGACCACGCCCCCGGGGGGAAATCCCGAGAGGAACCACCGGTCAGGCTCAGAGTATGGAGACAGACACACACTGGTACTTTTATTAACAGTATATGGAACCACCAGAGGTGGCAGTAGTTGAGCTTGGAAGTGCCCGGCTGGGCTGTAGTCCCTCAGATACTGGAAACAAGCGATCCTGGATAACTGAGCTGTAGAGAAACTGAATACAGTGAGTAGGCAAGAGTATGCAGAGTTCAGGAACAGAACCTTGATGGTAACACTCACACTGCAGTCTCTTAGCAGCCCAGGAGCTGGAATGAAGTAGGCCCTCGAGGAGCGAGTACCTGGTTCCAGGGAACGTTCTGAGAGAGCAATGGTAACTCGTTGGTGTTGTAGGCAGCGATGACTTCCTGGCAGAAGTGATATTCAATAGCAAGTCCGGGAACGTGGGCCCTCGAGGAGCGAGTGCCGATTCCAGACTGCGATCTGAAAAGCAAAGAGAAAGCGAGGCCCCCGAGGAGCGGGTACCCCTGGAAAGTCCGAGGAGGCAGAGTAGCAAGGTATGCGGGAGAGCGAATCCATCCGCCGATACCTGGAGAAAAGCCCTTGCTAACTCGATACGTTAGCGTTTTCAGAGACCTTAAATATCCGGTGAAGATGATGTCACCTCAGGGGACGCCCCTGAGGTTCGCGCCACTGCTGTACTTGAGTCGGGGCCGTGCCGCTCGCGTGCCCTTAGGCTGCTGGGAAACATAGCGGTGTGCAGCGTCCAGCTGGTCCGGGGACACCGGAGGGGAACGGCAAGATGACGCCACGGCAGCCAACCTTCCAACAGGCAATGAGGGAGTCGCCAAAGAGGTAAGGTGGGCGTAGTGGAGACGTCGGGCAGCGACGGTTGCAAACAGTACCCCCCCTTCAAAGGGCGATTTCCTCTTCGGGTACCAGGCTTGGGGTTTGAAGGATGCGTGAGGTGGAACTGACGAAGCATCTCTTTGTCCAGAATATTGGTCTGAGGCTCCCAAGAGTTTTCTTCGGGGCCAAAACCTTCCCACTTCAGAAGATATTCAAAAAGTATTGCCTCTTTTACAAACATCCAGGACCTCTTTGACTTTGAATTCTAAGTCATCTTCTGCATTGATGACAAGTGGATCTTGAGGTTTGAAGAAATTCGCTGAGTATGAGTGGTTTCAGAAGTGAAACATGGAAGCATTAGGATGTTGAGACCAGGTGGTAGCTTCAGACGGTAGGGTGACTTTGCCAATACGTTGAAGGACTGGGAATGGTCCCACTAGCGAGGAGCAACCGAGAGGAGGGTAGTTTAAGTCTGAGGTGCTTGGTTGACAACCAGACCTTGTCTCTGGCTTGAAGACTAGAGCTTGCGAATGGTGCGCATCGTATTATTTCTTAGCACGGTCACTTGCTTTGATCATCATGTCCTTTGTCTGAACCCATAGATTATGGATGATATCAGCAGTAGAATGAGCTGCTGGGGACGTTACTGAGAGCTTCAGTGGAAGTGGCAGTGTTGGGGAACGAACCTAAACCACTTCAAATGGTGACAATCCAGTAGATGTTGCTGGATGAGAGTTGATGGAGAATTCAGCCCATGGAAGCAATTTGGCCCAGTTGTTCTGTCGTGACGTGACACAGGCTCGAATGAACTGCTTCATAATATGATTCATCTGTTCTGTTTGGCCATTCGATTGCGGGTGGTAGGCTGAAGTATAGTCTAGAGTGATGTCGAACAACTTGCACAAGGCCTTCCAGAATCGTGCCGTGAATTGGGACCCACGGTCAGATATGATGTGAGAAGGTAGTCCGTGGAGACGGAATATGTACTTTATGAAGAACTTTGCGAGCTCCAAGGCTGAAGGTATGCCAGGAAGCACCACAAAATGTGCCATCTTGCTAAATTGATCCACTCTCACCCAGATGGTATTCATTCCTCTGGAAGTAGGTAAATCGACTACAAAGTCAGTAGCGATATGCAACCAGGGCTGATCTGGAACTGGCAGTGGTTGCATCTGACCCCACGGTTGTCCAGAAGTAGGTTTGTTCTTAGCACAATTGGTGCAGGATGCCACGTAGGAATAGGTATCCTTTTTGAAAGTAGGCCACCAGTATAGCTCCTGTATCTTGAGCAGGGTACGGCGTTGGCCAGGATGGCCAGCCAGCTTGGAATCGTGCTCCCAAAAGAGCACTTTCTTATTGCCAAGAGCTCTTTATCGCCGATCCCATAGTTTTTCTCGGCAGGAGAAAATCTTCGTGAGAAGAACGAACAGGGATGTAAGACTTTCGAGTCTCCTGTTTGGCTTAACACAGCCCCTACACCCACATCTGAAGCATCAACTTCGACGATAAAGGGCTTGTTGGGGTCTGGATTCTGCAGGCACGGTTCTGTGGAGACTCAATAGAGGAAAGAGGCCACCGCACAGGGGGGCAGAAGCAGCCGGACTCGGTTATAGTGCCCTCCAGGGTTGGGGTGGAAAAGAGAGAGCGCATGCTTGTTCGGCACCACCAGCCCACACCGCAGTTCAGTTAATCATGTGGTGGGGCGCCAATGCCTTTGAGCAGTGACACCTATGGTCAAGGCCATTTTGGCCATAGGCTAACCACAACTCTGGCTAAGTGGACATATAAATGTATTGATTTTTAAGCTATGCACACAAAAGGAGTTGAATTAGCAGTGGTGCACACTGAAATTTTTGTTTCATTTGGTTTTTTTCTATAACCCTTAGTTTAGGGAAATCTTTAAGATTCACAGGGTCAGCCCCCAAAGATATTGAGGTTAAGCCACACGCACAGTTACAATCCACTCTCTTCAAGACCCACCCAGTGGATTCTCTATCAGGGGAGGATATCCTCCAGGGTCCAAGGCATTAGGTGCATCAGCCACCAAGTGCATTCAAAAGAGCCAGCGGGACACTTGATTGGTGTTCCAACATAAACTGAAGCACTTGTACAGTAAAATGGATCTGATGCAGAACACACTTTTCCTTTGGTAAACCCACAATCCAGAAACGAATACATGAAACAGCAACTATGTGTGGCCCCCTCCTTTCTGTTGCTGGGGGGGGAGGGGTCCCCTTTATTCCTTTCTGAAATTTTAGGGCTTCTAACAGCTATACCAACTGTCTGCACAATGGACGCTGCCTCCAATTTAGAGTTCCTTGTAAACAGTGCCTGAGTAATGGTGTAGCTCTGGTTGGATCCTTTCTTTCACTTCTCTCTCTTTGTTACTGGTTAGCTATCTCCTTGAGATTCTAGTGTAACCGGCTGGGTGTAAGCTTATAAGTAAGCACCTTGTGGATGCCATTATTTCTCCTCTCTCCTGCTTCCTCTGGATAACTGGATAAGTATCCTCACCTTCTCCAAGATTTCTGCCCATGTGGTCACTGACTCTCTCAGGCTGAGTATTGGAATCTGTGGGAGGGAGCGCTAGGGAGTGCTCCCGATTCCGGGGGATGTGTGCCCATGGACCATGATGCAACTGCAGAGAGGAGCTCCGTGGAAGCGCCGCAGCAGGCAAGATATATACCCCAGCATGGGAGGAGCAGGCTGACCACGTCTTAACTTCTGCCGAACCTGCATGCACCGGTAGAGACCCAACAACACAATGCTGGTCTCTGGGGTAGCCCTCCGGCCACTCGATAGCCCTTTCGGACCTGCCACTGGGTAGCGGCAGATGCGGCAGGATGGACAGAGGTCGAGGACAGGCGATGATACTGAAGCTTGGAACAAGACGAGACCTCAGCCTTAGACTAGGCTGATTGCTTGAAGAAGGTGAGGAAGCTCGGAGGCTCATATGAAAGAAGCACGTGGAGCTTGGGACTTCAGACGAGACGAGGACGTGTGATGGTATGGAACTCAGACAGAAGATGCTCAGACATAGGTAAAGATCAGAAGTGGATTCTGGAGTCAGGTGAGGATTCCGGATACTCCGATGAGGATTTGGAACTTGGAAAGACTCAGGCGAGGATAAGGACTCGGGATACTCAGACAAAGACAGAGGCTTAAGAACTAGGAGAAATCCGGGCAGTGCTCGAAGACAGATCCTTCCGGAAGAGGGCTCCAGCCACAAACTCGGACAACAGATAGAAACGGGTTTACTCCCAGGAAGGTCAGCTGAAGACAAAGATCGGGGTGAGCAAACTGAACCTGGAGCTTGAGGATGGGACAGTACTTCAGGATCAGAACCGGACAAAGGACAACAGATGCAAGAATTGGAACATCAGGGTTGGAATGTAGGACATCAGTTATGAATGGACACCGGTTCCTCGGGACATCAGGACATCTATGGCATCTGGACATCAGAGAATTTCTAGAGAGGAGACCACGGGGATGACCGGAACATGACAGATGAAGACATCAGAAGCCAGACTTCTAGACATCTGAAGACAAGGGGACGTCAGGACATCCAGAGATGGGGAGACGTCAGGACATGGGGACATCTGAAGACAAGAGGACGGGATCCGACGAGAGACCAGAACATGGAATGAAGACTACGGAGGTTCAGGAACCATGGATGAAGTCAGAGGACCAACGAAGAACAGAGTGCCTTGAAGAAGTGAAGAAGGATCATAGAGGACTCCTGGAATGAAGAGCTGGAACTGACGATCCAGGAGAGGTTCGACTCCATGACCAACTCCTTGTGAAGACTGACTGAAGGCTGAGCCCTTTTGTAGGGCTGAAGAGGAAACTCCTCGGTGACACTACAAGGAGGAGCCAGAAGGACTGGCCCTTTATAGGCCTGAAGAGGCACGGCCCACATCTAAGGAAGAAGGCAGGACCTCGGACAGTGGCCATGCTATGAAGAGGAGCTGAAGCAGGCCGGAGGCATCTGAGGCGGCTCCTGCATAAAGAGAGAAGACTGAAGATGATGGCGACTTCCAGGTCACATGAAGAGGAGCTCCGGCGCAGCCTCCAGGCCGCGCCAGAGCTCCCGGACAATGGCGGCCTCCGGGCCACGGAAGAGGAGCTTCAAGGTGACCTCCAGGCTGCTGAAGAGAAGAGGACGGCAGCTCCCAGGCCGCGTGGAAGGCCCGGTGGTTGCCTCCAGACCACGAAGAGGAATGTGGTGGCGCTCGACGACGGCCTCCGGGCCGTGAAGATGGCAGCAGCTCCCAGGCCGCAAGAAATGGCGTCGGATGGCTGGTGTCGGCGGCGGCCGGCCCACCGCATAGAAGGGGATAGTCTGTGGTCTCCAGGCCACGTGAAAGGAGGAGTGGTCAGTGGTGTTCATGGCAGCGACGGCAGCAGTGGCCTCTGGGCTACGCTGCAAAGGTGAGAGACTGCTTGTGAGATTAGCTCACAAGCAGAATCGTAACACTGAGTGAATCAGATGGGGAAATAAAAAAAAATCTCTGAAGCAAAAACTTGAAAGGAAGGGTGAAGAAATTTTCCTACAACTGAAGATCCAAAATAAAGATTCTTCTGTCACCTCCAAAGGTAAAATCATTCAGTCTCTTAAATATCCACAAATCCATGTCCCACTGAAATGGGTCTAGAAGTTTTTCAGGAAAAAGGGAATTGGGGGGGGGGGGGGGAAAAACCACTCCTCTCCCTTAGACTTTCAACTCAGGTAGTGGTTCTCAACCAATGTGTCGGGACACACCGGTGTGGCACCAAAAATGTGACATAGCAAGCCTCTGCTTTCTATAACAGCCTCATGTGTTTGCTGCTTGAAGAGAGGGCAGAGTAAGGAGCTGGAACTCAAAATTCCTCATCACCGCTCCCTGTTGCTGCATTTTCTTCAATCCTGGAATATAGTGGAAAAACTGCTAAGTATTTAAGTCAAAAAATATATTTGAAAAAAATATATATATGAGAGCAGTGGTAGTTTCATATATGTGCTGTTTTCGCTTGATTTTGGTACCATATAGGTTACCCAGGGTTATTCACCAAAAATTATTTTTGAATGACTTTTTTTTTATAAAGAAATTTGTAACTTTCAAATTCTTATATCAAATCGCCATTCAATACAACTATATTATGTTCAACATTTCTAGATTGAATCGCTCATAGTCTTAAAGCAAACCACCGTGCTTTATCTACTTAGCTTATAGCGTCCACGCTTGTTAAAGTCCTGACTTGGCCAGGTTTCGGAGAAACTCCTTAAGAACATAAGAAATTGCCATGCTGGGTCAGACCAAGGGTCCATCAAGCCCAGCATCCTGTTTCCAACAGAGGCCAAAACCAGGCCACAAGAACCTGGCAATTACCCAAACACTAAGAAGATCCCATGCTTCTGATGCAATCAATAGCAGTGGCTATTCCCTAAGTAAAATTGATTAATAGCCATTAATGGACTTCTCCTCCAAGAACTTATCCAAGCCTTTTTTGAGCCCAGCTACACTAACTGCACTAATCACATCCTCTGGCAACAAATTCCAGAGCTTTATTGTGCGTTGAGTGAAAAAGAATTTTCTCCGATTGGTCTTAAATGTGCTACTTGCTAACTTCATGGAATGTCCCCTAGTCCTTCTATTATTCGAAAGTGAAAATAACCGAGTCACATCTACTTGTTCAAGACCTCTGTCGTCTCTTCTCCAAGCTGAACAGCCCTAACCTCTTCAGCCTTTCCTCATAGGGAAGCTGTTCCATCCCCTTTATCATTTTGGTTGCCCTTCTCTGTACCTTCTCCATCGCAACTATATCTTTTTTGAGATGCGGCGACCAGAATTGTACACAGTATTCAAGGTGTGGTCTCACCATGGAGCGATTATAGAGGCATTATGACATTTTCCGTTCTATTAACCATTCCCTTCCTAATAATTCCTAACATTCTATTTGCTTTTTTGACTGCTGCAGCACACTGAGCCGACGATTTTAAAGTATTATCCACTATGATGCCTAGATCTTTTTCCTGGGTGGTAGCTCCTAATATGGAACCCAACAT
This sequence comes from Rhinatrema bivittatum, assembly GCF_901001135.1. Lineage (NCBI taxonomy): Eukaryota > Metazoa > Chordata > Amphibia > Gymnophiona > Rhinatrematidae > Rhinatrema > Rhinatrema bivittatum. Next base: position 260,565,192 of record NC_042617.1, on the reverse strand, counting down.
CATGTAACTACAGCAATGGTTATTTTTCCCTATATGCAACACCTTGCACTTGTCCACATTAAATTTCATCTGCCATTTGGATGCCCAATCTTCAAGTCTTGCAAGGTCCTCCTGTAATGTATCACAGTCTGCTTGTGATTTAACTACTCTGAATAATTTTGTATCATCCGCAAATTTGATAACCTCACTAGTCGTATTCCTTTCCAGATCATTTATATATATATTGAAAAGCACCGGTCCCAGTACAGATCCCTGAGGCACTCCACTGTTTACCCTTTTCCACTGAGAAAATTGACCATTTAATCCTACTCTCTGTTTCCTGTCTTTTAACCAGCTTGTAATCCACGAAAGGACATCGCCTCCTATCCCATGACATTTTAGTTTTCGTAGAAGCCTCTCATGAGGGACTTTATCAAATGCCTTCTGAAAATCCAAATACACTACATCTACCGGTTCACCATTATCCACATGTTTATTAACCCCTTCAAAAAAATGAAGCAGATTTGTTAGGCAAGTATTCCCTTGGGTAAATCCATGTTGACTATGTTCCATTAAATCATGTCTTTCTATATGCTCTACGATTTTGATCTTGAGAATAGTTTCCACTATTTTTCCCGGCACTGAAGTCAGGCTCACTGGTCTATAGTTACCCGGATCGCCCCTGGAGCCTTTTTTAAATATTGAGGTTACATTGGCCACCCTCCAGTCTTCAGGTACAATGGATGATTTTAATGATAGGTTACAAATTTTAACTAATAGACCAGAAATTTCATTTTTTAGTTTCTTCAGAACCCTAGGATGCATACCATCCGGTCCAGGTGATTTGCTACTCTTTAGTTTGTCAATCTGGTCTACTACATCTTCCAGGTTCACAGTGATTTTGTTCAGTTCGTCTGACTCATCACCCCTGAAAACCATCTCCGGAACTGGTATCTCCCCAACATCCTCATTAGTAAACACGGAGGCAAAGAATTCATTTAGTCTTTCTGCAATGGCCTTATCTTCCCTAAGAGCCCCTTTAACCCCTCTATCATCTAATGGTCCATCTGGGTCCATCTGGTCCATCTGGGGAACAAGCTTGAATATGTTCTTCTTATGGTTGTATCAAATTTAAACATCGCAATCCTAGGCAACAGTGGTTTGCTATAAGACTATGAGTGATTTAATCTAGAAATGTTGAACATAATATAGTTGTATTGAATGGCGATTTATTTAAGAATTTGAAAGTTACAAATTTCTTTAAAAAAAAAAAAAAGTCATTCAAAACCTTTTTGTTGTGGCACTGCAAATTTTAAAAAGTTATGCTAGACGGTGGTTTGATAATGATTATATTTTGAATAATGCTGGGTAACCTATATGGTACCAAAAACAGCATATGTATGAAACTACCACCGCTCTCTTATATATATTTTTTCAAATATATTTTTTGACTTAAATATTTAGCAGTTTTTCCATTATATTCCAAGGTTGTTGGTGGCTATATTGATTTTTATATTCTTTGGTGTTTCCTGCCAATCCACCAATCCAAGCCAGAAATGTTGCAGGCATGCTGTATCCCACCGCACCTCCCCCTCCCCCATGCTTCTTGAAGTTTGTTTTTCTCTGTATGCTTGTTCATAATTTATTGTCTTTTATTCTGCATTAGATAAGAGTCAGTCTGCATGTTTGACAGAGGTGAAGGATTCTGCTAACTAGGATGTAGCTTCTGTGTAGGGATCTATAACAGTCTGGCTTGCGTTGTTTTTCCAATAGTAAGTGTACTGTGTTCTATATTTGCAGTCTTGCTTTTCATAGGTAAGGTTGTTGCTGTTCAAGTCCTTGGTGTTAGTACTCTTATGGTATGGCTGGTATGCTATATAATTTCTAAATGTCTTTTTAGCAGGTTTTCAAGTTATTTCACAAAGTGGCTGGCAGGGAAGGGATTCTGAACTTCTATTACTGAGGGGATATTAGGATTTGAATATATTTTTGTTTGGTGAGTTGAAAGGGGAAATTTCCTAAATCTGCTCTGTATAAACTCCAGAAGAGGTCAGAACTTTCTGAGGTTGATAGTAAAAGGCATGAGAGTTTATCTGTATTGAAAAACTGTGTGCTACATATGCATATCGGTCCCAGATTTCTCACTGATGCAGTAAGCAAAGATTAAAATGTTTGTGGAAAAAAAATAACATTTAATAATAATTTATAAGCAGTTATTGAAATTTTAAAAAATTACCTTTTACCTGCATCATTTTCAACAATAAAATATCTAGGATTTTTTTTTTTTTTAGTATATCTGTTAGATGTAGCGTGTAATGTGTCATGCACATGCGCATCATCTGTCAGGTGTGTCATGATGGGGAAAAAAGGTTGAGAACCACTGCTCTAAGGGTCTCTGTCTTCTGTAGACACAGGAAGCAACCATTGAGCAGCCTCACAGGGAGGTGCTATGGTGTGGATGATAAAGATCCTCTCTCCTTCTCTAAATGTGCAGCCTTTCTAGAAGGCCACACCTTTGAAAGGTTCTCATTTCATTTTGGGGCTATTTTTTTCTTTTTTTTTTTGTTTTTTTTCCATTTAAAATGAAATAAACAACAAAATGAAATGACAAAAAAAAAAAAGAAAGAAAGATATATGAAATGAAAAATGTCACCTTCACAAGGCAAGGAATGCACCACTAAGGAATTTGATGCAGGGCTGTTGTTATGTGGCAGGAAAAGGAAGATATGGGGAAGTGTGGAGAGGCATATGGCAGGGAGAGAATGTGGCAGTGAAGATTTTTTCCTCTCGAGATGAACAGTCGTGGTTTCGAGAAACAGAAATTTATAACACAGTGCTGCTGAGACATGAGAATATTCTGGGTAAGTAGCAACCGCCAATTCAATAAATAGTTTTTTTCTTGAAATTACTGAAGGTTTACAAATGTGGTAATTATTCTGTCACTGAGCGACTCCTTTAAAAAAAAAAAAACCCAAAAAAAAAACCAAACAGATCAGACATGGAGCAGAAATAACAATTAAAAATGTATGCGGTTCCTGTTCCACCAGCTTCTAGAACTCTGGGGCACATTTAGGATCAGTGGGGCAAATAGATACCCCTCGAAGGGGGGTGGGAGGGGAGAAAGTCTTTTAAGGCCCTTGGGATGTTTGGAGGTTTCCTCATACCTTCCAGCAAAAATAACACAGCGCCACACTATCTGGTGTGTTTTAAGAAAACAAAAACAACCTTTGCTGGAGTATGGAGGCAGATGAACAAAGATCAAAACTCCTCTGCATCGGATCACAGGCAAGTTTACTCCCTGGAGGAGCGATAGAATATTGCCAGATTCATTCCTTCCCTTAATTCAACCATACACAGGGACACCCTAATCCTCACAAAAGGGGTCTCGCAATGGAAGTCTCCAAAACTGGATTAAAAGAGCAAAAATCAATTAGAAGTAGGACTGATTGACAAGCTGACCCACAAAAACGGAAAAACAGACAGTTCTTCTGGGATAAGTCAGAAAAATAAGTAACAGGAGACAAGAGAGCTCCTGCCTTCAGGAAATCCAAGTAAAACATTCCACGCCTTACAACATTGCCTGGTGGTCAAAAAGGCTAAAGCTACACCATCTTAGTCTCCCACATGGGGGAGTAAAATCCACCCTCTGCTTACTAAGTCTCTCTCTGAACCTCTCCAGCAAGTTAGCACATTCCTTTGGTAAGGAAACCAAGGGTTACTTACCTTCATTTAGAAGGTTAGGAATTATTCCGAAAGGAATAGAGAATAAAACTGTGAATATCATAATTGCTTGGAATGGATCCATGGTGCAAGCACATCTTCGCTCTCATAGGCAGCTCTAGTTGCTCCATCCCAAGAAAAGATACTAGAGAAGGACAACAAAAAATGATAAAAGAGATAGAATAGCTTCCTGACGAAGAAAGACTCAACAGATTAAGCTCTTTAGCTTGGAGAAACCTGAGAGGGGATACAAAAGATTTTTTTTATAAAATCGCAAGTTAATAGGCAACAGTTATGTACCCTTTCAGAGATAGTACTAGGACTGGGGGGGGTGGAAACACTTCATGAAACTAACTAATAACAGATTTAAATTAAGCACTTTTTCAGTCAACGCTCAATTAAGCTGTGGAATTTGTCAAGGCTAATGCAATAGCTGGATAGAAAGATCTGGACAGGTCCAATAACAAATTAGCTAGATAGACTTGGAGATTGCCACCTCTTCTGGGTGAGAGCAACATGGAATGGATTTTCCCATTGGGAACCTGCCGGCTACTTCCAAGTGACCTGCACTGGCCATGGTGGGAGACAGGGTGCTGGGCTGGATGGGATCATTGTTCTGACCCAGCCTGGCACTTCTTATGGAGGATTTATTTATATATTTACAACTTCTTAATATTCCGCACTCTTACCAAAGTATTGCAACATACTAAGATCTAAAGCAACATACCATACCATAAAAACAAATTAAAATACAGTACAATATAGGACATCGTCTAAAAGTTTCTTTAAACAAGTGAGCTTTGAATGCTTTCCTAAAGCTTTTATAATCACTCACTAAGCGCATGTCGGAGGAGATATTGTTAAATAACGTTGGTGCAATATGGCAAAAGACTCCCCTAGAGGTCTGCTAAAAGGGCAATGGTTGTGTGAGTGTGGTGGATCCTAATGCAGTGAGGCTCTCCGTGTAGCATTCACTGACAGAGCAAGTACTTTATACACCTGTTCGTTTTATTTGACATAGAAATGTTTTCCGTAAAGCGACATGATGAATATTTTCTGTGCTTCTTTCTAGGCTTTATTGCTTCCGACATGACGTCGAGGAACTCCAGCACCCAGCTGTGGCTCATCACACATTATCACGAGAGCGGCTCTCTATATGAATACCTTCAGAGGACCACAGTGGATCCTGAGGGGTGCCTTTGGCTGGCACTCTCCATCATCTGTGGCCTCGTGCACCTTCATGTTGAGATTTTTGGAACTCAGGGGAAACCCGCCATAGCACACCGGGATCTGAAGAGCAGGAATATCTTGGTTAAGAAGAATAAACAGTGCTGCATCGCAGATCTGGGTGAGAATGGGCCTCATTGGAAGTGTTTTAAGTATTACTTATTAAATATACTGGGCTCTTGGAGGGCAATTTTCAAAGTAATGTTTATGGGTTAAACAGCATTTTATCTGCAGAAATGGGACTGCCGAAAGTCAGTCCTACACACACACACACACAATATACACTTCCCCGCAGGTAAAAGTACTCACACTGTCAACTCTGAGACTACTTTTATCTGTGACAAAAAAAGGGGGGGGGGGCAGGGTTAGATCAGGGAAGGGAAGGTAGGCACAGGGCTTTCATTTTGCAAGCCCCGTGTGATTTTCCACACGTGCACGTGGCTTCAAAGCGGTTGCACATGTAGGAGGATGCTAAGTACCTGTCGTGTGCCGCTGGTCTGATTTGTCAGAAAGAAAGCCTGTGGGGTGTTTCCCTGGGAAAATCTAGCTTGTGAGCCTTCAAACCCCTGCAACCATTCCTAACTGGCCCCCACCCCCTTTATGCTGCTAGAGTGTGTGGGATATAAATCTCGGTCTTTCAGAATTTTGCTGACAAATTTGAGGTTCTGCTAATAGTGCTGGGCTCTTCCGCTCTCTTGCAGGTCTAGCAGTGATGCATTCTCAGACCAGCGATTACTTAGATATTGGAAACAACCCTCGAGTTGGCACCAAACGATACATGGCGCCTGAAGTCTTGGATGAAACAATCCGCACCGACTCATTTGAATCTTACAAGCAGACAGATGTCTGGGCATTCGGCCTGGTGCTGTGGGAAATTGCCAGAAGAACGGTCATTAACGGTAAGAAATTGCCAATGTACTGCAATCACATCAACCGCTAGATGATGCTATGGCAATCATATACACTGGCCCTACACTTTTTCATGTGCGTGTGTACGTACTTATTTTGCTCTTGGATTCCAGCTTGTAATAAATTCATTCTAAAGTATGAATGCAATATTTTTTAAAACAATAATTAAATCAGCGGTTAGAACCAATAAAAATGATCGAGCCTTTATTTTTATCATTCAGATTTTATTTTTGCTTATTTCACTCTTGAATCAGATTAACCAACTACTGAGCCCCCCCCCCCCCTTCCCCCCACCAACCTGTTATTCTGGATCTGGTGTACTCGTGTGCTGTTTGTCATCAGACACAAGTGCTACTAACCAGGGACAGCTGCAGAGAATCTGCTGCTTGAGGCGAGCGATGAGAATGGCATTCCCCCAGCCCCACCCCACCTCACCCCGCCAGGGTCAAATATTACAGCAGGCCCTAAACACCAATACACTTCCTATTAGGAAAACAGAACAAGCCAGGCTACTATAGATCCCTACACAAACTTCACACTAGCAGGATATCTCACCTCAGTCACACATTTATTTGCCTATTTATTTATTTACTTTGAAACTTTGTAGTCCACTAATACAAAAATCTTAGTGAATAACAATAAACGCACATAATAAAATCAGCAAAAAGCAAAACAATCAACAAAATCTCTAAAAGTACAAAACACAAACAAATTAAATGTTACAAAAAATTACAAAGGCAGATTCCAAACAATAGGTAAAGCAACATAAGAAACCCACAATAAATCTGCAATGAATTTACCAAACACACACATGCAGAACACATACAGACTCTCTCCCAATACAGAATAAAGAGATTATAAAATATAAACAAACATGTAGACAAATACTGAACTGGAAAGCACAAGCCAAACTATGGGGGTCATTTATCAAAATGCTATAAGGCGTTTTTGCAGGCGTTAAGGGCTTATCGCCGTTAATGCATGCGATTGCACCATAACGTATGGTGCGATGCAAATCAGAAAAAGAGGAGGGATTAGGGGCGGGAGTGGGCTGGGTTAACCATTTTGCAAAGTCCTATCGCACGGCTTTAATGCTGATTTTAGCTATATCTTTTTCAGTAGTGTTACGCCATGCTTCATTGCATTTTGTGATGTGCTCCCAGAGCACCAGCTGAGAGAGAGAGAAACAAACACTAGCCATAATGTCCTCACCCAAGATACGTATTTATATCTCTATGGGAGGCCCACCTAGTAACTCGAGGTGAGGTTTAGGTATAAGTATAGGGGCTTAGGGGCCACTTTGACATTCAAAGTGAGACATACGAACAGCTCTCTTGTGAAGATTTGATGACCCTCGGAGTGAGGAAACTCACTCGAAGATGAGATTTGGCAATGTTTTATTACCATAAAATATGCCCCTTTTCTAGCACAGGTGATATTTAGTGCATTTTGATAAATACAGGCCTATATGAAGTGCAACAATGGCAAAATAGAAATTCCATTCCTCATAAAACATCAAACAAAAAATATAAAACAATCATAACAGTAAAACCATATTAATAAAAAGAATAAATGTTTCAAAACAGCTTATGAATAGAACATCCAGTAATTAAATTTCATATAAAAACATTTCCCAAACACCAATAAAATATTTCATACTAGCAATCACATTAAATAGTATCCAATAATTAAAACTAGTAAGAATAAAATATTCCTGCTTTCCATTCTTGGGAACTTTTGATTTCCGGTCACCCTGAGATTTCTGTGAGGGGAACAGGGGAGAGCGAGGTAATTTTCTCCTTCCTCTCTCTCTCACACAAGTTCTTTCATGATTATACATACACTCACATACACATAGATGCTCTATCTCATACTTTCACATGCTCTTACCCATACACCCGCTCTCACACTTGCTCTTTTATACACACAACATATGCCCTCTCATACATACACATGCTCTCAGGCACATGCATAGATGGTGTCTCTCACACACTCGCAGATGCTCTCACATATACAGATGCTCTCGCCTACATATACATACTTTCACCCATACACATGCTCACACAGGCACATGCTCTCATACACACATGCGTGCAAACACACCCACACCCACCCAGAGATACTATCTCATACATACACATACTGATGCTCTCTCTCATGCAAACCAATGCTCTATCACATACACACCCATACATGCTGTCCATCAGGCTCAATCTCCCCTTTCAGTTGTGGCAATAAGAGGGATGAGCTCAGCAGGCAGTTGGGGGCCTCTTCTTTCCTCCTGCCGCTGGCGCTCCACCGGCAGCCACAAAGTCTTTTCTTTTCCTCTTGCCCAGGCTTGGCCCTCACAGGTAGGGGAGTGGGGACTGTGGCGGACGAAATAAAAAGAAGAGGGCTGCCAGTAGACCCCATCTCATTGGTAGCAAAGACAAGAAGAGGCCTGTGTATGATGTGACCTTGACCTGGAGGGAGCCCGTTCAGCTGCTGCTCCTTCTCCTGTGCCGGTATTAAAAAATCACGGGGCTAGCGCTTCCTTTATGCCGATCTTCCTCCTGCTCCGATTGTATCACGCATGGGCATCTTCTTGCCTTCACTGCCAGTGGGATGGGGTCTACTGGTGGCGCTTGAGGCCTGCTTTCTTCCTCCTACCACTGATAGTTATGAAGCCTCTCCTCTTCCTCCTGCTGCTGGCAGCGAGCAGGGTCTTCTCCTATTTGTTCGCTGGCAGGGGGTTGGAACCCCACTGACGTTTAGCTAAATATGTATCAGGAGGCAGGGGATCATAAGAACATGCCATACTGGGTCAGACCAAGGGTCCATCAAGCCCAGCATCCTGTTTCCAACAGTGTCCAATCCAGGCCATAAGAACCTGGCAAGTACCCAAAAACTAAGCCTATTTCATGTTACCATTGCTAGTAATAGCTGTGGCTATTTTCTAAGTCAACTCAATTAATAGCAGGTAATGGACTTCTCCCCCAAGAACTTATCCAATCCTTTTTTAAACCCAGCTACACTAACTGCACTAACCACATCCTCTGGCAAAAAATTCTAGAGTTTAATTGTGCATTGAGTGAAAAAGAACTCTCTCCGATTAGTTTTAAATGTGCTACTTGATAACTTCATGGAGTGCTCCCTCTATTATCCGAAAGAGTAAATAACCTATTCACATCTACCTATTCTAGACCTCTCATGATTTTAAAACACCTCTATCATATCCCCCAGCTGTCTCTTCTCCAAGCTGAACAGCCCTAACCTCTTCAGCCTTTCCTCATAGGGGAGCTGTTCCATTCCCTTTATCATTTTGGTCGCCCTTCTCTGTACCTTCTCCATCGCAACTATATCTTTCTTGAGATGCGGCGACCAGAATTTTACACAGTAATCAAGGTGCACAATTCTGGTCGCCGCATCCTATGAGGAAAAGCTAAAGAGGTTAGGGCTGTTCAGCTTGGAGAAGAGACGGCTGAGGGGGGGATATGATAGAGGTGAGCAGCCACTGAGCATTTTGGAGGGCACTTTTTGTTACTCCAAAAATTTTACCGCCTGAAACGGCACCTCACCCTACCTCGTTATAGAACCGCCCCTGCTACTAACACGTTTAGCATTTATTTGTATTTTTAAATATATCAAAGAGTGACCTTGAAGAGGGGATTTAAAAAAAAAAAAAAAGAGTATGACCTCAATAAGAAGTCTGCATCTTTTAGACAAATGTAAAAATTATGAGAAAATATTACAGTAGATGTCAATAGATAAGGACTATTTGGCCTACACAGCCTGCCCAGTTGCCCATTTACATTACTCTAGAAATATTTCCCAGCTGTCAGCCATATAAGCTTGAGTGCTTGCAGGATATTGTTCCTTCTTCTGCAGCTGAGAAATGAGCCAAGTCAGCTTACAACCCATTCTACTTCAAACTTTCTCCCCCCTCCGCAGCTGTCTCTCTGCATATTCCCACCATCATTCTCCACGGAAGCCTTTCTTCTGATAGCCTCTCAGTACCAGATTCCTGTGTGACGTGAAAAGAGAAGCTGCCACTAAGATGGTCAAACTGCACAACAATGTTTATCCCCTGGTGCACGCATCTGTCTTTTTGTTCTGTACTGATGATGGGTGCTGCCAGTGCTGTGGACTGCCAAGACCATACTGCATGAGGCCAGGAGACTCCGACAGGCCTAGGAAGCAGGAGAGAAAGCAGACATCCCAGGGTTTCCCCAGAAGATCCTGGAGACTTATGATGTTAGTCTCTTTTTTTTTTCTTCTCTCCCTCTGATTTATGCAGAAATTTGTGGCTCTCTTTATAGTCTCTCTTATTGTCATCCATGGTTGTTATCCAGCCGTCAAATTCTGGACTTCTAATGAGGCTTATTCTATCCCAGGGCAGGCAACTCCAGTCCTCAAGTGCCACAAGCCAGTTGGATTTTCAAGATATCCACACTTGAATATTCATAAGATGCATTTGTATGCTCTATCTCCATTACTCATAAATGTATCGTAGGCATATTCATTCTGGATATCCTGACCAGCTTGTGGCACTCAAGGACTGAAGTTCCCTGCCCATACTTTATACAATCACTCATCTTAAAGTCAGCCATCCTGAAGTCCTGATCCTTGTCCTAACATAACATGATTCACCACACTGGGTCAGACCAAAGGTCCATCAAGCCCAGTATTGGAAACAGTAGCTTGTCCAGGTCACACATGGCTGGTAGGATCCCAAAATGTTGATAGATTCTGAGATTTATCCTAGGGATAAGCAGTGGATTTCCCTATTTCCACCTTAATAATTTATGGACTTTTCCTCCAGAAACTTGACCAAACCTTTTTTAAACCCAGCTATACTAACAGCTTTTACCACATCTTTTGTCAACTGATTACAGAGTTTAATTATGCAATGAGTAAAAATATATTTCTCCTATTTGTCTTAAATGTATTACCTAATAACTTCATCGTGTGGCTCGTAGTCTTTGTACTTTTTGAAAAAGTAAACAATCATTTCGCGTTTACCCATTCCACTCCACTCATTAATTTATAGATCTCTATCATATCTCCCCTCAGCCATCTCTTCTCTAAGCTGAAGCTACCTAACCTCTTTAGCCTTTCCTAATATGGGAATCATTCTATCCCCTTTATCATTTTGGTCACACTCTTTTATTTTTATCTTTTCTAATTCCACTTTATTTTTTTGAAATGCAATGACCAGAATTGCGCACAATATTTAAGGTGCAGACTCACCGTGGAGTGATACAGAGGTTTTAAGATGTTCTCTCTTTTATTCTCTATTCCTTCCCTAATAATTCCTAGCATTCTATTTGCTTTCTTGAGTGCCACCACACACTGAACAGAGGATTTTAACATAGTATCCACGATAATGCTGGGATCTTTTTTCTGGGCAGTGACTCCCAGTTGGAACCTTGCACCATTTAGCTATTATTGAGTTACTCTTCGCTACGTGCATCACTTTGCACTTGTCCACATTAGATATCATCTGCCATTTGGATGCCCAGTCTCTGTCACACAAGGTCCTCCTGCAATTTCTCACTACCCTCTTCTGATTCAACAACTTTGAATAATTTTGTATCATCAGCAAATTTGATCAGCTCACTCGTTGTTCCCATCTCTAGGTCATTTATAAATATGTTAAAAGCAGCAGCCCCAGTACAGATCCCTAGGGCACACAACTATTCACCTTTCTCCATTGAAAAAATTGACCATTTAGTCCTACTCTCTGTGTTCTATCTTTTAACCAGTTCTCCATCCACAATAGAACATTTACTTCCTCTCCTCAAGATCCTCTCATAAGATACTTCAGCAAACGCTTTCTGAAAATCCAGATATATCAATGGTATCAACTGGCTAAATATTATCCATAGGTTTATTCACGCCTTCAAAAAAATGTAGCAGATTGGTGAGGCAAGGCTTCCCTTGGCTAAATCCATGTTGGCTTTGTCTCATTAAAGTATGACTATCTATATGTTCAGCAATTTTGTTCTTTATCATAGTTTCAATCATTTTTCCAGCACCGATGTCAGGCTCATGATCTGTAGTTTCCTGGGTCATCCCTGGAACCCTTTTTAAAAATTGGGGTTATATTGGCCACCCTCCAATCTTCAGGTACTGTAGCTGATGTTAATAATAGTTTACAGATTACTAATAGCAGAGCTGCAATTTCATTTTTTAGTTCTTCCAACACTCCGGGATGTGTACCATCCAGTCCAAGTGATTATTCAGTTCAGCTCTGAGTTTAAAATTGAACCACATTATACAGTGATCACTAGACCTTAAATTGTCTGTGTTATGTTTTTGAACAAAGAGTCCAGAGAGATTTAGCCAACTAGGAAACAAATTTATATTTTAAATAAAGTAAGCAGGGCTATTGCTTAATATAGATTGCCATGTGATCCAATGTAATAAGACCTAGTGCCAGTTTCTGGTATCATGACAGCAGTCAATAGCTTATTATTCAAGAAGAACATTTAAATTTATACAGAGATGACCCATGAACTTACAAGACAACTTAAGTCCCTTCTTCCGATCCCACCACCAAGTCTTCCTCCTCCGTTGCTGGAAGACATCCATTTCAGTGGTTAAGTATTAACCAACAAAAAGCTGTGATTCATTTCCCTCTAGTAACATTCACTATACCACAAAGTATGTGTGACAAATGAGTTCAGAGAAATTGTCTCATCTGTGTAGGAGAATGTATGTGCATTCTCAAATTGTGGTTTTTTGAAATTGCTGCTTTTGGATCATATGCAGGAACATAAGAAATGCCATACTGAGTCAGACCAAAGGTCCATCTAGCCTAGCATCCTGTCTCCAGCAGCGGTCATTCCAGGTCACAAGTACCCAGCAAGATGCCAAAGAGTGGATCTATACTTATTGTTCATAACTAGGGATAAGCAGTGGCTTTCCAAAGTCTACATGGTTAATAATGGTTTATGGACTTTTTCCTCCAGCAATCCATCTAAACCCTTTCTAAACCCATCTATGTAATTGCATTCATTACATCCTCTGGCAATAAATTCCACAGTTTAATTGTGCACCGAGTGAAAACAATACTTTCTCTGGTTTGTCTTAAATATACAACCTATTAATTAAATTTGATATTTCTTTTTTTTTCTTTATATTCCACCTTTTGACACTTCAAAGCAGATTTCATTTAGGTACTGTATGTATTTCCCTATCCCCAGAGGGCTTACAATCTTGGAGGATAAACTTTCAAACAACTCTGCACGGCCATATATACGCGCGTATATGGCCAGGCAGAGATCTACTACAGTATTTTATAACCTGTGTACATCAGGTATGCGTAGGTTATAAAATACGCATAAGCCTACCCCTTCCAACATATGCGTGCATTTTTGGTTGTGTGCAAATTCCTGCAATGCATTTAAAGCATGCACCTTTCCTACCTATTTTATAAACATACACGCATATATTTTATATGCGAAAAAAAATATATAACTTGCTCTTGTAAAACCCTGATTTAAACGCAGAAGTTGATATATTTTAAAGCATGCATCTATAATTGAAATCACTAGTTTGACAATGTCTCCCCCAGTTCACCCACTCCTTCTATAGGTCTTTGACACCCTCCTAGTTCTTCACCTGAATTCTCCCCAGATCTCCCACCCAACTAAGAGCAGACGGTCTGATATCAATTGCGCAAGATAATTAGCAAGATTGCACGAATAAGTCGCCTAATGAATTTGCATGACTCTCTTACAAAATAGCAATTTACATGCATTCCTCTTGGCCTTGCCTCAGAATGCCACTACACTGTCGCTTTTTTGCACAGGTAATTGTGCGCATGAAACAAAAAATAAGGGGTAGATTTTCAAAGGGGTACATGCGTACCCCCCCCCCGAAAACCTACCCCAAACCCCCCCTGCGCGCGCCGAGCCTATTTTGCATAGGCTCGGCGGTGCGTGCAAGCCCCGGGACGCGCGTAAGTCCCGGGGCTTGCAAAAAGGGGCAGTCGGGGGCTGGTCAGGGATCAGGGCGTGTCCGGGGGTGTGGCCGAGTGCCCCGATACAGCGGCCTGTGTCGGGGCCTGCCGCACCGGCGCGCGTAAGTTACTACTGCCCGGAGGCAGTAGTAACTTCTCCGATAAAGGTAGGGGGGGTCTAGATAGGGCCGGGGGGGGGGGGGTGGGTTAGGTAGGGGAAGGGAAGGTGCGGGGGGGTAGAAAGAAAGTTCCCTCCGAGGCCGCTCTGATTTCGGAGCGGCCTCGGAGGGAACGGGCAGCGCGCGCAGGGCTCGGCGCATGCAAGTTGCACAAATGTGCACCCCCTTGCGCGCGCCGACCCCGGATTTTATAAGATACACGCGGCTACGTGCGTATCTTATAAAATCCAGCGTATATTTTTAAAATCTACCTCTAAGTGTGTTTTTTTGTTTACAAAATAGCATATATAAACTCCTTACGCACATTTATTCTATTTTCATGCATGTAACTCCTTTGAGGATTCACTCTGAAGTTTGTACATGAGGCAATGTACATCCCTTGCACAATCACAAGAGATATCAGTGGAATTTGAATGCTGGCTTCCCTGGTTTGTAGCCTGCTGCTCTAACCACTAGGCTACTCCTAGGCCTAGTACTACTTGTTCCCTGTTTACCTGTTCCATCCCACTCAAGACCTCTATCATACCTCCTTTCAGCTGTCTTTTCTCCAGGCGGAAGTGCCCTAATTTGTTTAGTCTTTCCTTATTGGGAAACCATTCCATCTCCTTTATTATTTTGTTCACTCTTCTCCTTACCTTTTCAAGTTCCACTATATCTTTTTTGAGATGGGACAATCAGAATTGTACAAACTCAAAATGCAGTCCCACCATGGATCGATACAGAGGCATTATATCATCCTGTTTTATTTTACATTCCTTTCCTAATAATACCTAATACTCTATTTGTTTTTGTGACTACCACTGCACATCCACTGCCATCCAGCACACCCTACAGATGGGGTAGAGGAGGGTCTCATTGCATGCAATGAGGTCTGCCAACATGGACATGTCCCCCATTGAAAAGTTGTGTTTTCTGGCAGGGGCCTATATCTTGCAATGAGCCTGACCTTGAGAAAGCAGAAGTGTGCACATGCGAAACAGTATGCACATACTTTCATGTGCTTAAAATATAGACATGTGCTTTGGGGACATGCAAATTATAAAATGCTTTCCTAAATTACCCCCATACTCAGATATGGGGCAACATAGACATGTTTGAAAGTTGGGCTCTATGTGCATCACTTTGCACGTGTCCACATTAAATTTCTTCTGCCATTTTAACACCCAATACTCCAGCATTTTAAGATCATCTTACAATTCCTCACAATCAACTTGTGATCTAATGACTTTGAATAATTTTGTGTCACCTAAGAATTTGGTCACCTCAATGTTCAGTCCCTTTTCAATATAATTTGTAGTTGGTATAACAGTGTCGCATTGGTTATCCTCCTCCTACAAGGTCTCTGAGATGCCTGCTTGTCTACATCTTTGTTCAGGTCCATACGTTCCAACTCTTTAATCTTATTTTTTTAATCTTCTGGCATTCTCACATACAAAATTCAAAGTACAGGAAGTCCTCATCCTTATGGTATCTAACTTGCAATGTCCTTGACTTACATTGTTGAACGTGTACTCTCTGCTCTGGACCACTGACAGAGGTTTCACTTTGCAATACGGCTTGAGGCCCTGGTGGCAATGGGGTGCCAATGTCAGCGATCAGTGCCCCGCTGGAAAAAGCTCGCTTCTCACACTGCAATCGCTACTCAGCTGCTGCCTGCCTGCCGGTTCTGCACTCACTGTGTTCAAAGATTCAGGACACCTCACTTTCAAGCTGCTTCTGATGAGGCAAAGTGACTAGAATCAAGGACATGTTACTTACAACTGCAGACCTGCTAGCACAAAATTCCTTCATATTTATTCTTTAGTCAGTCATTTATTTAGCACTGAAGTTGGAGATTTTCTGGTTTCATTTCTTCTCTGAAGAAGTGTTGCCTTCTTACAGGACTTGAAGGTCAAGAGAAAAAAGGTGACTGGTACATTGCAAGGAGGATGAGTTCCAGAGGAAGAAAATGGCAAATGGAAAGGCAGAGGGAGGAATGATCTGAGGAACCAGTGTCTCCTGTTAAAATGCTAGCATTTGGGCAAACCAATCTGTCCTATGAAAATTGCAAGCATTTGTCTTAGCCTAGCAGTTATTTTGGTGAAAACTGAGAAATCTGGTCTTGGTACCAGAACCAATCCCCTATGTGTAACATTGTTTCCTATAGGAAAAGTGGCTTTGACTTAAGTTGTTTTGACTTAAGACACAATTTTCAGGAACCAATTGTGACTTATGTCCGAGGACTTCCTGTATGTTTTTTAATTGTATTCAAAGCCCACCAAGCAGTTAAAATTGGTAGTTTGGAATTATTTATCTCTATCTGCTCTTTATTTAAATGCACCTGGGTTACATCTGCCTATATCACAACCTCTCTCTTGGCATGCAGGATAGTTTTAAAATGAGCACGTGTTCACCCATACACACACGTATGTTGCAGTTTTAAATCGTGCACGTGCTTGGGCACATGTTTTTAAATACCCCTCCCACGCATAAATATGCGCCCGATCTTAAGAGATTGTTCAAGAAAACGTATTTCCCGTATCTTTCCTAAGACTTTCCCAGCTTCTACACGCGTCTGTAGGCAAAGGACAAGACAGTTTTTCCAGTTAGTTCACCAGTTTGCCCAGTCAATAACAAGGTCTTCCAGACCCCTCTGGTTCCTCATCCTGCTCGCCCCCCCCCCCCCCCAACTGACCCAGACACCTTCCTGTAAGACCTAAAACTTGAGATATCTACAAACTTACTTCTCATCCAGAGCAGCAGTAGAGTTATGCGGATAACAAGCCGACGCAAGCCCGCAGTTTCTGATTTTAAAATACGGAGCTATGCGCGTAACTGTTGGCCCCGCCTGGGAATGTCCATGCTCCACACCTTTTTCGTCCTCTTATTTGTGACGCGTGCATGGGAATATATGTGCGTACTTCACAGCCTTTTAAAACCTGTTTTGCTCGCGTGCAGCCCAGGTACATGTGTATGTGGCCATTTTTGCGCGAGCAACGATTTTAAAATCAGCCTCAGATTCTAATCAACCCCTTTTTTGCCAGTATCCTTTGAAGATATCCCACTCCTAACCATGCACTCCAAAGCGACTGTCAGCTTCCCCCCATGTTCTAGTTTCAAAGCTGACGTTATCCTTATTGTTCCAAATGAATAGAAAGAGGCAGAAGATGATCTGACGGCCATTTTGAAACCAGACATGTTGCCACCACACCATGAAGGCATTTGCTGATTTTTGTTGTTGTATTTTTATATTATTGAACGGACACAATTCCTATTGGTTGAGATGGCACTAGCATTTTAGTCAATCAGTAACCAAACATTTAATACCAAATATTATGTTGTGCTTTGCTTTTCATTTTGAGGGAAATGTTCAAAGGGATTTACCCAGGTAAATCTCTGGGGCTGAAAATTGCCCTAGCCAGCGGCTAAATCGAGCCACAAAGGCAGCTGGCTGGAGCCGTGGGAGATAGTGGCTGTCCCTGGGCAGGTTGGAGGAAGAAAAGTACGTATGGGGGACGAGGCTTTCAAATCCCCAATTGGGCTTTCTTGCATGGACTGTAAAGCAGGTGCAGAGTCGGTGAGGACCTCTGTATCCTAACCTAGCTAATTTTCAAAGAAAAACCGACCAAGTCTGAAAAGTACCTTGAAGGTGCTTCAGAGCACTCATGGGGCTTGGAAGCAGCTGAGCTTTGGAAGGTTCCCTCCCTTTACACTCTGATGGGCGGCTGCTCTATTTTGTTTCAGATTTTAAGCATAAATATAAATACCCCCCTCCTACTTCTAGCAAAATGCCATTTTGCCACAAGTTACAAAGGAGAACCCTGAGGACCACGTTTCTTAAAGCAGACCCATTCTATAAATAAATAAATAAACGAGCCATGATTAACATTTTCATTTAATTCATTTGCGAACGAGAGATTTGGCTTTCTGTTGTGCTCCTGTTCTTTAAAGCCCTGATCACCAAACAAGTTCTTCCAGATCTCCTCCTCCTCCTCAGGAAGTAGGAGGTGCCCCTCCTTTAAATGCCACCTGATTGGCTAAGTTTTAGCATATGCCAGTAAACAATGGAATACGGGGTTATTCTAACTATTCTACATGGCAAAAAAATATATATATTTTTCAAGAGTTTTATCATGGGAGGGGACCCTTTTTGTGTTTGGACCCCACAGGTCTGAGCATTAATTTCCTCCCCGATTTTAGATACATTTGGGGGTAATTTTCAAAGGGACTTCACTGTAAAACAGTGTTTTTAGGTGCAGAAATGGTCTTTTACAAACTTGCTCACCTAATGTGCGAGTAAACTCACGTGCATGTGTCATATTTGCCCGCAGGTTCACCTGGACTGAGGGGAAGCGTTCCTGGCAGCAGAGTGGGAGGGCAGCGGTTAGGATTTTCGTGTGCACGTTGTAAAAATTCAGCTGTCTGCACGGACATTTCCAGGAAAATTCTGTGCATCCCTAATAGCAGGTGTAACTCTGCAGGGTAGATTTGGTGGGATAAGCTTTCACTGTGAAAGTCCGTTTTCTTTTAAATTGCACGCGTTTGTGGCACAAGTCGTGCGGGACGTTTGAAAATGAATGCACGTTATTTAGGAAGGGATCCACAGTCAGAAAACCCCTTGCAGAAGCAGCCAAGTTCAGGCTGCATCTAAGCTCGTTGTTTCCAGCACGGACTTGGCTCTCTCTGCAGAAAATAATCACTAATCACGGCTGTGAGTGAGAAGCTTTTCAGTTGGTCTAGTTTTTCGCAGACGATAAAGTTGTAAATTATAAACACTGCAATCTGGTGTCAGCGCCCAGCTTTGTGATTAAAGGAAGGCCTCAAACTCAATCAGCTCCTTGTTTGTTCCAGACTGATTAGAAAACAAGCAGCATTAGGGCAGGGTTTGGAAAATTGCCATGCAGTGTCCGCTAGGTTTTCCAGGAAAGGGCCTCCGGGACACGGCCACGTGACAAGCTTGACTTTCATATTCTGGAGACTGGGGAAGGATGGAGAATTAATTGGACCACAGAGCGCAGCACGGATGGGCCTTTCCAGAGCAGTGCAGTTGGTACAGTACAATCTCAAGAAGAAAGAGCAGGAACTTGAGGATGGAGTACAACTGTCTTGATTATCTCATAAGGAGGGATTTGCTTCAGCTTAATAAATTATAGACTATGAGGACAAGTTCCACAGCCTGTCTGAGCGCTGCCCTCATCACAGCAGCTAAAAAGTGCACGGAGGGGGTTCACAGCACGCAAACTTTTAGTTCCATTTGAAAAGGGGGTGTCCCTTTTTGGCACGTTTATGTCGGGGGAGTAAAAAAATGCATGTATGTGCCTTTTGGCATTTCAAAAGTATGTGCGCTGTTTTGCCACCTCCTTCCATTCACCACCCACGCAAATAAGAAGCAATTTTCAATGCCCTTTTTTGCTCATAAAACAGTGTTTTAGGTGCACAAAGGGGAGGGATGATCTTTGAAAATGGCCCTCCCTTTCTGGATATAAAAGTATGCACGTCGTGCCAGACCATGGCGTCAGGGCGGTGTTAACCCCCTTTGAGCATAGGTGAACCCGTAATGTGTGTGCATGGTGTTACTGGGAAACCATCTCCCGCAAGTACAGCGGCTGCAGGTCTGTGCAGGGAGTTTGTGCAACTCTGTTCTCAAAGGGAACATTTTCCCCTATGAAACAAGTACCTGCAGATTTTACAGTTCTAGGCACGCTTTGAAAGTCATCCCCTTAATGCACTCTTAAAGTACCTACATTGCTTCCCTTTAAACCCCTCCCCCCCCCCAAAAAAAAAAAAGCTACAGAGTATGTGTGGTTAAAAAGTACCGAGCTTATATTATTTTCTTAAATAATCTCCCCTATAAAGTGGACTTTTATGTAAAAAAGAGGAAAAGTATTTGCTTTATTTTGATTTAAATGTGGATGTATCTGCCTGCTCTTTTTACATTATACCTTTTCTCTCATTGTAAAAAATGTTTGAGAAACTCAATAAAGTATAAATAAAAAAAAAAAAAAAAAAAAGTACCGAGCAACAATGCAGGCAGATAAAATTTCCTCCTAAAAATTAACAATAAATTCATGGCATTCATAGGCACTTGAAATAGTATTGTTTCAGTGGAACTGCGTTGTGATGCAGCACAGGTATTGGTACCCCAAGGTTAAATCCCTATTACTCATCTCTTTAAGCAATGTTTTGCTCCTGTGCTGTCTGGTATGCTGGCAAAGGAAAGCAGTAACTTCAGGAACCCCTGCAACTTGACCCCGGTGCAGGAAAAGCTGAAACTCCAAAACAGGTTGTGGAGACAGCATTCATCTGGTCCCCAGGCTTTAACTTACAAAACTACTTGATGAACATAAGAAATGTCATTCTGGGTCAGACCAAGGTCCATCGAATTCAGCATCCTGTCTCCTGACAGTGGTCAATCAGATTTCTGGGAAGTACCCAGCAGATCCTAAAGAGTATATCCATTTCTTGTTACTCTCTCCCAGGATAAGCAATGGTCTTCCCTAGTCTGCCTGGCTAATAATATTGTCAATTTAACTACATCGTCTGCCAACAGGTTCCACATCTTGATTGTGCCCTAAGTGAAAAAGTACTTTCTATTCCTTGTTTTAAATCTGCTTCTTAGTTTTAAATCTGCTGGTTGTTAGTTTTAGGGAGCGTTCCCTTCTTTTAGTTTTATTTGAAAGGGCAAATAATCATCCTTTATTTACCCATTCCTCCCTACTTGTGATTTTATAAACCAGGGGCGTAGCCAGAACTGAATTTTTTTGGGGGGGGAGCCCAAGGTTACCATGGGTGGGTACGAAGACCAACTCCTGCCCCATCCCCATTCCTTACCCTATCTTATGTGGAATCTTCAAGGTAGTGGCTACAAAACCCTTTTCATTTCTGGCAACATTCTGTATTTCCTGTCTCTTCACGCTCTCCCTACCCTGTCTACGCTGTTTTTCTTACTTTGTATGTGGTTAACAGAGCTGCTTTATGTAAACAAGATTCCAGCTTTCCACACAGTCCAAGCATTCCTGACCCTTTAAGGGGCTGAGAGTAGGGGTGATAATTACCTGTCAAAAGTAAACAAAAATACTTTGATGGCTTCAAAATGTACATGTCTAGCCTAAGGGCAGTAGTGTTTCCCTGTTCAAGTTAGCCTTCTCAAAGCTCAAGAGGATAATTTATTTACTTATCATGGACTGGCAGTGATTCTAATGCCTCCAGAACATCTAATTGCTGCAGTGACCCTGCCGCTAGGAATGGGGGCCTGACCCAAATGTGAAGGGGCACAGACTCCCGAGGCCCACTTGTATCATGTTCCGCCTCTTTTCCAAGCTGAAGAGCCCTAACCTGTGTAGCCTCTCATCATAGGAGAGATATTCCATCCCTTTTATCATGTTTGCTGCCCTCCTCTGTACCTTTTCTAGTTCCGCTATATATTTTTTTTTTAGATGAGATGACCAGAACCGCACACAGTATTCAAGATATGGTGACACCATGGATTGATAGAGAGGGAATATATTTTCTGTTTAATTCTCCATTCCTTTTTGGATCATTCCTAACATTTTATTTGCTTTTTTGACCACTTCCACATGCTGAACTGAGGATTTGCAATGTATTATCCTTCAAGGTCCTTTTCCTAGATAGTGACTCCCAAAACAGAACCCACACTGTGCACCTGTAGTTGGGATTATTTTTCCTATGGGCATCACTTTGCACTTTTCCACATTAAATGTCATCTGCCATTTAGATGCCCAGTCTCTTAGTCTCACAAGGTCCTTGTGCAGTTCCTTGAAATCCACTGCCATTTTAACAACATTGAAGAATTTTGTGTCATCTGTAAATCTGACCTCTTCACTTCTCTTTCCCTTTTCCAAATCACTTATGAATGTATTAAACAGCACAGGTCCCAGTACTGATCCCTGTGGTACTTTACTAATGACCTTTTTCCATTTGGAAAGCTGACCATTTAGTCCCACCCTCTGTTTCCTTTGAAGGCCCCCCCTTAGCTTGTATTTTTAGTGCTTGCTAATATCCTGCATGCTTGAACCGCTGTATAAAACTATTACAGAGGGGCCTGTAGTTTTCCACACCAAATTTAAGCACTCTTGAGATAAATACAGAGGACAGCAATATAAGCAAGTTGGTGCTGGACTTATCGTGCAAATCTATATGCACAATCACATACAGGCTGATACAGTACAGTGCGCTCCGGAGGAGTGCACTGTTAACCCGCGTTTGGACGTGCGTTTTTGACGCACTAGCTTTACCCCTTATTCAGTAAGGAGTAATAACTCATCAAATGAGCGTCCAACCCCCCCCCCCTGAAACTAATAGTGCCCGCAACATGCAAATGCATGTTGATGGCCCTATTAGTTATTCCCGCGCAATTCACTAAGTAAAATGTGCAGCCAAGCCGCACATTTTACTTTCAGAAATTAGCACCTACCCAAAGGCTGGCGTTAATTTCTGGTGATATTAAGTCGGTCCCAAAGTAAAAAATAATTAAAAATTAAAAAAAACATTTTAAAAATGGGCCTGCAGGTTGAAAACCGGATGCTCAATTTTGTCCGGTTTCCGAACCCGTGGCTGTCAGCGGGTTTGGGAACAGACGCCGGCAAAATTGAGCGTCAGCTGTCAAACTCGCTGACAGCCGCTGCTCCTGTCAAAAAAGAGGCGCTAGGGACGCCTTTTTGTTTTTCTCCATGCAGTTCTGCCTCAGGCCGAGTATTATACCTACAGTACCTGAATGTAATCCGCTTGGGAGTATCTGAAAGATGGAATATAAATCAAATAAATAAAAGAAATTATGCCCAATGTTCTGTTTTCTGCACCCAGAAATAAACCTGCAAGACTGGTGCCGGGATCCCTGGCTGTTGTGGTTTCCTCTATATTAATATCATGATCAAATGTTGCTTTCTGCAGGGATGGTGGAAGAGTACAAGCCCCCTTTTTTTGATGTTGTCCCAAGCGATCCAAGCTTTGAAGACATGAAGAAGGTTGTTTGTACTGATCAACAGAGGCCAAGAATTCCCAACAACTGGCATTCTGACACCGTGAGTATTGCATAGTCATAGTGCTAAAGATGTTCTCAAGAGACACAGATTTGTCCCGTTATCTTTATTTAAAAAAAAAAAAATTAAAAATTAAAGAGGCCCATATTCAAAAGGATTTGTCCAGCTACATTCAGGAGTTAGCAGACACATCTGGGGATTAAATGACTCCCTCTGCTGACTGGATAAGTTTTTTAGCCTGTTAAGTGCAAAAAAAAAAAAAAAATCTCCGTTAAGTAGGCCTCAAAACCCCCTCCACACACACTCACGCTCACAATTTACGATCTGTACATGGGGTTCTATTACAGATACCATCAGTTTGACAAATTCATAAAGTTACATTTCAGGAAAGGATCTTTTCTGTAATGGGTCTAGAGCTGTGGAATTCTGCTAACTTGCAGGTGCAAAAGGAAGCAAATTATTTGCTATTCAGGAAGGTGAAATCATGGCTTTTTCCAATTTGAGCAGTAAATCGTGACAGGCAATGGTTTGGATGTAATCTGCTTTTCGGCACTTCAAAGCAGGTTACATTCAGGTACTGTAGGTATTACCCTGTTCCCAGAGGGCTTCCCAAGGCCTTCCACCAGATATTAAAATCAAAGGCCTGGCTCTTGGCCTTCTGCCCACCCACCCTATCTGGATCCCCTACCCTCTCTCCTCCCACCCCACCCGGAACCTCCTCAAATCCCCAAGGCTGAGCTGGGAGGTGGTAGGCTAACCATGTTCTAGGTCGTGTCCAGCAACTGCTGGGACATATCCTTGGCAGTTTGGACAGGAATAATTGGGCAGACTAGATAGAGCAGTTGGCCTTTTTCTGCAAGTGACCAGAAGGCGGGGGAGGGGAAAGGAGGCAGAAAAAAAAAAGCTTGCTTTCTTTAGGCAAAGGGAAAAAAGCAACAAAAAGTAGGGCAAGCTGTAGCAGAAGTGAGAGAAAGTGAACAGTGGTTTTCTCTCTCTCAGGAGAGAGCTCCTGTTGCCTCCATCCCTGACAAGGCCGTGAGGTCACACAGGCAAAAGTTGGTTGCTATAGTTTCCAGTTGCTTTTTTTTCAGTCAGCAGTTCAGAGCCATAGACTTGAATGGGAAACATAAATGAACGACTTGAACATTTGTTTCATTTGTGGGACCCTACCATTTGTTTTTTGGGATCCTCA
Organism: Rhinatrema bivittatum; assembly: GCF_901001135.1. NCBI lineage: Eukaryota > Metazoa > Chordata > Amphibia > Gymnophiona > Rhinatrematidae > Rhinatrema > Rhinatrema bivittatum. The sequence goes on along the minus strand of NC_042617.1, from coordinate 260,541,063 downwards.
AATGAAACAAAAATAATATCATTTGTTGTATTTTACTCATTTGTTTCAAATGAGTTCACATCCCTATGCCTTACAGAGCAATTTATAAAGGCCTAGACTGTCTTTCAAAGATAATTCCTAGTTAGGCTTTGCCTGAGCAGTCTTCTCAGAGCTGTGGAAGTAATTGCATGGAGGCTTGCAGTCCTAAATAGGCATCTCTCACAGCTTATTTGTGGAGCTGAAAGTGCTAATCATTATTCTTACATGGCTACTATCTCCTTCCAGATCCTTTTTCAATAGCTTTGCTTTCATTCACCCAGTATATCCATTATGCTTTGCTGTGTAGAAGTGACATGGATATTGATAAGGCATGGTTGGAAGGGCTGTGGGATGCTAACAAACAACAATACAGGAGTTTACATGTTAGGCCAAAAAGGCCCGATGAAGGTGGAAGTTCGCTGTAAACTACTTTCTATACTGCTGTGTCTGTGTTTGTTGTATTGATCTAAGGGGGTGGGGAGGTATTTCTCTGTTTTTTCCCCTCTGTGACTGCTGGTTGTGTTATAAAGAAAAAGTTGCAGGAAAAAAAGAAATAAGAACATGCCATATTGGGTCAGACCAAGGGTCCATCAAGCCCAGCATCCTGTTTCCAACAGTGGCCAATCCAGGCCATAAGTACTTGGCAAGCATACCTGGGAACTCTCCGGGCCAATACCGGAAATCTCCGGGTGCTGCAGCAAAACCAATCTGCTTGGTCCCGGAAAGAAGAAAGAAACGTCATTGGTCTTGCGCGACTGAAAAAGGAGGAACTTGACAGTGATTTCTACCATCTCCGGACCTTTTTAACTCTTAACTTCACTTCCTCATGACACCACCTGCTCCTGCACAACCTGTTTCCAGTCTCCAGCCACTTGCCCGCCCCATCCTGTTTGCCTTGGTCAATCAACATTGCGATTTCCTGCCCGTGCATCAAACGAGGAGTAAGAAACAGGCAGCATCCACTTCCGCAGCACAGGAGGAGAAGGAAGAGGCTGCTGCTGCTCCAGGAGCCCAAGTTAGAGTCTGCTGTTGTTAGTGTGTTTTGAAAGGGGGGAGAGAGAATGAATGAGCATGTCTGTGAGAGTGAGTGAGTGTGTATTTGTGTAGGAAGAAGAGATCTGAGAGTGTATGTAGGTGAGTAGGAGAGAGCTGAGTGCAAGTGAGCATGGGTGTGAAAGTGAGTGGGCATGTGTGTATGGAAGAGGGAGAGATGTGAGTGAGTGAGTGTGTGTTGGTGGGAGAATGGCAGAAGTAAAGTTGTAAATGGACATGTGAGAACGTGAGAGATTGAGAAGTGAAAGTAAATGTAAATATGTAAGAGTGTTTATGAGAGCCAATTTGTGAGCATCTGGTCCCACTGTGCATTTGCCCTCCCCCCGCTAATCCATGGTAATCTCAGGGTGACTGGCAGTCAAACGTTCCCAGGTATGTTGGCAAGTATCCAAACACTAAGTAGATCCCATGCTACTAATGCTAGTAATAGTAGTGGCTATTTTCTAAGTCAGCTTGATTAATAGCAGGTAATGGACTTCTCCTCCAAGAACTTATCCAAACCTTTTTTAAACCCAGCTACACTAACTGCACTAACCACATTCTCTGGCAACAAATTTCAGAGTTTAATTGCGCGTTGAGTGAAAAAGAACTGTCTCCGATTATTTTTAAATGTGCCACATGCTAACTTCATAGACTACCCCCTAGTCCTTCTATTATCTGAAAGCGTAAATAACCGATTCACATTTATCTGTTCTAGACCTCTCATGATTTTAAACACCTCTATCATATCCTCCCTCAGTCGTCTCTTCTCCAAGCTGAACAGCCCTAACCTCTTCAGACTTTCCTCATAGGGGAGCTGTTCCATTCCCTTTATCATTTTGGTCACCCTTCTCTGTACCTTCTCCATCGCAACTATATCTTTTTTGAGATGCAGCAACCAGAATTCTACACAGTATTCAAGGTGCGGTTTCACCATGGAGCGATACAGAGGCATTATGACATTTTCCATTTTATTAACTATTCCCTTCCTAATAATTCCTAACATTGTTTGCTTTTTAGACTGCTACAGCACACTGAGCCGACAATTTCAAAGTATTATCCACTTTGATGCCTAAATCTTTTTCCTGGGTGGTAGCTCCTAATATGGAACCTAACATCGTGTAACTACAGCAAGGGTTATTGTTCCCTATCTGCAACACCTTACATTTGTCCACATTAAATTTCATCAGCCATTTGGATGCCCAATCTTCCAGTCTCGTAAGGTCCTCCTGTAATGTATCACAATCCACTTGTGATTTAACTACTCTGAATAATTTTGTATCATCCGCAAATTTGATAACGTCACTCGTTGTATTCCTTTCCAAATTATTTATAAATATATTGAAAAGCACGGTCCAAGTACAGATCCCTGAGGCACTCCACTGTTTATCCTTTTCCACTGAGAAAATTGACCATTTAATCCTACTGTTTCCTGGCTTTTAACCAGTTTGTAATCCACAAAAGGGCATCGCCTCCTATCCCATGACTATTTCATTTGCTTAGAAGCCTCTCATGAGGGACTTTGTCAAATGCCTTCTGAAAATCCAAATACACTACATCTACCGGTGCACCTTTATCCACATATTTATAACCCCTTCAAAAAAATTGAAGCAGATTTGTTAGGCAAGACTTCCCTTGAGTAAATCCATGTTGACTGTGTTCCATTAAACCATGTCTCTTTCTATATGCACTATGATTTTGATCTTTAGAATAGTTTCCCCTATTTTTCCCGGCACTGAAGACAGGCTCACTGGTCTATAGTTTCCTGGATTGCCCCTGGTGCTCTTTTTAAATATTGGGGTTACATTGGCCGTTCTCCAGTCTTCAAGTACAATGGATTATTTAAATGATAGGTTACAAATTTTAACTAATAGATCTGAAATTTCATTTTTCAGTTCCTTCAGAACCCTAGGATGCATACCATCTGGTTCAGGTGATTTGCTATTCTTTAGTTTGTCAATCTGGCCTACTACATCTTCCAGCTTCACAGTGATTTGGTTCAGTTCATCTGACTCATCACCCTTGAAAACCATCTCCAGAACTGGTATCTCCCCAACATCCTCATTAGTAAACACAGAAGCAAAGAATTCAGTTAGTCTTTCTGCAATGGCCTTATCTTCCCTAAGAGCCCCTTTAACCCATCAGTCATCTAACAGCCCAACCAACTCCCTCACATGTTTCTTGCTTCGAATATATTTTTAAAAGTTTTTATTATGAGTTTTTGCCTCTACGGCCAACTTCATTTCAAATTCTCTCTTTGCCTGTCTTATCAATGTTTTACACTTAACTTGACAATGCTTATGCTTTTTCCTATTTTCTTCGGATGGGTCCTTCTTCCAATTTTTGAAGGATTATGTTTTTGGCTAAAATAGCCTCTTTCACCTCACCTTTTAACCATGCTGGTAATCATTTTGCCTTCCTTCCACCTTTCATAATGTACATCCTATATTAAAAAATACCTTCACTAGACACTTAAAAAGGTGCCAGCTACTGCTCAATATAAACACCCCTACACCAGCAGTGCACAAAACAGCCCTTGGGGACCCTCCCACCCCCAGCCAGTCAGGTTTTCAGGATATCACTAATGAATATTCATAAGATGTATTTGCATATTCTACCTCCTATGTATACAAATATTTCTCATGTATATTGATTAGGCATATCCTGAAAATCCAATTGACTGGGGAGGTCCTGCGGACTGGTTTGAGCACCCCTGCCCTATACTGTCCAAACTCTTGGAATCTGTACTTACCAAGAGTTTGGACTACCTAGAGAAAACTAACAAACTAGATCCAACCCAGTTAGGAATTTGTGCTAGGAACTGTCCTAGTTTCCCTATTAGATGGCATATGGACCATGGTAAGTTCCCTGTACGAACCCAGATCAGTTCAGACAGTGGTGGGTTGTGTACCCCTTCCAGCAGATGGAGTCAGAGCAAAATTGTAAGGACGGCCCCTTATAGGTTAGCGCGCCTTCTGCGTCCCTTCTGTATTACTCTGACTCCAGCAGAGGAAGGTCACACCTTTGCCTTACTAAATTGCTATCTTGGGATGGATCATTTAAAAAAAAAAAATTATAAAGAAGGAGTTTCTAGCTTAGAGGATTTTCTGAAGGATTCTCCTTCTAGTTTGTGAAACTTGCAGTCAGGACTTGGGTACTCCCTCCTTGTTTTGTCTTTAGCTTGGTTGGGGTAAGTTCTGTTCTTTCTTTCTTTCACAGGAATCCTCTTTTCCTCCTTCTCTAGGCTGGGGTGCACGTTGGTGGTCCAACCTCTCACCCTCTGGCCAGCTGCTCTGAGACGTCTCCCTCAGAGCAGCCCTCACAGAGAGGCGCCGTTCCTCTGTGCCCCCCCCCCCCCCTTACTTTGCCAGCGCAGGCTTGCCTGTGGCTGCTGCCGTTCCAGAGGGAGTTTCTTGAAGGCCCCTGTTTTCCCCTCCGATGCCGCACCCGGCGCGATGCTGTGCCTGCAGGGAGCTCGGATCGCGGCTCTCCCGCAATGGCCTATGTTCTCGTTGCCTCCCCAGCAGGGAAGGCACCTCGAGCCCAGGGGGCCATTTTTCATCGCGTGCTTGACCTTAGACAGGCCAGCCCCGTTCCCAGCCGTCGCGGGAACGGCGGCCATCTTGCCTCCTTCTCTGCTTGCCCCGGAGCAGCCTGACTCCATTCCTGAGGGCGATTTTCCTCTGGCGCCGCCAATTTTGACTCCTGCGATTTTCCCCCCAGCACCAGAGCTTCCTTTGGACCACCCTTCGGAGAACCCCCCACTGGGACCAGCCCCACCCCCACCATTCTCTACGGACTTTATCCTGTTGATGCACAATAGATCCTGCCTCCGCCCCTCCTCCTGCCAAGATTTTCAGGATAGAAGGGCCTAGGAACGTTGGGGCTCCCTTACAACCTCCAGGGCTTTCACGAGACCCGGGGCCCGCTCTCCCCTGGGGGCCTGCTGGGGGGCCGGTACCCCCAGTGCCAGACACTCTACCTCAAGGATCCTCCCGGGTACAGGTGGTCGCTCACCTGTCCGGTCCCAATCTCCCTAACCAGGATCCGGATTCAGACCCTGATCTGGACGACCTCGCCCCGTCCACGCCAGTCGAGGGTGATGACCCTCGTGTGTTACGTCTTTTCCAAAGGGATGAGCTGGATCCCATCATTCCCCATGTGCTCGACGAACTGGACATTGAGGCCCCACAAGACACTTCGGGTCCCAGCACAACGTCAAGAAAGGGAGATCCAGTCCTGGCGAGCCTCCATCCCCCAGCCAAGACGTTTCCCTTTCACCCTATCCTCCTCCAGTTGTTGTCACGGGAGTGGGATACTCCGGACACTTCTCTACAGGTCAGCAGAGCGATGGACAAGTTGTACCACTTCCTGAAGACTCGTTGGATCTGCTCAAGGTCCCCAAATCGGTCACAAAACGGAAAACTATCCCCGTCACTGGGGGTGCAGCGCTCCAGGACATGTAGGATCGCAAACTGGAGGTATACCTCAAAAGGGTTTTTGAGGTATCCGCTCTGGGAATCAGGGCAGCTGTCTGTAGCTCCCTTAAGCAAAGAGTAGGTCTTTGATGGGTGCGGCAGCTTCTCGGTACCCAGGAGCTTTCTCCGCAGGAGGCTCAGCAGGTAGAACGCCTGGAAGCAGTCATAGCTTATGGGGCAGATGCCTTCTACGACCTATTTCGGGTGCTGGCCAGGTCCATGGTCTCGGTAGTCTCTGCCAGGTGTTTGCTTTGGCTCTGCAACTGGTCAGTGGATTCTTCTTCCAAATCTCAGCTGGGCTCCTTGCCTTTTAAGGGGAAGTTACTGTTTGGGGATGAACTGGACCAGCTCATCAAATCCCTCGGTGAAAACAAGGTGCACAGGTTACCCAAGGATCATCCTCGCAGTGCCAGGTCTTTCACTGCCACTCGCTCCCGCTTCCGGGGACAACGTCGTTTCCGCCAATCACGGACTCTCCCACAGAGGACTCCCTCCTCCAGGTCACAATCCTGGTCCCATTCCTTTTGGGGACAAAGATCATCCAGGGATAGTCTCTCGCAAGGTGCTCCTGCAAAGTCCTCTCAATGATGTGTTGCCGGCCCACTCTTTGACACCCAAGATAGGGGGTCGGCTGTCCCTCTTCTAGGAGGAGTGGGTCAAAATCACATCAGACTAATGGGTCCTGGATATTCTAAAGCACGGCTACATGTTAGACTTTGCTCAACCTCTAAGAGATCGGTTTGTCTTCTCCCCTTGCGGACCAGTGTCCAAACAATGCGTAGTTCGCCAGTCACTGCATCATCTCCTGGACTTAGGGGCCACCCTCCCGGTGCCCTTGGAGGAACAAGGGTCAGGCCACTATTCCATCTACTTCGTGGACCCCAAGAAGGAAGGTTCTTTTCGGCCCATCCTCGATCTCAAGATGGTCAACAGATACCTCAAGATTCTCCGATTCCGGATGGAAACCTTGCGCTCCGTGATCGCAGCGGTACACTAGGGGGAGTTCCTAGCTTCCTTGGACTTGACAGAGGTCTACCTACACATACCCATCCACCAGGACGACCAGCACTATCTCCACTTCAAGATCCTCTGTCTGCATTTCCAGTTCTAGGCGCTCTCATTTGGGCTGGCGACAGCGCCGCGCACGTTCACGAAGGTGATGGTGGTAGTGGCGGCGGCACTCCGGAAGGAAGGCATCCTGGTCCACCTCTACCTGGAGACTGGCTTATCTGTGCGAAGTCCAAGGATCTCTGCCAGCAAGCAGTTGGCCGAATTCTCCAGCTCCTCCGTTCTCTCGGTTGGGTCATCAATCTGGCGATGAGCAGTTTGGCCCCTTCTCAGACAATAGATTTACTAGGGGCTCATTTCAACACCAGGTTGGGCAAGGTTTTTCTTCGGCAGGACAGGGCGCAAGCCCTCCTCACTCAAGTACAGCGCTTCAGTTGCCTTCCACTCCCCACGGCTTGGGACTACCTCCAGGTCCTGGGCTCTGTGGCTTCCACTATAGATTTAGTTCCGTGGTCCTTCACTCATATGCGTCCGCTGCAGCGTGCATTGCTCTCTCGCTGGAAGCCAGTCTCTCGTGATTTTCAAGCCCAGCTACCATTGCCGGAACCAGCCTGCTCTGGTGGCTTCGTCTCGACCACTTATTGCAGGGAGTGGATTTGGAGATCTCTCAATGGGTGATCGTCACCACAGATGCCAGCCTATCCGGCTGGGGGGCCGAGTGAGAGAGTCTGTTGGTGCAGGGTCAATGGACTTGCGACCAAGTACGATGGCCAATAAATCATCTAGAAACCAGAGCGGTCCACCTCGCGCTGCAACGTTTTCTCCCCCTGGTCCAGGGCCTAGCAGTACGGATTCTCTTCGACAACGCGACGACTGTGGCATATGTCAACCGTCAAGGAGGGACCAGAAGCCATCACGTGTCCCTGGAAACGGACATTTTAATGGCATGGGCGGAGGTCCACCTCGCCTGTCTAGCAGCCTCTCACATAGCGGGAGTAGACAACGTTCAGGCGGACTTCCTGAGCCGCAACGCTTGGATCCCGGAGAGTGGGAACTGTCCGAAGCAGCAGTTCAGATGATTTTCCGTCAGTGGGGAACTCCTCACCTCGATCTCATAGCTACTCAATGGAACGCAAAGGCTCCATGCTTCTTCAGTCGCAGAAGAGAGCGCGGAGGGAGTGGATGCCCTGGTTCTACCCTGGCCGCGAAACCTCCTTCTCTACGCGTTTCCTCTGTGGCCCCTGGTGGGGAAAGTACTTCGACGAATAGAGGCCCACCAAGGGCCGGTGATTCTCGTGGCACCAGAGTGGCCACGCAGACCATGGTTGGCGGACCTAATCAACAAAACGATAGACAGACCTCTGCGACTAGTTCAGCTTCCAAACCTGCTACGTCAAGGACCAGTATTTTTCGACCAGGCAGATCGCTTCTGCACAAGCTAAGATGGCGCGGTTACCCTGATGCGGTGATTTCCACCCTCCTCCAAGCCCGCAAACCCTCTACCTCCATTGCTTATGTACGAGTCTGGAAGGTTTTTGAGACTTGGTGTAACCCCGTGCCGGTTCACCCGAGGCTTGCTTCGGTCGCTAATATCCTCGCCTTTTTGCAGCAGGGACTTGACAAAGACTTGGCCTACAATTCTCTTCGGGTCCAGGTGGTGGCCCTTGGCTCCCTAGTGCGTCACTTGGATGGTGCTCCTCTCTCATCTCATGCCGACATCGTTCGGTTCTTGTGAGGCACGAAGCATGTCAAACCACCATCCCACTGTGTCTAACCCTCGTGGAGCCTGAATTTGGTCCTCTGGATCCTGGCCGGTCCACTTTTCGAGCTATTGTCAGGAGCCTCCCTTAAGATCTCACTCTTAAGACTGTTTTCCTAGTAGCTATCTTTTCCGCTTGGAGGATATCGGAGCTTCAAATGCTGTCATGCAGGGAACCATACCTCTGTTTCTCCGACACTGGAGTATCACTGTGCACGATTCCTGCGTTCCTGCCAAAGGTGGTGTCCACTTTTCATGTGAATCAAACGGTAGAACTCCCGTCTTTTTCAAACACTGATTCCAGAGACCTCAGACGCCTTGACGTTAAGCGCGTCCTTCTCTGCTATTTGGAGGCCACTAACGAGTTCCGCTTATTGGATCACCTCTTTGTCCTTTGGAGCGGGCCCAACCAGGGGCACAAGGCTTCCAAAGCCACCATTATGCATTGGCTCAAGGCCACGATCTCTGCCGCGTACATCGGGTCGGGTCGTGTTCCTCCAGTAGGTGTCAAGGCTCATTCACTTCGTGCTCAAGCCACCTCTTGGGCGGAAAGCCAGTCCATCTCTCCTCAGGAAATTTGCAGAGCAGCAACCTGGAAGTCGTTGCATACATTTGCATGTCACTATCGCTTGAATGTACAGTCACCGGTGTTTGGTTCTTTCAGTGCACAGGTTATTCGAGCTGGGCTATCAGAGGCCCACCCTGTGTAGGAAGCTTTGGTACATCCCACTGTCTGGACTGATCCGGGTACGTACAGGGAAAAGAAAAGTATTCCTTACCTGCTAATTTTCATTCCTGCAGTATCACGGATCAGTCCAGACGCCCTCCCTAAGGATCTGGGAATCCGATTGCTCTCAGCTCTACTGCTTGGTTTTTTGCCTAATTCTGTTCTGTGCCTACTAGTTCATGCTTGCAAGTTTCTGGGCCACCTTGATGCTCAGTCCTAGTTTTACGGTTTTAATGTTATCTGTTCATGATCCATCCCATGGTGTTCTTAATGGCTTGGATATTCTTAATACTGAAGGGACGCAGAGGGCACTCTAACCTATAAGGGGCCATCCTTACAATTTTGCTCTGACTCCATCTGCTGGAAGGGGTACACAACCCACTGTCTGGACTGATCCATGGTACTACAGGAACGAAAATTAGCAGGTAAAGAAAATGTTCTTTTAGGTCTCCTGATACTCCTTGACCTCTCTGCTGCATTTGACATGATCGACCACAAAATCATAGTGATCAGACTAAGTAACCTAGGTGTGGTCAGACCCTGCAGTATGCCACTATATATATCCCTAAGTTCCAGTCTAGGTATTTCAGTACTATCAATGAGCCAAGATGCCTTAATCTTTTTCAATACTTTATTGATGCAGAGACGTTTCAAATCAATTGATTTGAAACGTCTCTGCATCAATAAAGTATTGAAAAAGATTAAGGCATCTATTCTTTTTGTACTCACCTGACGGTATCATAGATCGCCTACCTCTTTGCTTCCTTGGACTATCAATGAGCCATCCATCCTCCATCCATCCTCCATCAGTCTCTCCCATCTAGAGGGCTGTGGTTGGATGCCTCAATCCTACAGTATTTAATCCTGCCATTTTGTTATCAGGGATGTGATTACTGGTTAGTTTTTGGTTAGACACAGTGCAAGATGTCTGGTGTCAACCTTCTGGTAAGGCTTTTTGCTTTTTGAGGTGGACCTACTCTGTGCCCTCCCTGCCAGAGGGATCTATCTATTATTAGCTGCAGTAAGGAAATTTTTGCCAGAACCCTTTTGGGACTCTCGGCCAGGGCTGCCACAACCCACTATGCAAGCCGTGCACTTGCACAGGACAGCGGCCTTGCGGGGGTGGCAACCTGAGGGATTCTACAGAGTTGAATGAGCTGCTGGTGACACTGCCAGGAGGAGGATCCACAAAGCCCTGCAACAAAGATGAAGAACTGCAGGGCCGCAGTGAAGAAGAGGAGGAGCCGTAAGGCCATGTGGCTGTTCACAACCCACCACGCAGCAAAGATGAGAGAGCTGCAGGGCTTTGCGGTAGTTTCCAACCTGCCACACAGCAAAGGAGCCGACCTCTAGGGCCGCATGGCAGTTGGCAACCCATTGTACGGCAAATAAGAGAGTTGCAGGGCGCCAGCTGTGCAGTGGTTCCCAACATGCTGTACAGCAAAGATGAGGAGCTGCAGGGCCGCACGCCCAGATGAGTTAGAGAGCTTCTCGGCCAAGATGAGGAGCTGCAGCCTGCAGGACCACGTGGTTCCCAGGCAACCAGAAGGAAAGACATCTGCGAGGCAGTTCCCAACCTGGCAGCAGAAGTGAAGGGCCAGGGCTGCTGGGAGAGGCCTTGGTGTAAGCATGTATGTGTCTGAGCATGTATGTGTGTGTGAGGGAGCACTGAGACAGATGCAAGCTCTAGGGATGATGGTTCTAGGCGACCAGGAGGAAAAAAAGCTCAAGGCAGTTCCCAGCCTGCCCCACAGCAGAAGTGGAGGGCCAGGTCAGTTGGGAGAGGCCTTGTGTAAGCATGTGGGTGTGGGTATGTGTGTGTCTGAGCAGAAGCAGAGTATGTGCGTGTGTGTGTGTGTGTGTGTGTGTGTGTGTGTGTGTCTGAGAATATGTGTGAAAGAGGGAGCTTGTGTGTGAGGAAGCACTGAGAAAGATGCAAACTCTAGGGATGATGGAATAAGAGGTCTAAATAGTAGCAAGTTTTTTTGAGAAGTAAATTCTTCAGTTTATATTAAAGGTTGAGGTATTGAAGCTTAAGGTGTTCTTATTTATTTATTTATTTGTATAACGCTTATACAATAGGTGTTAGGTCTAAGCAGTCTTCATGCGTGTGTCTGAACATGTGTGTGTTTTTGAGCGTGTAAGTGTCTGAGCATGTATAGGGAGAGAGGAATCTTTTGTGTGTATGTAAGAGGGAACATGTATGAACAAGTATATATAGAAGGGAACGTGTGAGTCTGAGAATGTGTGTAAGAGAGAGGGAGCATATGAGCATATGTGTAAGAGAGAGGAGAACATTTATGCATCCCTCTCTCACTAATCCACTACACTCTGAGTGACTGGAAAACAAAAATTAATTATTTTATCCTTATTAGTTTTAAAGTTTCGATCGTTGGAAGGAGCTTAGCTTTTTTTGGCAGGCTTGAGACAGAGACTGAATGAAGTTGGGGGGAGGGGGGGACAGCACAATAATTGTCTGCACAGGGCCACAAAACAACTAGCACTGACCCTACACTCATTCCAGGACTGAAGACCAGTGAGCCCATTCACCCCTTCAGTGTGATGGTAAAATACTAGTCAAGGGAAGATTTTGGATTAAGGAAGTAATTTTCTCTCTTGTTGTGAGGAGGTTTTTTAAACCACTCCTCCTCACTGGAAGCCAGGCTAGTGTAGCAGGTTCTCGATCCTAAGATTTTTCTGCACAAGGAGTCACCATTTTAAAACAACTAAGGAGACAAAGTAAGACCCGGAGACTCCAATCCGGATCGTACCCGTATGGGACCAGGACACAGAGCTGGGTATTCAAGAATGAGCTGAAGGCTCAGGAAGGACTGTGCTCAAGGGGACCTCCCAATAGGATTCCCCAGCAGGCCGCTGGGAGAGTTTTTGAGCTCTGCTCAGATTGCTGAAGTACAGAACACCTACCTAGGAGAGACACCCCTATCTGTACTACATTCAGATGTAACTGCATATAAAATGGACTTTAATTTGAACTTGTAACAAATCAATAAACTTTTAACACCCAGTGCCTTGTCCTGCCTGGTTTCTCCCAGCATCTCTCCCCTTGGGATGCTGCAGCTATCAGCAGACAGAGGGAATGACATTCCACTGACCGGGCCATAAGCGAGAGCTTCCCCCATCAAAAGAATCTACCTCTAGGATAGAGAGTACAAGCCATGGGAGGAGCACTAGCCAGAGCAGCCCCTGAAAATAAATAAGTTTGTGTGCCTTTGGGACTAGACACCCTGCTAAGGGTTACATAGGTGTCAAGGGAATAGTGAAAATCAAGTTCAAAACCTTCCGTTCCAGCAGAACACAAATACCTCCAAACCAGGTTCCCTAAAATGGAGTGCTCTCCACGGCTCACCATTATCAGCATCTTATTCAGTATATACCTCATGCCCCTTACAATTATCAGAAGATGACACTGGGCTGCATAGAGATTTATTTATTTTTTTTAATTTCTTTGCAGCCCAGAAGAATGCTGGGCTGCATAGAGAGAGGAATATAGAGTAAAAAAAAGGGAAGTAATTATCCCCTTGTACAGGTCCTTGGTGAGGCCTCACCTGGAGTACTGTGTTCAGTTCTGGAGACCGTATCTCCAAAGAGACAGAGACAAGATGGAGGCGGTCCAGAGAAGGGTGACCAAAAAGGTGGATGGTCTTCATCAAATGACTAATGAGGAGAGATTGAAGAATCTAAATATGTACACTCTGGAGGAAAGGAGGAGCAGAGGTGATATGATACAGGCTTTCAGATACTTGAAAGGTTTTAATGATCTAAAGACAATGACAAACCTTTTCCGTCGGGGAAAAAAATCAGCAGAACCAGGGGGTCACGATTTGAAGCTCCAGGGAGGAAGACTCAGAACCAGTGTCAGGAAATATTTCTTCACGGAGAGGGTGGTGGATGCCTGGAATGCCCTTCCAGAGGAAGTGGTGAAGACCAGAACTGTGAAGGACTTCAAAGGGGCGTGGGATAAACACTGTGGATCCATAAAGTCTAGAGAACGTGGATGAAGAGTGGGTGGCTCGCGGGAATGACGACTACTACCTGGAGATAATACCCTTATTCAATAAACATACACGTGGTTAATGTGACTCCAACATTGCTCTAAGCTTCAACGGCAAGAGGAAATGTGGAAAAAAGTAATTGCATTTTCACAAAAAAGCAGGGAGTAGCTTGCTTGTTACGGCGGCTACTACCCCAAACCAAATAAGCCTGATAACACGAGGAAAACGTGTGTCCAACCCCCCAAAAACTAATAGCACCCGCAACATGCAAATGCATGTTGATGAACCTATTAGTTATTCCCGCACCATACAGAAAGTAAAATGTGCAGCCAAGCCGCACAGTTTACTCTCAGAAATTAACGCCTACCCAAAGGCAGGAGTTAATTTTGGCCAACACCGGGAAAGTGTACAGAAAAGCAGAAAAAACTGCTTTTCTGTACACCCTCAGTCTTAATATCATAGCGATATTAAGTCGGAGGCCCCAAAAAAAAAAAATAAAATAAAATCACCACACCACATGACTCCCCTAGAATCCTCTTATACAGCACAAGTGCTTTTGAGTCCAAGACACACTCATAATCACAAATCCAGAGTGGTGGGCATCATTAAACATTATTCATGTCTTTGCCATTACATGTACTGCCCATGTCAAGCACACCCCCATTCCTCCACAGAGCTAAGACCACAATGCGCACTTCAACCCTTATATGCTTTATCAGCTATACATGGCAAGGAACAAAATATGACCTATTAGACTTAACCAAAAAGATGTTGTAGTGTGCATAAGCTTTTGATGACATCTAAGGTACAAAACTTAGATTGTGAGCCCCCTGGGGACAGGGAAACACCTCCAGTACCTGAATGTAATCCGCTTTGAAGTGCCTGAAAAAGCGGAATCTAAATCAAATAAAGTCTGAAAAGAAGGAGCCTGTTTAGTCTCAAACTCAGCCACTACACCATCCTTTTATTGTTGGTCCTATCATGGTATCACAACCTGCGCAGACTCCATCTTCCTTCAGAACTAATGCAGCTACCAGAGTTCTACACTAGATTTAACAAAAAACGTACCCGGTAAGCTTAAAGAAATTTTAATGATTAAGCATCTCAAAAAAGATATAATTGCGATGGAGAAGGTACTGAGAAGGGCTACCAAAATGATAAGGGGAATGGAACAGCTCCCCTATGAGGAAAGACTAAAGAGGTTAGGACTTTTCAGCTTGGAGAAGAGACGGCAGAGGGGGGATAAGATAGAGGTGTTTAAAATCATGAGAGGTCTAGAACGGGTAGATGTGAATCTGTTTACTCTTTTGGATAATAGAAAGACTAGGGGGCACTCCATGAAGTTAGCATGGGGCACATTTAAAACTAATCGGAGAAAGTTCTTTTTTACTCAACGCACAATTAAACTCTGGAATTTGTTACCAGAGGACATGGTTAGTGCAGTTAGTATAGCTGTGTTTAAAAATGGATTGGATAAGTTCTTGGAGGAGAAGTCCATTACCTGCTATTAAGTTCACTTAGAGAATAGCCACTGCCATTAGCAATGGTAACATGGAATAGACTTAGTTTTTGGGTACTTGCCAGGTTCTTATGGCCTGGATTGGCCACTGTTGGAAACAGGATGCTGGGCTTGATGGACCCTTGGTCTGACCCAGTATGGCATGTTCTTATATAAATTAGGCATAAATCAAAGGCTTCTTGAGACAACATCTTCCTTAAGAACCTGAGACGGATCTTGGTTCATCCCCCATCTCCTCCTTGTTCCAGGGCCACTGGTTCTGGAATTGCTGGGGCCCTCTTTCTCCTCTAACTGCTCCTTATGACAGATGATGATGGTAGCAGGAAATTGATTCTGCAGCTCTGAACAGGATAACGTGGGTTCTGCATATTGTTATGAAGTTGCTAAAGTATTCCACGCTGCGCAGCGGTGACGAGACCTGAAAATTCATGTAAAGTTTTATTCATCATCTTTGGGATATACAGGGCTTCCGCAATGTCTTTCTTTTAACAAGAGAAATGAATATTTATCTTAACAACATAATATAGCAACATAGTAATAACAGCAGATAAAGATCAAATTGTCCTTCCACTTTGCCCAGCAAGTTTCATATGTAGTTACTGCCGCTCCATGCAAGTCACCCTATGTAGAAATGCTACACCATTCCTTTCTTTAAGCCTTTAGGAATCCTCAGTTTTTGGCCCATGCCCTTTTGAATTCATTAACTGTTCTCATCATCCAAATGGCAAATGAAATTTAATGTGGACAAGAGCAAAGTGTTGCATATAGGGAAAAATAACCCTTGCTGTAGTTACACGATGTTAGGTTCCATATTAGGAGCTACCACCCAGTAAAGAGATCTAGGCATCATAGTGGATAATACTTTAAAATCGTTTGCTCAGTGTGCTGCAGCAGTCAAAAAAGCAAACAGTATGTTAGGAATTATTAGGAAGGGAATGGGTTAATAAAACAGAAAATGTCATAATGCCTCTATATCGCTCCATGGTGAGACCGCACCTGGAATACTGTGTACAATTCTGGTCACCACATCTCAAAAAAGATGCAATTGCGATGGAGAAGGTACAGAGAAGGGCAACCAAAATAAGGGGGATGGAACAGTTCCCCTATGGGGAAAGGCTGAAGAGGTTAGGGCTGTTCAGCTTGGAGAAGAGACGGCTGAGGGGGGGATATGATAGAGGTCTTTAAGATCATGAGAGGTCTTGAACGAGTAGATGTGAATCTGTTATTTACACTTTCGAATAATAGAAGGACCAGGGGGCATTCCAAGAAATTAGCAAGTAGCACATTTAAGACTAATCGGAGAAAATTCTTTTTCACTCAATGACAATAAAGCTCTGGAATTTGTTGCCAGAGGATGTGGTTAGTGCAGTTAGTGTAGCTGGGTTCAAAAAAGGTTTGGATAAGTTCTTGGAGGAGAAGTCCATTAATGGCTATTAATCAAATTTACTTAGGCAATAGCCACTGCTATTAATTGCATCAGTGGCATGGGATCTTCTTGGTGTTTGGGTAATTGCCAGATTCTTGTGGCCTGGTTTGGCCTCTGTTGGAAACAGAATGCTGGGCTTGATGGACCCTTGGTCTGACCCAGCATGGCAATTTCTGATGTTCTTATGTTCTTAAATCTTTAATGGGGGTGAATCTGCCCCAGCGAGCACTCCCTAGGCAGGGGATAGCTAAGAGAGACTAAGGACAACCACATGGTTTATTATACAACCTTAACCATTCCATGCCAAACTCCTTATTCTTTATAGTATTATCCGTGTACCCCACTTCTCTGAGAGCGCTTTCCCTATATGATGCTGCATTCGAACTCTTTCTGATGTGGACTTTTTCTCTTTCCCTCAGATTGTGTCAGCTTTAGCTAAAATCATGAAAGAGTGCTGGTACCAGAGCCCTTCCGCCAGACTGACTGCCCTGCGGATTAAAAAAACTCTGCACAAGCTGAACAGTCCAGTAAACAACTTCAAAGAAGAATGCTAACCGAAAGTTAGCAAAGTTTTTGAAAAGAACACCACCGCTCCCAAGCACGTACTTTATTGTGCAATATTATATGATGATATTTTAAACCCTTCTGCTCATGGAGATTGTTTTCTGCGAGTGAACGGAGGTACCACCACGCTGCATAACCCTCTGAAGCTTACCCCAAGACAGAATTCTATATTCCAAGTGCACATTTACTGAACTACAAGAACCAGCAAACTATTTGTTGAAAAAAGTGCAGCCATTTGTGTGTCTTCAGTGTTTAGCCTGGGTCTCGATCCCACTGCGTGGGATTTTTGTGACCTTAATATATGAGTGGTGCCACTGCCATCTGCAGCCAACGAAGTTGAATTACACAGTTGCACACTCGAATAGATTGAAAGAAGACCAAAGATTTGCATCCAGCCCTTCTCCGATTGCCTTTCAGCTGTCTCACAGTGGTAATCCAGAAGAGGCTGATGTGCTTGGAGGGTGACTGTCTGTCTGTCTTTCTTTGGGACTATACTTATTCATCCATTCTCTCTCTCTCTTTCTTATTCATTTTGAACCTCTGAAAATGATCCAAGGAAAAATAAAGTTTAGGGGAAATGCAAGAGACTAGGAGGCCGAAACAGTACAGTGTGCTCTGTTGGAGCACACTGTTAGCCGGCATTTGGACGCGCGTTTTGGACGCGCTAGCTTTATCCCTTATTCAGTTAGGGGTAATAGCACGTCCACAAGGCATGTCCAAACACCCCCCCCCGAACCTAATAGAGCCCGCAACATGAAAATACATGTTGATGGCCCTATTAGGTATTCCCGCGCGATTCAGAAAGCAAAATGTGCAGCCAATATTAAGTCGGAGGTCCCGAAAGTTTAAAAAATAAATAAAAAATTTTAAATGGGCCTGCGGCTGGCGGATCGAAAACCGGACTCTCAATTTTGCCGGCGTCCAATTTCCAAACCCGTGGCTGTCAGCGGGCTCGAGAACCGACCAAAATTGAGCGTCGGCTGTCAAACCCGCTGACAGCCGCCGCTCCTGTCCGAAAAGAGGCTAGTGTCCCTAGCGCCTCTTTTTACCGCCGGGCCTAATTTAAATAAATTAAAATACTGTAGCGTGCGTACAGGAGAGTGGCCTGAGCGCGTGCCAGGAGAAACGCCCGCTCTCCCGCGATTTTACTGTATCGGCCCATCGGGAAGGGAAATGGAGGGAAAGGTAAAGATGCACTTTGTAAAAAAAATAAATAAATAAAAGAAGGAAAAGGAAAGGAAAGTTAATGATACAAACATTCAAATATCTAGCAGGCTTCCTTAAGATAGCGAAAGGATGGCATTTTCAATAGAATGGAAGGCTCCACAACAAGGAGTCGTCATGTGAAGTAAAAGGAAGAGAGAAACGCTCAAAAAGAGTATAAGAACGTACGTTTTTGCTGACAGGGTGGTAGATAACGGGACCAGATTTCCTGCAGAGGTGATAGGATCAAATCAGTGGCAGAATTCACGCATGCATGGGATAAACACAAAGAGGTCCATGGTCAAGTACCCACCAAGCAGGTACGTTGCTCAGATCATTTTATCCAGTTAACTTTAGCTGGATATTCAGTGCCACTCATCCAGCTCAAAGTGTTGCTGAATACACCAGAATAAAAATAGCCCATTTAAAATTATCTGGATAACCTTAGGGCAGCAATTTTATCTGACCAGCTAGCCTTTAGCTGGCCTGGCTAAAGATGTAACCATGCCCCAGGAATACCTTCCAGTGCCGCCTCTTTTATGCAGTTAAACTTTGTTGGGATGATGACAAAATTTCCCCGCTCGGCGGGGAGGGGAATAATTTAACCCTCCAAACATTTGTCCAGCTTAACTCTTAGCTGAGCAAATCTTCTGAAAACAGATCTTGGGGATGGAAGTGGCAGCAGGGAGGACAGGGATAGCTCAGGAGCAAATCGCAGACTGGGTGGAGCAAGCGGTCCTTATCGGCCCCCAACATCTCTGTTTCTGGGAAAAGCAACTAAGACCCCCAACAAATTCAACAATGTCTTTCCTGTTTTCATTTCCACACCCTTACCCACTCCCACTCCAATCAAGGGCCTCTGTTTTCCAAAGACTGTGTCCAGGCTTGAAATGCAGGGATCCAAAAAATCAGCAGGATAATCAGCACGGACAGTAATGCCCTCCACAGCCAGCAGAGTATTAGACATTCAAAAGCAGAAACCGTTTTAGAAATGGGATATATAGAGAGAGAAGTGTTTTGGGTTTTTTTGTTTTTTTTAATATTAAAAATGTTTAATATATGTTGTGCTAAAATTCAAACCTATTATCTTTCACTAAGTGGAAACTGTTCTTTAAATGTACTCCTTGCAAGGGGATTTGTAAGAGTTTGCACGAGTGCTCTGTTTTTCAGAGAAAATGTGATTATTTATTCTTGAAAGTATTAACACTTTTATCCTTTTGGTTTATAAAATGTACAATAAACATTCTTTATATTTATAGTGTGTATATATATATATATATACACTAGCTCAAACCTGGTCAAATTGATATCTGTATTTAAACACCCCTTCTGTCCCCTGCTCCTCTTCCCTCCTCCCTCTCTCCCTCTCCCCTCCTATCCCATCATTCCCTCCCCTTCTCACTCTTTTCTCTGTCCCTCACCCCTCAATTCCTCCTCCCTCTCCCAACTCTTTTAGGTGAATTTTCTAACACACACACATGCCCTCCTTCTCTCACACTCTCTTCATCGACACCTCTCCTCTCTCTACCCTTCCCAATTCTATCCCAGTATTCTTCCCTTTCTCCCCTCTCCACCCAAGTGTTCTTCCACATCCTCCACTCGACATTGCCATTTTTCTCTTCTTCCCTTCCTGACCCCAGCATTCAGCCTAACCTGAGCCTTCTCTCCCTCCTCATTCTGGCCCCAACTTGCTCTCTCTACTTCAGCTCGACCCCAGAATTCTTCCATCCCTCCCCTCCTTGACCCCAGCAATTTTCTATCTCCTCTTCCTGACTAAGTATTCTTCCCTCTCCTCTCCCAGCATTCTCACCCCCTCCCTAGCCCGATCTCAGCAATTTCCCCTTTCCCCCTTTGTATCTCTGTTGTATTCTGCCTCTTTCAGCCTCCGGGGGCTGATGCAGCCTCCATCGCGGCTTTATCCCATCTGCAGCGCAGCACTCATCGCAAACAAATGGCGGCAGTGCAGGAGCGATGTTTAGATGTGCCCAGGCTTGGTCCCCACATCCTCAGCACCCCACACCTCTGTATTCCCCCCCCCCCTCACCTGGAGCAAGCAGTGCTCCAGGGTCTCCAGGTAAGTCTACAGTGCTGGGGGGCATGACGGAGGCTTAAGTTTCAGATAGGGGGCTTGCCACCTCTTGACCTACTTGGACAAAAGGTGAATCACCAGCTAGACTATGGAGTGGCAAGGGTATTTGGAGGTAGTCAGGGGTCCTATGACCAACTGCTCATGAGACCTCCACCGCAAGATAGGGTCCATGAGTATATTTTATATATATATATATATTAGCTAAAACCCATCAAAACACTGCAGAGACCCATATTCTGTCTCCTCCTCGCCAATCCAACCCCCCAGTACTCCCACCCTCCTCAGCTCTACTCCAGAAGCTTCTTCCCTTCTCCTCAGCCTGTCCCCAGCTTAGTCAGCACTAACCCAGTCTTACCATTACTCCTAGCCCTACTCAGGAACTGTCTTGACCTCCCCACAGCCCAACTCCCAGTATATTCCTCCATCCTCTCCCCAGCACACTCGGATCCCTCGTCCCAGCCTGACCCCAGGACACTCCTGCTCCAGCTTGACTCCAGCAGACCCTAACACATCCTGCCCCAGCAAATCTTGATCTGCTGTCCCAGACTGACCCCAGCATACCCTGCTCCAGCCCAATCTCAGCACTCTTCATCTGCCCAGCTTGAGCAGTCTTGACCCCTCCCTAAGCCGTACCCAGTACACCATGCTCCCCCCCCCCAACCAGATCCCAGCACACTTCTAACCCCTCTCCTATTACCCCAATCAAAATAACACAAACATCCCTGAAAAACCAAAGAAAATGAAAACAATCCCTCCCCCCACCCAGAAAACCCACTTAAGCAAATGCCCATATCTGGGAACTCTCCGCATTTGGTCTGGAAATTTTAGAGGAATTGCTGGGTCTCCAGGACAACGTCAGAAAACTGTGGGTGCAGCAGGGAAGTGCCTGTGTTGACCCCAAAAGAGGAAATCACTGGGCCTGTGCAGGCATAAAGATGAAGGAGCATTGGCCGCATGGGCAGGAAGAAGAAAAAAGAGAATTCCAGTCCACCACAAGGGCAGAAAGCAGGAAGAAGTTTCCTGTCACTCTGATTGGCCAGAAGATGAAGAAGGAAGTTATTGCTTCTGGTGGGCTTGGAGCAGAAGAGAGAGAAAATGAGTGACTATGTTTTGAGTGTGTATGGCAGGCGGAGAGGGAGAGAAGTAAGTATGAGTGGGCCTGTAACTGTGTGAAAGAGCATGTGTCTAAAGGAGTAGATGTGAGTGTGCACTAAGTATGAGTGGGCATGAGTGTGAGGGAGTACAGGTAAGTGTGTCAGTGTGTGTGTTTATGAAACAAGAACATTTGTGTAGATACTGCTGGTGTCCTCATCTTCCCCTTCTGAGGGCTCAATAGATATGTAAAGACCCCCCAGCCACCTAATCAATTTATTAAAAGAAAAACCTCCACCCACCCACCAAACTCATATAGCAACATGTCCCTAGGACCCTTCCCCCCTCACCTGACCTTCCCCCACCCCAGTCCTTACCCCGTCACGAGTCCACAGGGTGTTTAGAGTGCAGGATCGATCCCCTGTCACTCCTGCCCCACTGCCACCGGTTAACCTGAGGCTGAATTATTTTTAATGGCTGCTGTCCATTATTGTGGCATCAGCCTTGGATTGACTGGCAGTGGCAGCCATTTTGTAGAATGGTATCATTTCCTGACAGGAAGGGAAAGGTAGTCTTTCAACACCTTGGGCTGTCTGAAAGTCTTCCATCAAGTCTCAGTAAGAAAAAGACAAAAGACGTACTGATTAATTTGCAGGTGAAAATTCACAGCAGACATATTTGGAATAGTGCACGCCAATAAAAAAAAAAAAAAAAAAAAAAGGAGAATCCAAGAAATCACAGGTACAGTCACAGGTAAACAGAGGAGGGTTACAGAAAAATATTGGCCCAGGGAATTTTTTCAAAACCAGCCCATGGGGTATCTGACGCTCATATGCACTTTCCCTGCAGCACATGTGTCAACAGCTCCCAAAAGAATGCCAAGCCCATTTCTGTAGGTTAAGCACTGTTTTGCCCATGGAAACGACTTTGAAAATGACCCTCTGTCTCCAGGCAGTAATAAATGTACTGCTCAGAGAAGTCATGTGGCCTTGTATTTACAATGTTCCTCTTCTGTTCTCAGCATGATCAGATTAATGTTACTAAATAATTCTTGTTTGCTACATGGCAAAACAAGTATCTTTTTGGTTATGCTAAACTATTTGGTTATTTCTAAACTAGTTAGGTGATATCTTGTAACAGTTGGACCATCATCTTGCTTGCCAGAGGTGAAGGAGTGAGCTGGACAGGAGGAGGATGTTGCGCTGCGATGGGATGGAGCGCTACTGGGAGCTCTCCAGTGCGGGACGAGGAGAGTGTGTGCCCTTGCGGTGAAACCAGTCCAAGACTGGGAGGCTAGAACAGGCAAGGAAAGTCCTTGAAGACGTGGAGCAGGTGTGAAGACTTGGAGCAGACATGGAAAGTCCTTGAAGACTTGGAGTAGATGAGGAAAATCCTTGAAGACTTGGACGGAGAAACAGAAGGGGTGAGCAAGGTCCTCAGGCGCCCTACACAGCACAGAGGATGGTCGGGGACCACGCTGTCCCCTACACACCCTACTCAGCCTGAAGGCTGGTCACAGACCACGTGGGGAGCGGGACAGGCTTGGGAGGTCTCATAGCATAGGAGTGAAGCAACCCCTCGGATCCTCCGGAAATGGGACTGGATTCAGGAGTAGATAAAATGTGGAACTTGGAACGCAGATTAAAAGCAAGGAATCTCCGGAGGCATGAGTTGTTCATCAGGACTGGAGCGGAACATCAGGAAGATCCATGGATGAAAATCAGAGATGCCAGGCAGGAGCTGGAGACGAGGAGTCCTAGGGAGGACTAAACCCCTTGCTGAAGCAAAGACCGAATGAGCAAGGAGCCCTTTTGTAGGGCTTGAAGAACAATGCCTAGGGAGGAATCTCCAGGGGGCCACACCTGGCTGGCCTTATAAGTAGGGAAGAGAACTGCAGGCCTGCCCCTTAGGAGGAGCAGGAAGAGGAAGTCTGCAGGACCCTGGACAGCGGCCCTGCAGACGCTGAAGCAGGGAGGAGCTGGGCTGTGCAGGCCCCGATGTGGGAGGCGGAGCAAGGCGGTGTCCCTGCCGCTGCGAAGCAGGCCTCCAGGCCTGTCGAGTGGCGGCATGGGCAGTGGCCCAAGCCGCGAAAGAGGGTGCTGGCAGCTCCTGCCACAACGGAGCATGGTGGACAGCTCTTGCTGCTGAAGAGCAGGCCTCCAGGCCTGCGGGAGGATGGCGGCCTCTGGGCCGCAGAAAGCAGCATCAGGGGAGCAGACAGAGGTAAGAGTCCTCCCGTGGCTCCGGCCATGGGAGGAATCGCAACAGCTAAGGAAGAGAAGGAGCCAAAGGAGCTGCAGAAGACTGGCAGCAAAGAAATTTCAAGGCCCGATGACCCACCAAGATGTATTAATGTTACCACTGAAGAACCCAAGCCCTGTAGTCAAGGGTGATTCTATCATGAGGAAGGGTGAGGCGGCTGCCTCAGGCAGCAATATTTTGGGGTGGACAACAGTGCCTCCCCAAACTCTCCTGCTGTGGCGGCCTCACTCTGTATTCAGGCGCAACATCAGCGGAGCAGTTTTGATGACATGAGCATGGGGTTGCCACCCCCTGAATGCAGGAAAAAGAGAACTGTGGTGGTAATGATGTTTTCATAAACTATATAGGAACCCGTGGGCAAGAAGAAAGGAATTGTGGCAGCACAGATCTGAGGAAGAGCAAAAGGACAACCCCAGCGCTGAAGATGACTCACCTGCAGGGTTCCCACCTCACGCAGGCAAAAGTAAAGAACCATGGCAGTGCCGAAGATGACATGGCCATGGGGTTTCCATCCCTCATAGGCAGGAAGAAGAGCTCCATGAGGAGAAGCAAGGTGTGGCAGTGAATGGAAAGGAAGGGGAATGAGAAGTTCTCATTCCTTCTCTTCCCCTTACTCAGCTCAGCTCCCCAACCCTTTCCCTTCCCTCCCTTCTCAGTGAGAAGGGAGGGAAAGAAAAGGAATTGAGCTGAATGGGTGAAAAGGAAGGGGAGGGGAGAGAAAAAGAGAGAAATTCTGAGTGAGTGAGTGAGAGGGAAGAAAGGGAATTGTGAATGAGGGGAGGTATACATGACAGGGAAAGGAAGGAAGGAGAAAGATCCCACATAACATATTATGCATTTTATTATGCTTGTCTTATTCTATATTTTATCCTTTTATGATGTTTTAATGATTTAAATTATTTTATTACTTTTTCCATATTATTTAGTTTTACTATCAGTAATAACAATTTTACAATTTTATTTTTTTTCTATTTTTATTATTATGAATTATAATTGTACTTTATGCTCACTATTTATTGAATTAATTTATCATATTTGGAACCGTTGTGATGGTCCCACCAAACGATGGTATTCAAAATCAACAAATAAATAAAAGGGTGTGAGTGACTGAGGGGGAAGGAGGAAAGGGGAGGAAATGGGGTGAGTGAGAAAGAAAGGGGTAAGTGAGCAGAAAAGAGGTAAGGTGTGAGTGAGTGAGAGGGAAAGAGTTAATGGGAGGGGGTGAGTGAGAGAGAAGGGGTAAGGGGAGTGAAGGGGAAAAAGGAAGGGTGGGGAAGGGGAGAGAAGGGGATGAGTAAGTGAGAGAAGGAGGGAAGGGGAAAAAGGAAGGGGTGAGGAAGAGAGAAGGGGGAAAGGGGAAAGGAGAAGGGGATGAGTGAATGAAATTTGTGTTAGAGATATATTGGTTCCAGGTCACTGGATGTACTTAGGGGTCGACTTGCTATGCTTTTGGGAGCTATTGAAGCATGTACTGCACAGAAAGGACACACAACCCAATGGCCTATTTTGAAAATAATCTCCTGGGCTATTTTCCTACAGTCTGCCCTGCTCTGCCATAATCTTACTCCCTGCTAATTTGCTGTTCCTAATGAATTTAAGTGAGATGTGGTGACTGCAGATATGAGCAGTATGAACACCAATGATGCATGCAAACGTCTACATAGCAGTGTAAATGCCAGCATATGCTTTTCACAGATTCATACTTCTAGTTCAGGAGAGGAGTCTGGGAGAGAAAGCAATTGGATAATGCATCCCATCTAAATGCTGTGTAAATGCTGACCTATGGTGTTCTGTCCAGCTATTGGGATTAGGTAAAAATCCTGCATGGGAACTGGATGAGCTGGTGTAAGGGTCCCTGTGTCCAGTTGGGCTTCTTCCTCAGGATCCCCTCCAGTTGTTTGCTACACGACCTTCGATGCCACATCAGCTTTGCTTAACTCCACTGCTTGTGCTTCTCCAGACTGATTCCCTCTGCAGTTTCCCTGGTAGCTAGGGAGTCCCTGTTCAGCCACCCTCTCCTCTCTCTTCCTCCTCCTTATTGGTTCTAGTGTTCTCCTCCTCCCTGTGGCTCCTCCTTCTCCTTAATCAGGTCAGCATCTGAGCTCTGCTTCCCATCGCCTCCTGCCCTGCAGTTTAGCTCATACTGCAGGGAGCTGTCAATTCCCCCACCCCCAACAGTTTCCTGTCCTGTCTTTAGCTTTCTCAGGTCTTTGCCCCTAATGGGTACCAGGAATGAGATGTAATTCTCATTACAGTGGACAGGGGCAGAGGTCAAAATATAATTTAGTTTAGTTACAGATTCTAAATATTCTTCCTCCCAAATGTGATATTTACATTTCAACAGAGTATAGTAGGGCTGCCACTTGTGTATACATTTTCATTGAATCACAGTGAGCCCTAGGAATGTCTGAAGTGATTTCTAATATTTATTTATTTATTTAGAATTTGTTAATATACTGATGCTCAAGATAAATATCTTATCGAACCGCTTTACAGCAAAACGTGGGGTAACAAAAAGTATAGGAGGAAGTTACAAAAAACAGGGTAATGCAAATTCAGGACAAGAGAGCAGGAAGAATTAGCTAACAGAGAGTAACTATAGAGTAACCAATATGTAATTTATAAACTTAACTTGGCGGGTAACCATGTAGGAAATCAAACAAACAACAATCAGTTCTTCATAGTGTTACTGTAATGTAGACCATAAGTAGTTTATCAACTTGACTTGGCGAGTTACCATGTCGGAGATCAAACAGAGGTGGGAAGCAGCAATTTCTGTATCAATTCTACTCTCCACAAATCTACAACTTTGTCATCCTGGCCCACGGTAATGCCCAGAAAAGATCATAGTGATTTACACAGCTGAATTTAGGCTGGAATAATTTTAAGGATACCCTCTAGGAGAGCTTTAAAGATCTCCCATACATAAGCCCAATGTACGGATTCTGAAACTGAATACAAATATCATCTATATCTATATTTCTATATCTATCTATTTCTATATATAGTATACTTGCTGTGTATGACAGATGTGAAAGGGTATCATGTATGTATTTGTGAAAAATAGATGGAGAATATTGTAACCCTAGTGGAATACAGTCCATGTATATGCTGTTCATTGAGCCATTGAATGGCTGTTTTGTACTGGCATTCAGCTATCAGCAGGCTTCAAAAGTCACTGGATATGTCTAAGACTGAGAAAAATATAGATTTAGGTTTCAGTTTGGAAATAATTTCAAGTTGTGAAAAACACCACTGGCACCACAAATTTTGAAACTTGACTTAGGGGTCTATGTGTTAAAGTGTGTTAACATGTCATTAAAACACAAACACTGTATTTATTGTGCGGATTAACAACCAATGCTAATGAGATGATCAGGAGGCACATGTCCCCATAGATGGTAAAATACACATGCAAGTGAGGGCTATTATATACAAACTTAATTACACAACACTGAGATGTAATTAAGAGTTTGCATCAGTGCATCTATGATGCATTTTGCATGTTTTAACGCATATACTTTTTCACTTTGCTAATAGGTAATGAGCTATTTTGCAAACATTTACATCTCATTACATCATTTGCATAGATTTTGCATTAACACTATCACAGGCTAATTTACACAATTGATTAACACTGTTGTTTAATACACATTAATGCTTGCCATGCTTTAATGCAGGGGTCCCCAACCACCGGTCCACAGACCAGGACCGGGCTGTGGGGGGTTTTTTGCCGGTCCGCAGCGCCACTCTCCCTGACTGCAGTTCATTGGCTGCTGCTGCTGCGGGGAGGCGGGGCAAGGCTGGAGATCCGCCTCCTCCAACCCCAAAAGGGAGGAGGCATGACCCGAAAAGCCGTGCTGTGCGCCGGATACACACAGCAAGAAGATCAGCAGGGCTGTGGTGGAGCTCACGTCACCACGGCCCGAAGAAAACAGTCACGTCTAAACGTGCAGGTGCTCCTCCTCCTTCCTGCCCGCGCA
Source organism: Rhinatrema bivittatum (assembly GCF_901001135.1). Classification (NCBI taxonomy): domain Eukaryota; kingdom Metazoa; phylum Chordata; class Amphibia; order Gymnophiona; family Rhinatrematidae; genus Rhinatrema; species Rhinatrema bivittatum. Next base: position 260,513,890 of record NC_042617.1, on the reverse strand, counting down.
GCCCCAGAAGAAAAATGTTGCCGGAGCCGCACGGGCAGGAAGGAGGAGCAGCATCAGCCGCGTGCAGAAGAGGAGCAGCGCTTACGGGCCACTGCGAATCTCAAGTCGCAGCGGCCTGAGAAGAGGAAGAGGACCGGTAGCAGGGCCACCGTGGATCCCACATTGCGGCGGGCAGCCCGAGAAGTTCAGGGCCGCTGCAGAGCTAATCCTGCAGCGGCCCGTGAAGAGGAGGCCCAGAGGTGAGAGAGGGGCTGAGGGTTTGTAGAATGTGTGTATGTGAGTGTGTATGAGTTAAGTTGAGAGATTGTATGTGAGAGTGAGTTGAAAGACTGTGGGTGGGAGTGAAGACCTGAATGTTTGCAGAGACAGCATGTGAGAGCCTCTGTGTGTGTGAGAGAGACAGCATGTGCCAGTGAGAGACTGGGTGTATGAATGATTGTATGAGAGAGAACATGTGAGAGTGAGAGCCTGTGCTTCAGCAAGACAGCATGTGGGAGTGAGAGAGAGCCTGTGTGTATAAGAGTCAGACAGCTTGTGTCAGTGAGAGACTGTGCGTATGAATGATTGTATGAGAGAGAGCATGTGAGAGTGTGTGTGTGTGAGAGAGAGAAAGCATGTGAGAATGAGAACCTGATTGTGTGTTTGAGGGAAGAAGACAGATGGAGAGAAAAATAGAAAAAAAGGCAATATAAAAGGAATTGGCAAAAAAATAAGAAAGGGAAGGAGGGGAAAAAAAAGCCTGTGACCAACCGATTAGAAAACTAAGATCAGACAGCAGATGTAAAAAATAATAAATTACATGTAATCTTGTGCAAGAGTAGCACTTTCTCTATGCGGATCTCACAATGTACGAGATCAGCATGAAGGAAGTGGAAACCCACGGGGCCTGCACAGAGGAGGTAACAGAATGGGCTTCAGTGCCAGTAGCAGCAATCAGCGCCTCCCCAATAGCCATGCGGCATCAGTGGCAGTGGCAGCAGAGGAATGAGAGAGGCTCTGAGGTTGTGAGGGAGCCAGTGAGAGTGAGAGCATGAGTGTGTATGAGAAAATCCAGGGGAATAAGAGTTTGTGTGTGGGGTGTGTGTGGAGGGGGAGAGAGTGTCGTACAGCCTGAGAGTGTGTCAGTGTCTGTGAGAGCAAGAGGTTATGGTGGGTATAAGAGCATGAATGTGTATGTATGTGACAGTGTATGTGTGAGAGAGAGAGGATAACCTCCTAATCCTCAACAATATCAGGGTGACTGGAAATCAAGAGCTCCCACAAGGGGACAGCAGGGGCTTTTTAAAATCCTTATTAGTTTTAATTATTGGGTGTTATTTGATATATGTGCTGTTTTGAAATATTTTATTGGTGTTTGGGAAATTGTAAAAAATGTATATGATTTTAATTAATAGAAATTCTATTTATCAGTAGTTTGGGGAAATTTCAGTGGATGCACAGAGTTAGAGAACTGGAGGTGCAGGATTTATAAATGTCATAATTAAATGAGTATGCACTAAAATCCAACCCCATCCATAACCCCGCCCCCATATGACCAAAGCCCCGCCCCTGCCCCACCCCTGCCCCACCCCTGCCCCACCCTGCTGAGCCATGGAAAAATGATCTTGCTTGAAGCCGGTGCAAAAAAGGTTGGGGACCACTGCTTTAATACATTGCTCCTGCTCCATAGAGAGTAGTAATGAGGAACCTCCATTATCCAGTTGGTTTCACAACTAGTATAATTGAAGAGGGAGGTCTAATCTGACTCCTTTCTTCAAGTATATTTACCTTTTTAGTTACTGCATATTGTTTCTGATTTCCTCCAACAGGATTTCTATGTGCATCATTTCACACTTTTAACATGTCCTGCTCCCAGACAGAAATATCAGAAAACTCCGAGGACATTACACTTGGGGCATTTCATTGATGATCTGTGTTTGATCACTGTGTAGCTAATGACACTGGAATAATTTAGTGTAGTAACACTGCCACTCTTTCAGGCTGACCAAATCCACAACTAGATTTAATTGACTGATAGTATCAATTCCAATTATCTCCTTTCCTTCCTCTCTGCAAAGTTGCAGCACTGGTTTCCAAAACTGTCATCACTGTGCTCACTTTGCAAGGGGATGCCTGCCTTTAACTGGTACAGCCACATTGTGGCGAGGCATGTCAGTGCCCTGAATTTCACACCTTTCCACATTATTCTGGCCTGCAGTGGGAAAAACTGTCTGCAAAACGAATTCCAGCCCCCACGTCAATCAAAGTTAATTTGTCTTGGGCCCCTGTTCTGGTATAGCAATTCAGGTGTGCACAATTATCCAATGTCACTGCTGCCACAAACCTCACTCTAAGATTTAAAGCTATATTCTCCTCCTCTGGGTCCTCTGATGAGAGGACAGATTCAGCTGAAGCTGTAAAGGTCTTGGACACACTAACCTTTTGACACAAGAGGTCAGGACATCACTATTTAGCTGCAGCATAACTACATACTAGTTGTTAGGGGCAGCAGGGATTGTTCAAGGCCAGGGGGATCTTGCAGTGGAACCACAGGGATGATGATTCACCAAGAATCCTGTAGAAAATACTAAGCAAAGCAAAGTTAGGGAGACTGCCTCCATGGCTTCCTATTAAACCAGCAATGGGTGTGTCCCAAACTGAGGGCTGGATACAAGGAGCTCTAGCTTGACTTTGCTGGTCCAACAACCCACCCAGAGTTTGCTCTGATTTCCTGTTGCCTGGCTTGTTGCTGCATCTCCTGGTTCCTGCTCTGCTCCTTGGCTACTCTCCTGCTTCCTGTTCCTATTCCAGCCCTAGTCCTCAGCTTCGATCTTGGTCTTTGGCCCCCATTCCTGGATCCTACTCTACTTTAGGGCGGAAGAACACTTCAAAGTGCATTCCCTGCCAGATGCTGTGCTTCATCTGGGTCCCCAGCGGAGCAGACCACTTTCACTTTGCAAACTGCAGTGGGGAGAAAGTAGTCACAGACATTTGCACCTGCTTTTTCTGTGGATACTTTTACATGGTAAAAAATTGCGAGAAGATTTGAAAATGCAATTGACACATGTTTCTTTCTTCGCCCCTTCCACCCCGACCTATCTGAGCACAGCCCCAGGAACGCCTCCTTCCAATGCGGCTAAGAGCATATGCACCGAGGAACACCATGCACACTTTTAGCCAGACTGAGGGTGAGCAATCTTCAGGCAGCCCTTTTATCCAGGTACATGGCTTTTTGAAAATTGTCCACCCCATGTTCATCCTAAGCTGCTTGTAACTCCATCTTTTTAACTAGTCTCTTTCCAATTCTGATACGAGCTTCTACTGCTGCTGCCTGATGATCTTTTCTAACTCCTCCTCAGCTCATGAAAGGAAATAAATCCTGAGCAATTCCTAAGAGTTTCCTCTGCCTTGCCCTTTCCTGGGTCCATGTCTTCTCTGCCTTGCATCGCCGATGGTTTTTCAGCCTGCCCTTTCACCTCTTTCAATACTGTTATTATCAGTGATGGCCGAGTCTTCCACACCAACCCCTATCCAGAGCATCAAAATATCAAGCTGGGTTTCCTTTGGCTCCTCTGAAAAAACAGAAGGCACTTCCTTATACCAGAGGACAGTAATTCTAATATTTATTTATTTAAAAATCATTTTATCCCACCTTTTTCAATGATCAAAGCAGGTAACAATTTTTTATTCATATACCTTATAAACAAAACGTACAAACACCAATAAAAACATGAGCCAGTCCAAGATTTCTTCTTCGCCCTCATTTCTTAAGGCAATTTTCTGCTATACCTCGCCAAAGACATTCACGGCCTACTTCTCATTCATCTCTTTTTCAAAGGCAGATGTAAAGAGAACGGTCTTCAATTGTATCATTTGGTTTTTTTTTTTCTAAAGTCCTTTGCTCTCAAATAATCAGGCAGTGCGTGCCAAATTATTGGGCTTAACAACCAAGAATGCTTTCTCATCCGTCTCTGTCAGGTGAGCTAAACGAGGCTGGACATCAGAGGTCACGTCGTGCACTCATTACCTTTTAGAGAATAGGGAGCCATGGGGAGCGCCCGATCCGCCCCGGGCTGCTGAAGCTGCTCTCGCTGCCGGCTGTCCCCGGGAAGAGGGGAGAGAGGACTGGGGCTGCTCTGGAGCTGTCAGCGCGGGAGATGGACGCGGCCAGGGCAGGTGAGCGAGGGCTGGGGGAAAGTTTGTCCGATTCACTTCGGTCTTGTCCCGGGGAGTGAGGGGGTCAGGCAGTGAAGCGGGGCTGGCTGGGGCTGCTCCGGAGCTGTCAGCGCAGGAGATGGACGTGGCCAGGGCAGGTGAGCGGGGGCTGGCGGAAAGTTTGTCCGATTCACTTCGGTCTTGTCCCGGGAAGTGAGGGAGTCAGGCAGTGAAGCGGGGCTGGCTGGGGCTGCTACATGGCTGTGAAATTTCATCTCAGCTTGCCTGACGCTCCACACTAACGCAGGGGTAAGGGTAGGCGGTAAATTAGCAGGTTAAACGCGCGGCAAAACTGCAGGTTTAAAAAGCGATAATCGGGGCACGCGTTACTGTATGGGAGGGAATAGCTAATCCGATCGTTTACATCTCATATACATGCCGCGGGCGGAATGGGTTACCCGTTGATTTAAAGAGGCGGTAAGGATGGGTTAAAAGGGATAGTGAATCGCAGGTTGGACTAACGCGGCCAAATTGTGAGTAGAAAGTGGGTTAGAAGCAGGGTAACCGCGGCCGCACTTTACTGTATTGGCCTGACAGCAAATACAGCATTACAATTCAGTACTTCGTGACACCAACAAGCATCATCGGTTTCTGAAAAATTGAAGACCACCCTACAGCATCTGAGGGATACTTTTAATATATTCTGGTCACGATGAAAAGAATTTGCAATAATCTTAACGCTGAAGAGGCAGTATTGCCCTAGAAGTGCAGAATACCAAAGCACTTGGAATTAGGTCACAGTGAGCAACACAGATTTTGCGCAGCAAACGATTTCTACAGGTGCCAGTATCTTGAAGTTTTTGATCAATTCATTGACTGCTTTGCATGTCAGATTTTGACAAAGGAAACTTGCATTTATGTTTGCAAGTTGAGAAATTTGTGATTGGACAAGATTTTAGAAGAAAGTGTTTTTCAGCTGTGTGGGATTGATGCTGACAGTCGTGCATTAGCTTCCCAGTGCAATTTGATGCTTTGCTGGCATTATATCAGCCTGACAGTCCCTGAGCAGCATGAAAAATGTACAGGACAGGGTGACATTTTTCAAGTCTCATCCATTTCCCTATTATGTTCCCTGAAATGCTGAAACTTATTCAACTAATTCTAACATCCTGGTCGCAACCTGCGCCAGCGAGCAGTCATTCTCTTCACTAAGCTGCCTCAAGACATTTCTGTGGTCAAGGATGGGTCAAGCAAGATTAAATAGTATTGCTGTGTTCCAGATTCAGAAAAAGTCTGACTGAGTGGCTATTGGGGTGATTGTAAATGAATTAATCAGCAGAAGTGCTGTGTGTAGGAAAACATTCTCTTTGACAATATAAAAGTAATGATCCCCCACCTTTCAAAGATCTCAAGTTTTTATTGGCCTTCCAAGATATTTTTGTGATAATCTATATCCTTGGATTTTGGCCAATACTCTGTAAATATGTATGTTTGTCACTAACATATGTAAAACTTAATAAATAGAAAGTTTAAAAGGTAAGACTTTTTTTTCAGTGGCAGAAGTAGGGGAAGAGGAGAAATTGGGTTGTGTTCAACATTTTGAAAAGTTGACTCCTCTGCTTTAGGCATGGCCACCACATATATTGTGTTCTATAAGGCCACACCCATACCAAAATTACAGCGAAACAGAGCAGGAGAATTTTGTAAAGCAGCTTGGGAATCTATATGCATGATTTAGAGAGTGAATTGTCAAAGCCACATTCCAACAATACAGATTAGACCTCCAGTCATCTTCATGAAGATCCACCTGGATTGCATCATTCAATTTCTCAATTGCAGAGGGAGATCCTCAGAGCTTAATTCCTCATCTTGTAGATAGTAATGTATTAAGAATAAGATTTTACCATTGGTATCAATCTGACTAGAGTCACAAGGAGACCAAGCCCCTTCACTTCTGAAAAGTGTATTTCTTACCTGCAAGATTTAAATCCATTTCCTTGTGTAAAACAGCGTTTTAATCTCTGAAATAGGCTCTGCGAAAATGACCCATCCTGAGTTTGGGTAAATATTACATGTGTTGTTCTATCCACCTTTTTGGAAGGTGTTGCTCTGGCAGGGTTTAGTCAGAGAAGACAACAGGACACATAGGGGCAGATTTTCAAAGGGTTACTCGTGTAAGATATGCGCGTAACCCCCGAAAAGCTGCCCCTTCCACCCCCTGCGCGTGCCGAGCCTATCTTGCATAGGCTCGGCGGCGCGTGCAAGCCCCGGGACGCGTGTAAGTCCCGGGGCTTTCCTGGGGGGGGCGTGTCGGGGGCATGTCGTGGCCGGCGCATCATCGGGGGGCATTCCGGGGGCGTGGCCGCTGCCTCCGGACCAGCCCCTGGACCGGAACATGGCACGCCGGCAGCTGGCTGGCGTGCGCAAGTTACGCCTGCCTTGGGTAGGTGGAACTTGTAAAATAAAGGTAGGGGGTAATTAGTTAGGGCTGGGGGGTGATAGGGGAAGGGAGGGGAAGGTGGGGGGGCCGAAGGGAACGGAGGATGGCTGCACGGATCGGCACACACAGGCTGCTGATTTTGCGCAGCCTTGCGCATGCCAATCCTGTATTTTATAACATGCGCGCGGCAGCGCGCGCATATTATAAAATGGAGAGTAGATTTGCTCGCGCCGGGTTGCGTAAACAAATCTACTCCCGCACGCACCTTTTAAAATCTACCCCATAGTTTTTTATTTTGAAAACTATGCAAATTGTTTTGGTTGGAAAAAGTACCCACAGAAAAAGCAGTCACTAATCTCTGCGTTTACTTTTTCCCTGGATTAAAATACAGCATCTGTGCATCCCTTGATATAGTGTAATAGCAGATGGCTGTCTGTGTGATTCTTTAAATAAAATGTTATAAAAAAATTAAAGTATAACTATTAATTACGCAAGTAGTTTTGCTTTCATAATTGGTGCAAATCCCAGGGGTAAAAAAGTACCCACAGGGTTTGCACCAATGCAGGCAGTCTGATTATTTACCCCTATAATGTGTATCTTGAGAGAGCCCATATTGTGTCATTAATTCCTGAAAAGTTTTAATGTCTCTCTCCCTTTTTCAACTGCTAAATAAACCTTAACCCATAGCGCCACCAATTGTTCATATCTGGAGAATATGAACATAATGAAATAGGCAGCAAGTCATTTTTAGAAAAATTCAAATATTTACATACCGCATACCACATCCCATCATTTTTACTGAAATTTTCCAAATTAATGGTGCAGAAGGTGAGCATGTTAACAACGATAATCCCATTCCTTCCTTGTGAAACTCCTCTACTAACATTCAAGTTGTGCAACCCAATAAATTCTTAAATTTGCTGATGCTATGCCTCCAATAGACTTAGGCATACACAGTGTTTGCAACTTAATATGGGAGAATACCTCCTACAAAAAGCATTTTTAACTATTGTAACCCTTTTTTTGAAGATGATATATTCTTCAGAGCACACAAAATAATATATATCTGGGGCTGTCTTCCTCTGCCACTTGTCCCCTCTGATATTAGTACCCCAGGGTGAGTCCTTTTGGTGGGGGAAACTGGTGCTTGTGGCCCGGATGGTGAGTTAAATCCCTTTTTTGTGTGCAGCTGTGTAGTGTGGTGCTGATGCTTGGCTGGGACAAAGAATGCAGTACACAGGTCTGGGTGTTCAAATAATAAAAGTTTCCTAATTTCTTCAAAATTAATCAAGTACTAATCCTTCTGGAATGAGAGCTTCAGGGTCCCCTATTCTGGAGGGATCCTATGCTATAAAGGAATCTCCTTAGAGGTTTACATCATCCTACCTGAGTTCCAGTAGCCTGCAAACAGTTACCCAGCTTGTGCCTGTGTCCCAGGGAGAAGATCTTGTGGAGGGTCTTCACTTCTGCTCTTCTTTCTCAGCCAGCAGGGGTCCCCCTTCAGTCTTCTTTTTTCCATGCAGCAGTAGCCTTGCAGTTAAGGAGCTCTGCAGAGATTCCTGACAGGAACTTTCCTCACGGAATTACTAAAAGTTAATTTGCCCCACAGGGGTCCCTCCTTAACTTTTTCAAGCCGCGGTACTCCGCTAAGTTTTTACCCATGCTTCCGTCGATTACTGTCGAGTTTGACCCTTGCGGCCTACTGGCCGTCGACCGTACAGCGGCTACATTTTTTTCCATGGCCATGGTGTCTGGGTTGAGTCGGTGCCCGGACTGTAATCGCACCATGTCCATCACAGACCCCCATAAAGTCTGTGTAATGTGTCTTGGACAAGAGCACAATGTCTTGACCTCCACCAAATGTGCCCTAATGACACCAAAAGGTCGCAAGGCCAGAATGGAGAAGATGGAACTTCTCTTCCATGCTCAAAACCCAACTCAGTCCATTGCATCGACGTCGTCAGAATCAGAACCATCAACTTCACATCAGCATTGTCCACCGGCTGGTGACCGTCCGGCATCAATGACATCTCGGCCTTCGACCTCTTCTACTCCCCCTCAAGACTGAGGAGATTGTAGCGACAAACATCGCCATAGAAAGTCTCGGACCATCGAGGGAACGATGCCGAGCCGCCGAAGAAACCCCATCCAGAAAAGGCACCATCCTTTTCGGCGACTGGGTCACCGAGGCAACCCTCCCCCAATAGGGCATCAGGAGCCGCGACTCCGCCTTTAACGGTGGTCCCTCTGGCTATGCCTCTGCCGCCTCCTTCTGTTCCAGAGCCGGAACTGCTTGCTCCAGGTCTCCAAGAAGAACTGGACCGGATGATTCAGGAGGCCATCGACAAGACAATGCAACGACTCCAGGTTCCTCCGGCACCGACACCGGTACCAATTGTGGAACCGATCACCGACCCGATTCCAGCAGCGTTGGCACCGCTGCTCTCCAGGATGGAAGCGCTCATAGCTATTAGTTATTTACTCCGAATGCAAAAAATAATGTGCATCTATGACGCACATTTTTGCGCTTAGAAATTAACGCCTGCCTGGAGCAGGTGTTAATATCATTGCGATATTAAGTAGGAGGAACAAAATCTTTAAAAAACTTAAAAAAAAAAAGTTTTAAAAGTGCTGGCGGTAGGGTTCAGGAAACAGATGCTCATTTAACAAGCGTCCATTTCCTGAACCCCTGGCTACCTTATCTCAGAAAGGATATAGCAGAGTTAGAAAAGGTACAGAGAAGGGCAACAAAAATGGTTAAGGGGGTTGGAACAGCTCCCTTATGAAGAAAGGCTAAACAGATTGGGGCTCTTCAATTTGGAGAAGAAACGATTAAGAACGGATATGACTGAGGTCTACAAAATCATGAGTAGAGTAGAAAAGGTAAATACGGAATAGTTATTACCCTTTCAAATAACATTAGGACTAGGAAACACTCTTGTAAGCTAACAGGGAGCAGATTTAAAACCAAATGGAGAAAATATTTTTTTTTCACTCAATGCACAATCAAGCTGTGGACTTTGTTGCTGGAGGATGTGGTCACAACAACTAGCATAGCTGTGCTTAAAAAGGGTTTTGACAAAAAAATCCAGAAATAGTTAATAACCAGGTGACTCAGGGAGACCTACCACTTGACAAAGAGTGTGAGCAGCAAAAAAAAATGTAATGTACTTTTAGCGCTTGGCCACTGTCAGATTCAGGATGCTAGGTTCAATAAACCTTTGGTCTGACTCAACATGGCACATATTATGATTTTACTCAGTGCTCCAACTACCCACAGCAGGTCTGAAAAGCTGTCTTACACTTATCCCCTGCTCTAATACGGATAAGACCATAGGCACCCCATAGATCCAGTCTCAATAAAATGTGGGCAACTCAAACTCAGTTGAGAAATTCAAGGATCATGGGCACTGAGTAGATTCTGAATCATGAGCAGTAGTCCATGCAGAGGTGCAGGGTTCTGCCTTTTTCAGGAATGGAACCAATTTTCCTACCAGGGAGATGGAACACCTGGTGAAGCCCCTTTTGCAGTTTCTCTTGGAGGTAGGTACTCTCGGGGGGGCAGCAAGTTCCAGCTGTGGCATTACATAGATCCACCTATAGCGTACCTTGATGTTAGACAGATCAATGACACAATCATAGTCCCAGTGAGGAGGGGCAGACTTACAAGCATTTTTCTTTATAAAAACTGTTATGATCGTGGACCCTTGAGCCGGCTAGAAGATGAAGATGATGCGCTGAGGGGAGGCCCACAGCAGAAGTCGTAGCCGAGAGGCGGATCAGAACCAGGAGACAGACAGGAACTTCACCACTGGAAGCCCGAGATCCCCCCGGGGAGGAGCCCTTGGGAACCCGAGCCTCTTGGACTTAGGTGCGGTCACCTGAGATGCCAATTAATTCTATGCCATTATTCACTACTATACACTCTATTTCTCCCATCTTACTTCTTAGATTTCTGGCATTAGCATACAAACATTTCAAAGCATGTTTTTTGTTTATATTTACATTCTGCTAAATTGGAATCTTTTTGCTCAGGTGAGTTTTTAATTATAGGCACTTGGACTACTTTTCTTATTATTGGAAACTTTCTGTTGGGATGCCCTAACTCTAATGCTTCATTAATATCCTTTGCAGATACATCCACCCAAACCATGCGCTGCTGAGCGACTGTCGGCTTTCCTTTTTGTTCTAGTTTAAAAGCTGCTCTCTCTCCTTTTTAAAGGTTAGCGCCAGCAGCCTGGCTCCACCTTGGTTAAGGTGGAGCCCATCCATTCAGAAAGGACTCTCCCCTTCCCTAAAGAGTTCCCCAGTTCCTTATAAAATTGAATCCCTCTTCCCTAAACCATTGTCTCATCCATGCGTTGAGACTCCAGAGCTCTGCTACCCTGGAGGTTCTGGATTTCAGCTTTCTACCTAAGAGCCTAAATTTGGCTTCCAGAACCTCCCTCCTATATTTTCCTGTCGTTGGTGCCCACATGTACCATGACAGCTGGCTCCTCCCCAGCACTGTCTAAAATCCTATCTAGGTAACGCATGAGGTCCACCACCTTCCCACCAGGTTGGCATCCTCACACCCACCAGCAACCCATCTGTCTACATTCCTAATAATCGAATCACCAACTATGACGGCTGACCTAACCCTTCCTTGGTGAAGCCCTGGGAGACATCTTCGGTGCCAGAGGATGACGCACTACCTGGAGAGCAGGTCCTTGCTACAGGATCATTTCCTGGTGCACCAGGTTTATGCTCTCTGATCATAAGACCTTCCTCCTCCAAGGCAGCACCAGGGATGTCAGACTGGAGTTGGGACTTAGCTACTATGTCCCTGAAGGTCTCATCTATTTACCTCTCTTTCTGCCTCAGCTCCTCCAGGTCTGACACTCTAGCCTCCAGAGACCGGACTCGTTCTCTGAGAGACAGGAGCTCTTTGCATCGGATGCACATATACAACTTCTCTCCAGTGGGTAAAAAATCATACATGTGACACTCCATGCAAAAGACTAGGAGACCTCCCTCTTACTGCTGGACTGTTGCTTTCAACTTAAATTTGTTCAGTTCCTAGTTAAGTTTTAGGTTGCTAAATGCCTCTATAATCGCTCCTTTATGAGACTGCACCTTGAATACTGTGTACAATTCTGGTCGCCGCATCTCAAAAAAGATATAGTTGCGATGGAGAAGGTACAGAGAAGGGCAACCAAAATGATAAAGGGGGTGGAACAGCTCCCCTATGAGGAAAGGCTGAAGAGGTTAGGGCTGTTCAGCTTGGAGAAGAGACAGCTGAGGGGGGATGTGATAGAGGTCTTTAAGATCATGAGAGGTCTTGAATGAGTAGATGTGAATCTGTTATTTACACTTTCAAATAATAGAAGGACTAGGGGGCTTTCCATGAAGTTAGCAAGTAGCACATTTAAGACTAATCGGAGAAAATTCTTTTTCACTCAACGCACACTAAAGCTCTGGAATTTGTTGCCAGGGGATGTGGTTAGTGCAGATAGTATAGCTGGGTTCAAAAAAGGTTTGGATAAGTTCTTGGAGGACAAGTCCATTAACGGCTATTAATCAAGTTTACTTAGGGAATAGCCACTTCTATTAATTGCATCAGTAGCATGGGATCTTCTTAGTGTTTGGGTAATTGCCAGGTTCTTGTGGCCTGGTTTGACCTCTGTTGGAAACAGGATGCTGGGTAGGGATGTGAATCGAGCTTCGGACGATTGAAAATATCATCGGTATTTTCAAAATCGTCAGAAATCGGGGGCTCCCTCGAAATGATAGGAAACCCCCACGATATTGATTGTGGGGGTTCTCTTATCGTTTTGGGGGAGGGCGGGAAAAACGGCACACAAAAATAACCCCTAAACCTACCCCGACCCTTTAAAACTAATCCCTTTGCTTCCCCCACCCTCCCGACCCCCCCAAAAACATTTTACAGGTACCTGGTGGTCCAGTGGGGGTCCCGGGAGCGATCTCCCGCTCCTGGGCCGTCAGCTGCCACTAATCAAAATGGCACCGATGGCCCTTTGCCCTTACCATGTGACAAGGTATCCGTGCCATTGGCCAGCCCCTGTCACATGGTAGGAGCACTGGATGGCCCGTGCCATTTTTAAAGATGGCGCCGGCCATCCAGTGCTCTAGCCATCCAGTGCTCTAGTATAATATTTGCATTGTTGCCTTTCAATGGATAAGATTGTTACTATTTCAGTGCTGGCAATTAGTCCTACTTTGGTATGGGAAATTTACTATATTAGTATGCTCATGGCTTTCCGAGGGCTAAGCCTATACCCAACATATGTTATAATAGGACTAATATATATGTTCCAAGCGACATGATACGCCCCTGTCACATGGTAGGGGCTAAAGGCCACTGGTGCCATTTTGGTAAGTGGCAGCCGACGGCCCGGGAGCGGCAGATCGCTTCTGGGTCCCCTGCCGGACCACCAGGAGTTTTCGTGAGTCTTGGGGGGGGGGGGGGGCAGTCGAGAGGGTGGCACGACAAGGGGGAAGGCAGGGTGAGGCGGGGGCTGGGCAGAATTTTGAAGAGGCTCTTTTTACCCCTTCAGAATTCTGCCGCTGAAGCAGCCGCCTAACCCTGCCTCATTGGCTCGTGAGCAGCGGTGGAGGCACTCTCTAATGGTCGGCGCTTAGGCCTAGGCCTAGCTCGCCTAGTGCTTCCACCGGCCCTGGTAACCAGACACTGTGAAACCCGGTCAGGCAAGGCCAGGGGCAAATCAGTGGTGCAGTCTGGCAGCGCTCCAATCACCTGCCTGTTTTCCAGGCTCGGTTTGACTCTCCTTCTCCTCTGCCTCTCCCACAGTTGTGCGCACTTGTTGCTACTTCACCCTGTCCTCCTGGGAGTCGCAGAGGAAGAGGAGAGTTGAACCGAACACCAAGGACAGGCAGGCAGAATCAAGTTTCCAGTCCTGCTCCATGGAAAAGTTGGCAACCCTAATTACAAGCCATCAGGAATATTATCCCAGATGCTACCACAGCTGATCTGGCCACCAAATCTTGCTATTTTGTCATCACACACACAACTACTTCAGCTTTGAAAAGGACTTGCATCTGCAAGTTAATGTCAGTGCCATAGAACAAACATGAGTGATTGTATATAATTTTGTTTTTTATGCATCTAACCTTGTTCTGCATTTATTCCTCTGTCTACCCTACCCCTTCCCCCTTCTTCCCTTTTCCTCCCCTTAGTTCTTTTTTATCAGTTACACTGTAAAGCCTCGTTGGCTGATTTCTTGTTGTATGGAAACCGACGTGATGTTTTCTTAACGAATGTCGGTATATAAAAAAACTTTAAATAAAAATAAATAAATGTATTCTTTTCCCTACGGAAAAGAATAAATGGACATAAATCTGACATTAGAAATGGCAACATTCAGAAACCAGTAGAACACTTCACCTTCCAGGACATTCTTTATCTGACCTTAAAGTTGCCACACTCCTAAAAAGGAGATTCAAAGGAACACTCCAGCAGGAAACTGCTGAATTGGAACTCATCAAAAAACTTAACACCATCACCCTAGGTCTGAACAGAGACAATGGCTTCATGGCACACAACAACTATCTATGAACTCCACTGTTCTCAGATCATTCTGCCTTTTCACACTTACCTCAGCTGTCATTAGGCTGGACTATAATGCTATAAACATTCTGTTTCCACACCCTGCTTGCCTAATTCAATGTCTTCTCTTTGTTCTGTATCTCCCCCTCCCCATATATTTTTACCCCCCTCTGTAGTTCATGCATCTGATGAAGTGGACTCTGTCCTCAAAAACTCATGCCTCAATAAATTGGTTAGTCTATAAGGTGCCACCCGCCTCCTGTCATTTTTGCCACTCTAACAAGACTATCCCTCTGAAGATCTGATCCCTATTTAAAGGTTAATGCCCCAGTTTAGTATTTAATTGAATCACAGATTTCCAATCTAACACTTGAACAAACCACAGTTTAGTTGGAGGCGCTTCTTCATTCTGACAGTATTTTAATATACCCTATCTAGCAACTAAAAGAGCAATTTGAATACATTGCAAAGATCCTTTAGGTAAATCACCTGCCCAGTCTGTGAAATCCAATAACAAACATTCTTTTAAACAGCTACAACAATTTCTATAGCTTTCATCACTGATTCTCAATAGTCATATAATTTAATACATAACAGAAAAGTATGAATAAATGTTCCTCTGATCATGTGACATTTCGGACATTCATGGGACTCCCTTAGTCCCATTTAAAAAAAAAAAAAACATTGGTAACATCAAAATAACTTCTATGTAAAATCTTAAATTGCATTTCTCTAAACTGAGAAACAAGAGATACGGAGTTCAAAAACGTTAACAATTTGCCCAGTCTTGTCACTGAAATTTCAGTGCCCAATTCCATACACCAGAGTTCTCAAGTCTCATTTTATACCAAATGGCCAGTTTATTAATCCAAATACCAGTCGTAAGTATCACATTTGTCAAGAAATCAGAGTCAAAAATAGAAATATGTTGACATTTCACTTCCAAAGCGTACAGGTGAATTTTCAAAGACGTTGCATGCATAAATGTAACATACTATTGAAGCAATTTTCAAAAGCCAATTACATGGGTACTGAACTGTAATAACGGAGGAAAAAACTGCAACCACCATTTTTTTTTTTAAGTGATGCATCTTTTTTTTTTTTTAGGGTGGCTATTTATTTGTTTACTGTACTGCAGCATTCTGGTAGCTGTATTGCCGCTGGAGAGCACTCCATTCTATGCAGTCTCATATCTTCTATTAAACCAATTTTGCATAGATGATGTTGTACATAAGTTTTTGAAAATACATGGGTAGCCTGGCCCTGGACTTGACTGAATATAGGCTGGCTATCCAGGGTGCCAAGTGTAACTGTTACATGGAAGGAGAAGAAATAGTCAGCAGACCAAAGCAATCAGGATGAATGAAGGGGGATCGGCCTGGTGATTCAATGACCATGCACAGCAGAGTTTCAGTTGGTTTAGGTCCTTTCTCACAGGACAAGCAGGATGGTAGTCCTCACATGTGGGTGACATCAACTGATGGAGCCAATCACGGAATACTTTTGTCAAAGTTTCTAGAACTTTGACTGGCACCTACTGGGAATGCCCAGCATGGCAATAACCCTGCATCCAGCAGGGGTCTCCCTTCAGTCTCTTTTTTTCCGCTCAGCTAATAGCCACACAGATTTTTGGAGCTCTTCACAGTTCCTGACTGGAAATTTTCCTCATAAGAACATAAGAACATGCCATACTGGGTCAGACCAAGGGTCCATCAAGCCCAGCATCCTGTTTCCAACAGTGGCCAATTCAGGCCATAAGAACCTGGCAAGTACCCAAAAACTAAGTCTTTCATGTTACCATTGCTAGTAATAGCAATGGCTATTTTCTAAGTCAACTTAATTAATAGCAGGTAATGGGACTTCTCCTCCAAGAACGCATCCAATCCTTTTTTAAACACAGCTATACTAACTGAACTAACCACGTCCTCTGGCAACAAATTCCAGAGTTTAATTGTGTGTTGAGTGAAGAAGAACTTTCTCCAGTTAGTTTTAAATGTGCCACATGCTAACTTCATGGAGTGCCCCCTAGTCTTTCTATTATCTGAAAGAGTAAATAACCGATTCACATCTACCCGTTCTAGACCTCTCACGATTTTAAACACCTCTATCATATCCCCCCTCAGCCGTCTCATCTCCAAGCTGAAAAGTCCTAACCTCTTTAGTCTTTCCTCATAGGGGAGCTGTTCCATTCCCCTTATCATTTTGGTCGCCCTTCTCTGTACCTTCTCCATCGCAATTATATCTTTTTTTAGATGCGGCGACCAGAATTGTACACAGTATTCAAGGTGGGGTCTCACTATGGAGCGATACAGAGGCATTATGACATTTTCCGTTTTATTCTCCATTCCCTTCCTAATAATTCCCAACATTCTGTTTGCTTTTTTGACTGCCGCAGCACACTGAACCGACGATTTCAATGTATTATCCACTATGATGCCTAGATCTTTCTTGGGTGGTAGCACCTAATATGGAACCTAACATTGTGTAACTATTGTTGCAGTTGGACACTGCTGGAGAGATAGTGGACCCTTGGGCCGGCCTACCTAGGGAGACAGGGTAGGCCGGGGGGCGGAGCCACAAGCAGGAGGTGTTCACCCAGGAACCAGGGACCCCCCGGGAGGAGCCCGTAGGGCACCGGGTCCTCGGGACTCGGAATTGAGACAGAAAGTCCAGGGGCTGAGATAGGCTTAGACCGGGACCAGAGCAAGCGAGAAGGATAGGAAGTCCAAGGTACCCGGGAGGCAGGGGACCGGCTGTACAGGGCCGAGGGCTGGCTGAAGGCAGGGCAGCGGGCGGCTGCGGAGTCTGTAGCAAACCGGAGGCTGAAGCAGGCTGTAGGCTGAAGCGGAGTCGGTAGCAAACCGGAGGCTGAAGCAGGCTGTAGGCTGAAGCGGAGTCGGAAGCAGGCCGGAGTCAGAGGCTGGCTGCAGGCTGGAGTGAAATCAGAAGCAAACCGGAGTCGGGGCAGGCAGCAAGCAGAAGCGGAGTCAGAGGCAAACCGGAGTCGGAGGCAGGCAGCAGGCAGAAGCGGAGTCAGAGGCAGGCAGCAGGCTGAAGCGGAAGTCAGAAGCAAACCGGAGTCAGAGGCAGGCAGCAGGCTGAAGCGGAGTCAGAAGCAAACCGGAGTCAGAAGCAGGCAACGTGGAGATCACCAGGAACGCAACTAAGAACAACTATGGAGTTGTGAACCTCATTGCAAGGCGATGAGAGAGAGTTTGAGCGCCTGTTATATCAGGACTTGGGCGTGACGTCAGCAGCACGGGCAGGGCCAGGCTTCCGGGAGCTGAGCGCTCAAGACAGACGTCCTCGCGCGTGCGCGAGACTGAAGGGAAGCAGGCATGTAATGGTGGCCACCACGTGGAGTGAGAGAAGCCCCCAGAGTCCGGAGCGGGCGGAATGTGGTGTTCCCTGAAGCGGAGGTAGGCGGGTTTGGGCCCTAACCGGGGGGAAGCGGTAGAGACCGCAACAACTATAGCATGGGTTATTTTTCCTTATATGCATCACCTTGCACTTATCCACATTAAATTTCATATGCCATTTTGATGCCCAATTTTCCAGTCTCACAGGTCTTCCTGCAATTTATCACAATCTGCTTGTGATTTAACCACTCTGAACAATTTTGTATCATCTGCAAATTTGATTATTTATAAATATATTGAAAAGTAAGGGTCCCAATACAGATCCCTGAGACACTCCACTGCCCACTCCCTTCCACTGAGAAAATTGTCCATTTAATCCTACTCTCTGTTTCCTGTCTTTTAGCCAGTTTGTAATCCACGAAAGGACATCGTCACCTATACCATGACATTTTACTTTTTCTAGAACCCTCTCATGAGGAACTTTATCAAACGCCTTCTGAAAATCCAAGTACACTACATCTACCGGTTCACCTTTATCCACATGTGTTATGATCTACTCCTCCAGAGGGGAGGAGTTAGCAATCTTGTTATGCTTCACTCCTCCAGAGGGGAGGAGTTAGCAATCTGTTATGATCTCCGGGAGGAGTTAGCAACCTGTTAGGATAGACTACGGAGTAGCAATCTGTTATGAATATGTTGCTGAAGACTCCTGATGGAGAAGGGAGTAGCAATCTGTTACCAGCGGAGTGCTTGGAGAGGGCACTCAGCTGTAGAGGAAGGTAGATAGGTGAATCCTTGGGCCGATGGCAGATGACTGCGCACCCAGGAGGATATCCTGAGAGGGACCACCGGCTAGGCTTGAGTACGGAGACAGACACAGATAATTCTTTTATTAGAGAAGTTAGTAGAACCACCAGAGGTGGCAGTAGTGAGCTAATATGCCCGGCAGGGCTGAAGTCCCTCAGGTACTGGAACCACGATCCCAGGGTTGAGCTGTAGAGAAACTGTAGATAGAGAGTAGATAGGGTATGCTGTGTTCATAGTCAGAACTAGATGACAAAACTCACATAAGGTCTTGGGGAAGCTCAGTAGCTGGAAAGGGTTAGGCCCTCGAGGGTGAGTACCTGGTTCCAGGGAAATCTCTGAGAGAGCGATGGCAACTCACAAATGTCTGTATCTGCGATAGCTTCCAGGCAGTAGAGAATCTTCAGAGTGTTCAGGAACATGGGCCCTCGAGGAGCGAGTACCGATTCCTAGCTGCAATCTGAAATAGAGAAAAGAGAGTGAGGCCCCCGAGGAGCGGGTACCCCGGGTAAGTCCGAGGAGGCAGAGTAGCTTGGACAAATCCAGAGTAGCTTCAACGAATCCTTGCTAACTCGATTAGTTAGCGAATACTGAGACCTTTTATATTGGAAGCGGATGACGTCAGCTCAGGGGACGCCCCTGAGGATTCACACCCTTGCTGGTACATCAATCTGAGCGCGCGCGTGCCCTACATCATCAGGAACATGGCGGATCCGCAGTGTCGTTCCAGTCTGGGGATGCCAGAGGGAGATGGCAAGAAGACACCCTGGCTGCTAACTGTCCATCAGACCCGGAGGGAGTCGCCAGAGAGATAGAAAGGGCGGAGTGAGGGCGTTGAGCAGCGACCGACGCAACAACATGTTTATTAATTCCTTCAAAAATGTGAAGCAGATTTGTGAGGCAGGACTTGCCTTGGGTAAAACCATGCTGACTTTGTTCCATTAAACAATGTCTTTCTATATGTTCTGTGATTTTGATGCTTAGAACACTTTCCACTATTTTTCCTGGTACTGAAGTCAGGCTAACCGGTCTGTAGTTTCCCGGATCGCCCCTGGAGCCCTTTTTAAATATTGGGGTTACATTAGCTATCCTCCAGTCTTCAGGTACAATGGATGATTTTAATGATAGGATACAAATTTTTACTAATAGGTCTGAAATTTCATTTTTTAGTTCCATCTGGTCCAGGTGATTTACTACTTTTCAGTTTCTCAATCAGGCCTACCACATCTTCTAGGTTCACCATGATTTGGTTTAGTCCATCTGAATCATTACCCATGAAAACTTTCTCCGGAACGGGTATGTCCCCAACATACTCTTTAGTAAACACCGAAGCAAAGAAATATTTTAATCTTTCCGCGATGACCTTATCTTCTCTGAGTGCCCCTTTAACCCCTCGATCAACTAACGGTCCAACTGACTCCCTCACAGGCTTTCTGCTTCGGATATATTTTAAAAAGTGTTTACTGTGAGTTTTTGCCTCTACGGCCAACTTCTTTTCAAATTCTCTCTTAGCCTGTCTCAGGAAATTATTTTCAAAACTTGTAAAGGTTTATACCCACTAGGGGTCTCCCTTCTTCGCCGTCAAATACCGGGTCGTGCAGTAAGTTTACCACCGTTTTTTGGTTGGTTCCCGGCGGGGACCTCTGTACACCTTGTCGGCGCCAACTGCGGCCGGCCTAAATTTTCGACGGCCACGATGGCGACGGGTTTTCATCGGTGCCCTGACTGTCCAAGGACTATGTCAATCCGGACCCTCATTTAGTCTGTGTTTTATGCCTCGGACCGTCGCACGACGTGGAGACGTGTACCGATTGTGCCCAAATGACTCCGAAGGGCCGAAAGGCACTGTTGGAAAAGATGGCACTTTTATCCATCGCCAGTCTCCGCAGGTACCATCGACTCGATCCTCGCTGAAGCATCGACATCGCTCCGAGGCTGAAGACACCCGATCGCTGTCCCAGTCCTCGGCGTCTACATCATCGATGCCGGAATCGGGGAGAGCGGACCGTTGAGAAAAGCACCGACATAAACATCTGCTTCTGCTACATCGGTGGAGCCATCGACGGAACCACAGATGAAAAAGACCCGAGCTGTCCAGGGCCCTCCAAAGCCGGATGCACCGAGGCGTCCCGTGCCTTCGGTGGAAGGGGCTACCGAGACTCCACCGGGATCGGTGGACCTTCCGGTAGTGCCTCCCACTCTGGACCTGGGGCTCACCACCCCAACGCTCTGAGAGGAATTGCACCGGATGGTGCAAGAGGCTGTGGTCCAGGCGATCCAAAGCCTTCTGCAACCACTGACGCCAGCACCGGTGCCTCTGCCGGAACCGGCACCAATGTCTCCGGTGCTGTTGCCTCTCCTGGATAAACTGGATCTGCTCATCTGTGCCCTACCAGGGGCACCAAGAAAATCACCATTACCGATGATTCTATCGACGCCCATCCCGCTATCATCGGGAGAGGAGGATACATCGCTGGAGCTGGCTCTGAGGCCGTTGGACATACCAACATCGAGGCCACCGATGAAATCCCTGATGCCATTGGCTCCCGGGCATCCAGTACCAATGCCGGATCTCGAGTTCTCGATGCCAAGACCAGGTCCCTTGATGCCAGCACCGATACCTGTCCAACCTCGACCTCCGGCTGGAGAAGTTCCAAGTTTTCCACTTGGATCACCGAGGAATGCAGGGGATCAGCCTTATGATCCCTGGACGGATGATTCCACAGATACCCGTCAGAGCCATCTCCTCCTGTGGGCGGCCGCTTATGCCACTTCTCCACCAAGTGGCTAACCATCACCACCGACCGCTGGGTGCAAGCAGTCGTCGCTCAAGGCTACCATCTAAATTTCCTTTCCATTCCGTCGGATACTCCACCTCGGCTGGGATGGACCTCTTCCGACCACTGTCTTCAACTGCATCAAAAGATATCCTCCCTACTGCAAGCGAATGCTATAGAACCCATTCCTCTTGCCCAAAGAGGACACGGATTCTACTCCCGATACTTTTTAATCCCAAAAAAGACAGGAGGAATTCGCCCAATATTAGACCTAAGGGCCTTAAACAAACATCTTCGAAAAGAGAAATTTCGAATGGTAACCTTGGGCTCTTTGCTTCCACTTCTCCAGCAGGGGGATTGGCTTTGCTCTCTCGACCTAAAAGACGTGTACATGCACATCGCAATTACCCCGTCTCACAGAAAATACCTCTGCTTCCTTGTAGGGAACCAACATTTCCAATACAAGGTCCTCCCATTCGGCCTAGCGTCAGCCCCTTGGGTGTTCATGAAGTGCCTAGCAGTAGTAGCTGCATACTTAAGACTGGGCATTCATGTCTATCTTTACCTGGATGACTGGTTGCTGAGAGCTCAGTCATCGGAAGGAGTACTTCACTCCCTCCACCTTA
Source organism: Rhinatrema bivittatum (assembly GCF_901001135.1). Taxonomy (NCBI): domain Eukaryota; kingdom Metazoa; phylum Chordata; class Amphibia; order Gymnophiona; family Rhinatrematidae; genus Rhinatrema; species Rhinatrema bivittatum. The sequence continues at coordinate 260,492,183 of NC_042617.1, read as the reverse complement.
CAGTGCAACTACTTCTCTCATTGGGATTTCTACTCAATTATCAGAAATCTCACCTGACTCCGTCTCAGTTCCTCTCCTTTATCGGAGCAGATCTCGACACGATCCAAGCAAAAGCTTTTCTTCCCAGGGACCGAGCTCACACATTGGCGTCGTTGGCGTAGAACATAAGTTCTTGTCAAACCACAACGGCTTGTCATCTACTAGTCTTGCTGGGGCATATGGCATCCTCGGTCCATGTAATCCCAATGGCTCGTCTAGCCATGCAAATAATTCAATGGACATTAAAGTCCCAGTGGTCACAGGCACATCATCCAATGTCCAACATTGTCCACATCACCAGGCGACTTCATCTCTCTCTGGCATGGTGGATCTTGGAGTCCCATCTACTTCAAGGTCTGCCCTTTCAAGCTCCAGAACCTCAAATAATCTTGATGACCAATGCTTCAAATCTAGGTTGTGGAGCAAATGTCAACAACCTGCAGACTCAGGGAACCTGGTCAGCAGAGGAGTCGCAACATCAAATAAATTTTCTGGAGCTCCGAGCAATCAGATATGCTCTCTCTGCATTTCGGGACTGTTTGTCCAACAAATCAATCCTGATCCAGGTGGACAACCAGGTAGCAATGTGATACATCAACAAACAAGGAGGAACCGGATCCTACCTCCTTTGTCAGGAAGCGGTACAGATTTTGGCTTTTGCTCTATCCCAGGCTATGCTTCTCAGAGCGACCTACCTGGCAGGTGTGGACAATGTTCTAGCGGACAATCTCAGTCGGGATTTTCAACTCCATGAGTGGTCCCTCAACCCTGTAGTTGCGGACAGTTTATTCCGGAAGTGGGGGCGTCCAACCATCGACCTATTCGCGTCTCCGCAGAATCGCAAGGTGGACAACTTCTGCTCTCTCCATCGAAGTCGCAATGTTCCACCTCTGGACGCATTCGCCCTGTCCTGGAGGAAAGGTCTCCTTTATGCCTTCCCACCACTTCCTCTCATAAGCAAAACTCTTGTGAAGCTACGCATGTACAAGGGTCTAATGATTCTCATAGCCCCCTACTGGCCACGTCAAGCTTGGTTTCCAATCCTTCGGAATCTCTCCCTGTGTCCACAGATTGCTCTAGGCTTGGACCCGTCCCTGATATCTCAGAGGAATGACCAATTGCGCCACCCCAACCTTCAGGCCCTGTCACTGACAGCTTGGATGCTGAAAGGTTGATCCTTCAGCCTTTCAATCTTTCGGAATCTGTATCTCAGGTCCTCGTAGCTTCACGAAAGCCTTCTACAAGAAAGTCTTATCATTGTGGTGTACTTTAAAAGGGTTAGATCCTTTTACCTGCCCCACAAATCAGCTTTTAGACTACCTCTGGCATCTCTCTGAGTTTGGTATACAAACCTCCTCTATCAGAGTGCATGTCAGTGCGGTGGCTGCCTTCCATAAAGATACAGGGGATGTCTCCATCTCAAACCAGCCCCTGGTAGTGCGCTTTATGAAGGGGTTGCTTCACCTGAAACCTCCTCTTCGTCCACCAGCCCCGTCTTGGGACCTTAATGTGGTTTTGGCGCAGCTCGTGAAACCTCCGTTTAAGCCTCTGCATTCCTGCCAGTTGCGGCATATCACTTGAAAGGTCCTTTTCCTTCTAGCATTAACGTCTGCTCACAGGATCAGTGAACTGCAGGTGCTGGTTACATACCTTCCTTATACGAAATTTCTTCGTGATCGGGTGGTCCTTCGGACTCATCCTAAATTTCTACTGAAAGTGGTGTCTGAGTTTCATTTAAATCAATCACTCTGAAGATTCTCTACTGCCTGGAAGCTATCGCTGCTACAAACAATTGTGAGTTGCCATCGCTCTCTCAGTGCTTTCCCTGGAACCAGGTACTCGCTCCTCGAGGGCCTAAACCTTTCCAGCTCCTGAGCTTCCTTGAGACCTTATGTGAGTTTTGTCATCTAGTTCTGTTCTTGAACTCTGCCTACTCACTTTCTACAGTTTCTCAACAGCTCAGCCATCCAGTTCCAGTACCTGAGGGACTACAGCCTTGTCAAGCATATCAGCTCACTACTGCCACCTCTAGTGGTCTCAAAACCCTGTTTAATAAAAGAACTATGTGTGTCTGTCTCCAACTATATCAAATGCTAACAGATTGCTAACTCTAGCAAACTGCTAACTCCTATAACAACAATGATCGCTAAAATCATGGAGAAGGTTGTAAACAGACAACTATCCAAGTTTTTAGAAGAAAATAACATTCTCACTTCAAACCAATTCGGATTCCGAAAGTCATTGAACACTGAATCACTACTAGCCTCGCTCTCTGACACCATCCTCATTAATCTGGAAAAAGGTCAACCTTTCCTTCTCGCACTACTGGATCTCTCCTCGGCGTTCGACACCGTGAACCATTTGTGCCTACTCCAACGTCTGGCAGACATCGGCATAGCAGGATCAGCGCTCAACTGGTTCAAATCTTTCCTTGAAAATAGGCACTACAAAGTTAGGATTAACAACAAAGAGTCACTCCCGATCAGATCGAAGCTGGGGGTACCTCAAGGATCATCCCTTTCACCTACACTATTCAATATTTATCTCCTTCCACTCTGCCATCTACTATCCAACCTCAAGCTAACCCACTTCCTATACGCGGATGACATCCAGATCCTCATCCCGATAGCTGAATCTCTCCACAAAACATGGTCTTACTGGAACAGCTGCCTCACAGCAATCAACAACCTGCTCACCAGCCTCAACCTCGTGCTAAACACCAGCAAAACTGAAATCCTCATAATAGCTCCAGACAACTGCACCCCGCTCAATCCGCCTATTTCTTCCCAACTCTCCCTCACATCGATCGACCACACTCAGCAAGTAAGAGACCTTGGTGTGCTTTTAGACAACCAACTCAACTTCAGCAAGTTCATAAACAACACCACCAAAGAATGCTTCTTCAAATTGCAAGTATTAAAAAAATTAAAACCACTTCTACACTTCTGAGACTTCCACCTGGTTCTACAATCTATCATCCTCCCGAAACTGGATTATTGCAATTCACTCCTGCTGGGCCTGCCCGCTAGCACCATCAAACCACTTCAGATGGTCCAGAACGCGACGGCCAGAATCCTCACTAACACCAAAAAAGGGAACACATCTCCCCTATCCTCCAGAACCTTCACTGGCTGCCTATAAAATACAGGATACATTTTAAATCCCTCATGATGATTCACAAGGCTCTACACAACATCTCCCCCCTCAACCTATCTTTTCAATTGCAGCATCACATTTCCAAGAAACGATAAGAAGTGCATACCAGAACATGCTTCACACCCAGCCGGCAAAAACCTCACTGAGGAAACGAGCCCTGTCCACTGCAGGTCCCCTCCTTTGCAACCTGCTCCCACCGGACCTCCGCCAAGAACCTTGCCTTTTGACATTCAAAAAGAAGCTAAAGACTTGGCTATTCACCCAAGCCTTCCCTGAGAGCTAAAACTTTATGTAGCGATAGACGGTATCCCGACCATTGTACATATGTTTCAGAGTTTGTATCTTGTTGCAGTGAATCGTGTTCATGATTGTCTCCATAAAAGTTCTTTGTAAACCTGTTCCAATGTAACTCGCCCCTGAGGCGACTGTTCAGTTCCATGTAAACCGGTGCAATATGTATTGTATACAGGAACATCGGTATATAAAAACTAAAAATAAATAAATAAATGATTGCAAAGTTCTGTAAGGAGCCATGATGAATGGCCCCCGAGGAAGGATAGACACCGCAATGACTGGGCTAGGTGTGTTGGTAAGGAATATAAAATAGGAGACAAGTCCCTGGGTGGTTGCGAGTGCCAGCTCCCTGATCCCAGCACCAGCTCCAATTGAGCTGGAAACCCCAAAAGAACAGGACAAAATTGCCTGGCCCCAAAAAATATGAAAATAAAGGTTTCTCTCTGCTGGAAACGTATGTGTACATATAGTGAAGACATGGTAACAGACCTACACATAAAGAGGATGAGTTCCCTGTACATACCTGGATCAGTCCAGACTCCTGGGGTTTTGCCTCCCCTCCAGCAGATGGAGACAGTGAAGTTTTGATGGACTCTGCCATAAATACCAGGATGCCACCTACAGTCCGTCAGTATTACTCTGTCTCCAGCAGATGGCGGATGCAAAACCTACAGTCTGTGAAGTTTATTAGTGTTGGCTTAGGATTAGTGCTAGCATAGACAGTTTTACGGTTTACTGAGGTATTTAATTGTTAGTATAAAAAAAAATATATAGAAAAAGAAGAAAAATATTTGGTCTACAGGAGACAGTCTTCTGCCTCCCAGAGGGCTGCTAGGTCCTGAGGGGACCATCCTCTCTGGTTTTAGAGGCTGCTGAGGTGCAGGCTTGAGAACCCTATTTCCAGCTACACACAGTACTGGGGGTGATACCGGAGAGCCTGGCTCACTCCCCCCAGTAGGATCGGGACCCCGAGGCTTTGCGGCAAGTAAAAAAAAACAAAACAATTTAAGTAAATTTTCAAAGTTTGCCTTTTTTTTGTCATTTGGTGGGCTCTCCTTTCCCTCCGATCGCTTTCGGGCTTTCCTTGCTCCATTTTGCCGTGTTGTTGTCGGGTGGTGCTGAAGCGAAGTTTGGGGTTTGAACTGTTCGGCAATGTCGAGGAGAGCCACTTGTAAGCCTTGCAGCACCATGCGCGCTCGGCTGTCAAAGGAAGGCCTTTGTTCCTCTTGCCTCTCAGGAGGAGAGGGAGCCTCCATGACCCTACCGAGGGTCGAGATGCAGGTCCAGACTGTCTCTGGTGCCTTCGGGACCTGTTGGCCCCAAATTTCGGCCCGTTCCCGCTGAGCACGGGAATGGGTGCCATTTTGGATTCGCTCGTGGCAGCAAATGCAGCGGTGGGGGAAGGGAATCTCCCACAGTGATTATCCCCGCAAAAGATAGCCCCTGAGGTGGGGCGTATCGGGGGAGGGCCTGGCCCAAATGGCTTGGGGTTGTCCTGGCAGGAGATAATGATGATCCTTCCTCAGATTCATCGTTTACATCTGACTATGTGCTATTGGTGCACAAAGCTTTCAAAGCCAGAAAAGCAGGTAAGATTGTCTGGATTGTCGGACCCTGTGGCCAGGCCACAGAAAAAGGCTAAGCCCGTGGCAGAGACGGGTCGACCGCAGTTGCAGAGACCTTTAAGGTTTGATGCACCTCAGGATGTCTCTGATACTACTTTAGATTCTGAGGATCCGGAGGATCCGCAGCTCCCTTCCCAGCCTCCGAGGGGGGTTAAAGGGGAGGCAGATCCAGCGCAGGGAGGTCTGCATGGGTCTCATGGAATGGATGGTGATGATCCTAAAGTCATCAGGCTTTTTCGTAAGGATGAGTTGGACCCTCTCATCCCTGTCATTTTACGAGAACTGGGTATTGAGACTCCCCAGGAAGAGTCCCGGCTGGGAGCTACAGACCCAGTTGTGTTAGGCTTTAGAGATGTGCTTCGTTTTTTTCTACCGGGTCGTTTTTTGACTCGGATACTTCGTGGTAAAATTCGGGTTTTCTCGTTTCGTTTTTTTGAAAAACGAAACGAGGAAACCCGAAACCGGGCCAAAAAACGAAGCGGGAAACGAAGCTAAAAAAAAACCCACCCCAAGCATTTAAAATCATTTTCGTACATACATACAAACTCCCCCCACCATCCCGATCCCTCCCCAAGACTTACGAACATCCCTGGTGGTCCAGCGGGGTCCCGGGTGCCATTTGTTCCTCCATGCCCATGAGCGCCATTGCCAGCCTTGCTCAAAATGGTGCCGAATAGCTTCTGAACTACCATGTCACAGGGGCTACCGGCGGAACGTCGACGAGGTCGCTACTCCATTAATTCATGGTTCCAAAAAAGGAGGGGACCTTCCGACCCATTCTCAATCTAAAGAAGGTCAACAGATGTCTTCGGATACCCCACTTCTGCATGGAGACATTACGTCGGTGGTTGCTTCAGTAAGACAGGGGGAATTTTTAGCGTCCCTGGATCTCATGGAGGCGAATCAACACGTCGGGATCAGAGCCGACCACCAGAAGTTCCTGCGGTTTGCCATTCTGGGACAGCATTACCAGTTTCAGGCTCTGCCTTTTGGCCTTGCCACTGCTCCCAGAACATTTACCAAGATCATGGTGGTGGTAGCGACGCAACTGCGCAAGGAAGGATTTTTGGTGCATCCATATTTGGATTGGTTGATTCGGGCGAAGTCGGAGGTTCTGTGCCAAGAGGCAATACACCGGGTACTTCAGCTGCTTCATGCCCTCGGATGGGTAGTCAACCTGTCCAAGAGTCATCTGATTCCCTCCCAGTCTTTGGAGTTTTTGGGAGCTTTGTTTGACATTCATCTGGGCAGAGTTTTTCTTATGGCGGACTGCAGTGCCAAATTGCAAGGACAGGTGAGAGCCTTATTGACCAAACATCTGCCGAAGGTCTGGGATTACTTACAAGTTCTGGGGTCCATGACCTCAATCCTGGAGCTGGTCCCTTGTGCTTTCGCCCACATGCGGCAGTTGCAATCGGCCTTGCTTTTTCGCTGGAATCCGGTTTCCGAACAATTTCATCTGCCGTTACCTCTACCGGACACAGCACAGGCCAGTTTGGACTGGTAGCTCCTTTCAGACAACCTGAGCTGTGGAGTTCCCTTGGTTGTTCTGGAATGGACAGTAGTGACTACAGATGCCAGTCTATCTGGGTGGTGGGGAGCGGTTTGTCTACGGAAGTCGGTGCAGGGGCAGTGGTCCCAGGAGGAGTCACAATGGTCCATCAATTGCCTGGAGACCAGAGCAGTACGCCTGGCATTGCAGGCATTTCTCCCACTTATCAGGGGGACATCGGTCAGAGTTCTTTCCGACAATGCGACCACAGTGGCCTATATCATTCGGCAGGGCGGAACCAAGAGTCAGCCGGTGGCATTGAAAGCTCGACTGCTGATCAACTGGGTGGAACAATACTTGGTCAGTATAGCAGTGTCCCACATAGCGGGGGTCAATAACATTCACACGGATTTTCTAAGTCAACATCGTCTCGATCCCGGGGAGTGGGAACTGGCCGGGGGTGCCTTTAAACTCATTTGCAACACGTGGGGCACGCCCTGCATGGATCTGATGGCAACATTCCGGAATTCCAAAGCTTCACGCTTCTTTGCTCGCCACAGAGAAACGGGGGCAGAAGGAGTAGGCACTCTGGTACTTCCCTGGCCGACGAATGTGTTACTGTATGTTTTCCCACCTTGGCCTCTAATCGGGAAGGTCAATCTCACGGTGTAGGGTCCTCTGAGGTTGCCAGATCTCCCAAACCTGCTTAATCAAGGACCTGTATGTTTCGACCAGGTCGATCGCTTTTGTCTAGCGGCATGGCTTTTGAGAGGCAGCGTCTGAAGAGCAAAGGATATTCAGATGCGGTAGTGTCTACATTCTTGAGATCTCGTAAGGTGTCCACGTCTCTGTCTTATGTACGCTTATGGAAGGTGTTTGAGGCTTGGTGCATAGACAGGGAAATTCTGCCTACTTGAGCGTCCATGTCGGATATTTTGTGTTTTATTCAAGCTGGCTTAGCAAAGGGATTATCGTGTAGTTCCTTGCGGGTGCAGGTAGCAATGCTTGAGTGTTTACGCGGGTAACGTTCAGGGAGTTCCATTAGCAATGCACCCGGATGTTTCTAGTTTCCTTCGCGGAGCAAAGCATTTACGGCCACCAGTATCACATCCTTGTCCATCCTGGAATTTAAATTTGGTTCTTTCGGCCTTGTGTGCTGCTCTGTTTTAACCTTTAAAAAGAGCAACGTTGAAAGATCTCACGTTGAAAGTGGTGTTTTTGGTAGCAATCTCTTCTACTCGGCGTGTGTCTGAGCTTCATGCTTTGTCATGCAGGGAACCATTCCTGAGAATTTCGGATTCGGGGATATCTTTGAGGACGGTTCCTTCCTTCCTTCCGAAGGTAGTCTCCTCTTTTCATTTGAATCAATCTGTGGAGCTTCCTTCTTTTTCGGACCTGGACCATTCCAACCCTCTCTTTAGGGACTTGAAGAAGTTAGATGTTTGCAGGGCACTGCTGCGTTATCTTGAGGTTACCAACAGTTTTCGGGTCTCAGATCATCTCTTTGTGCTATGGAGTGGTCCTAAAAGAGGTAACTTAGCATCCAAGGCTACTAACGCCCGATGGTTGAAGGAGGCTATCAATTCTGCTTACTTGCTGAAAGGCAAGTTTTTGCCTCAAGGGCTTCGGGCACATTCTACTTGTGCTCAAGCTACATCGTGGGTGGAATGCCAGCATATTTCGCCGCAGGAGATTTGCAGAGCGGCTACCTGGAAATCGTTACATACGTTTGCCAGGCACTACCGCCTGGATGTTCAGGACCCAGGTGCGGGGGCGGGATTTGGAGCAGGCGTGCTGAGAGCGGGCCTCTTCAGATCCCAGCCCAGGTAAGAGAGCTCTGGTACATCCCAGGAGTCTGGACTGATCGGGTACGTACAGGGAAAGGAAAATTGGTTCTTACCTGATAATTTTTGTTCTTGTAGTACCACGGATCAGTCCAGAGTCCCTCCCATTTGGCATTCGCAGGTAATCGAGAGTCCGCTCATTCAGCTTTTCTTTGGTTTATTCGACAGATCTTTGTTTACCATGGGTTCTGTTCCCACTTGGGGGTTAGTGAACCAGTTTAAGTTGTTAGGTTACTGTATATAGCTAGTTTGGTTTCGTACCATTCTGCTTTGTGACTGAGCAATACTGATGGACTGTAGGTGGCATCCTGGTATTTATGGCAGAGTCCGTCAAAACTTCTCTGTCTTCATCTGCTGGAGGGGAGGCAAAACCCCAGGAGTCTGAACTGATCCGTGGTACTACAGGAACGAAAAATATCAGGTAAGAACCAATTTTCCTTTAGCACAAGCTTGAAATGTGTGAGCAGTAGCACCAATTTTGACAATTGACTTGAACCCTGGCTACTGTCCATTTGTCATATGCATTCATAATTCAATGATCTTAAGAAAAAAATCTAAAATGGAGTGTATATCTCACATTAATATGCTTAGATCAGAAATGGCTAGGCTTTCAGGCTCCAAAGATTTTCCTTGAAAAATGTAAATATCAATATGGGACAAGGTTTATGGGATGCTATCTATGGGGACTGGGGATAAAATTACCAAAAAATAGCAGTCTGGCAGCTGGGTAAATTTACTTGAATGCCAGGAAAAAAGGTTAGCAAATAAAAACAAAAAAACATATATCCAATAAAAAGATATTTCCTTATTTTTTATTTCTGTGCAAAAAAAGCAAGAATCATAGGTTGCCACTGATCCTCACAATCCTCGTCCTCTTCTGGAAAGTATTCCTTTAGAATGGGTGACTTATTTTATTCAGCTTAGAAATGGTATGTAAGATTAATAATGGTACAGAAATGAAAGGACTGGTGAAAAGGGGACATAAGCCTGTGTGCAGTTATTCCTCTCGGATTTATTCTTTAAAGCCTAACTTTAGTCCTTGCCAATTATCCTGGCTCCTTTCTTACCAGGACAGTAAAACCCAATCTTATTTTGGTTTAAACCTTTCCCTCTTGCAGTGGAGTACTGAGTGGGGGGGGGGGGGGGGGGGGGGTGCTGATGGCCAACATAGGCCCATACCCCATCCCACCGGTGATTAAGCAGAAAACCATGCCCTTCTCAATGTCTGTACTGGCCCCGCAGTATTAAAAACTCGTGAGGGTAGCACTTTCTCTAGGCTGATTTCACAATACATGAGATAAGCAAGGAGGAAGTGCTAGCCCCACAAAATTTTAATACCACGGGGCCTGCAGAGAAGATGCAGCAGAGCTTCAACAGCAGCGATCAGCTCAGATCTTCCCCAGCAAGCACGCGGCAGCAGTGACAGCGGCAGCGAAAGACTGAGAGAGGCTCCAGGCTAACGGGAAAAGAAATAGAAGGGTCCTGCCTTCAGTGTGTGTATGTGTGTGTGTGAGAATGGGTGCCTTCCTGGGAGTCTGTGTGTGTGAGAATGAATGGGTGGCTGTGTGTGTGTGTGTGTGTGTGTGTGTGAATGAGAGAGAGAGAGAGAATGACTGGGAGCCTGCTTGGGGTCTGTGTATGTGAATGGATGTCTGTCTGGGTGTGCGTGAGAGAGAGAGAATGTGTGTGTGTGTGAGAGAGAGAGAGAGAGAGAAAATGGATGCCTGCCTGGGAGTCTCTGGGTGTGAGAATGAATGGAAGCCTGCTTGGGGGTGGGGAAGCAGTGTGAGAATGAATGGGAGCTTGCTTGGGGGTGTAAGGGAGCCAGTGAGAATGTGTGTGGTGTGTGTGTGTGGGGGGGGGTACATGCCGGTTACTTGTGACTTGGATTGGCTGCTGTTGGAGACAGGATACTGAGCTTGACAGACCCTTGGTCAGACCTAGTATGACATAACTTATGTTCTTTTGAGTGTTTGTGTGAGGGAGCCAGTGAGAATGAGTGTATGTGTGTGCGTCAGCGAGCCAGTGAGAGTGAGTGTTTGTGTGTGTGTGTAAGGGAGCCAGTGACAGAGTGCATGTGTGTTTGTATTTGAGGGAGCCAGTGAGAATGAGTGCATGTTTGTGTGTGAGGGAGCCAGTGAGTCAGTACATGTGTATGTGAGGGAGCCAGTGAGAGAGAGAGAGTGTGTGTGTGTGTGTGTGTGTGTGTGTGTGTCTGGAAGCCAGAGAGTGTGTGTGTGTGTGAGGGAGCCAATGAGAGTACATGTTTCTTTGTGTGTGAGGGAGCCCATGAGAGCTTGTGTTTGTATGAGGGAATCTGGGGGAGTAAGAGTTTGTGTGTGTGAGGTGGGAGAGAGAGTCTGAGAGCCTGTGTATGAGTGTGTGTTTGCATGTGTCTGTGAGTGAGAGAGAGGTTGTGCATTTGTAAGACAGCATGTCTGGGTGTGTACGTGAAAATGTGTGTGAGAGACAGAATGAACATGCGAGTGTATATGAGAGATCGAGGATAAAGTTGTAAACCTCCTTAGCCCCCTAATCCTGAACAATCTCAGGATGACTGGAAATCAAGTTCCCAGATATGGACAGCAGTGGCTTTTTTCATCCTTATTAGTTTTAATTATGGGTGTCTTCTATTTTGAAATATTTTATTGGTGCTTGAGAAATTTAAAAAATGTATAATCACTTTAATTAATAGATGTTATTCTATTTGTCAGTTTTGAAATATGTTTTATTAATATGGTTTTACTATTATAATTAATATTTTGTTTCTTGATTTTTGTTTGTTTTATGAGGGATGGTGATTTTGTTTTTCCATTGTTGCACTGTAGACAGAGTTTGGCTTCTTTGGGTTTCCATTCTAGTTTTTGTCTGCATATTGCTGGTTCTAATTTTTGATCCTTTATTCTATATTTGGGAAGTGTCTGCCTCTGTTCTGCACATGTGACCAAGGTGAAAGATTCTGCTAGCATGCAGTGTCTGTGTAGGGATCTATAATTATAAGGTTTGTTTTGTAGGTGTTGTATTGGTATTCTAGTGTAACATTTACAGTGCAGGTTTTTTACACGTAGGATTGTTGTTCTTGGAGTCCTTGGCATTTCTACTGTTATGTTATGATAGGTTTGCTGTATAGATTTTGAGTGTCTTTTTGCAGGGTTTATGTTAGTTCACAACAGGCCGATACAATCAAGTGAGCGTGGAAAAAGGGCGCTCAGAGATGAGCGCCTGCTTTCCTCACATGCGCCCAGCCACCTCTCCTGGGCGCACGATACCGTATTTAAATGAGACATGGCTGTCAGCGGGTTTGGAAAATGAACGCTCAATTCTACAAGTGTCTGTTTATCTAACTTGACCTGCCGGCACTTTTTCTTTTTTTAAACTTTTGGTTCCTCCAACTCAATATCACCATAATACTAAGGGGTGGATTTTAAAAGGAGCGCGAATAGCCTACTTTTGTTTGCGCTCCAGGCGCAAACAAAAGTACGCTGGATTTTAGTAGATACGCGCGGAGCCGCGCGTATCTGCTAAAAACCTGGATCGGCGCGCGCAAGGCTATGGATTTTGTATAGCCGGCGCGCGCCGAGCCGCGCAGCCTACCCCCGTTCCCTCCAAGGCCGCTCCGAAATCGGAGCGGCCTCGGAGGGAACTTTCCTTTGCCCTCCCCTCACCTTCCCCTACCTAACCCACCCGCCTGGCCCTGTCTAAACCCCCCCCTTACCTTTGTTGGGGGATTTACGCCTCCCGGAGGGAGGCGTAAATCCCCGCGTGCCAGCGGGCCTCCTGCGCGCCGGGCCGTGACCTGGGGGCGGGTACGGAGGGCGCGGCCACGCCCCGGACCGCCCCGGTCCGTAGCCACGCCCCCGTACCCGCCCCCAAAACGCTGCCGACACGCCCCGAAAACGCCGCGACGACCGGGACCGCCCCCGACACGCCCCCCGCGGAGAACCCCGGGACTTACGCGAGTCCCAGGGCTCTGCGCGCGCCGGTAGGCCTATGTAAAATAGGCTTACCGGCGCGGAGGGCCCTGCTCGCCTAAATCCGCCCAAAACCGGGCAGATTTAGGCGAGCAGGGCTCTGAAAATCTGCCCCTAAGTGAGAGGATGTACAGAAAAGCAGTATTTTCTAATTTTCTGTACACTTTTTCGTGCTGCTCAAAAATTAATGCTTGCCCTTGGGCAGGCACTAATTTCTGAGTGTAAAATGTGCAGATCAGGCGCACATCTTTTTTTCTGTATCCCAGGTGAATAACTAATAGCCTTATCAACATGCATTTGCATGTGATGAGCGCTATTAAATTTGGGGGGTTTGGACACACATTTTGAATGTGCTAAACTCCTTATTGTATGGTAGTGAACATGCATCCACTATGTGCATCCAACCATGGGTAAAATAGTGCGCTCAGCGGAGCTCTCTTTACTGTATCGGCCTGAATGTGTCTGGCAGTAGCAGATGCGGGTGCTGTTTTTACTGTGAGGTGGCACCCGACTTTGAAAATATTTTTTGTGTGATGAGCTGCAAGGGAAACATCCAAGCTCCATTGTTGGGAGAACTTCTGTAGATGTGCAGTGTTACAGAACTGGAGGTTCAGGATTTATATTAACATTGTCTTTTCCTGTATAGATTCCCAACTTCACTCTCATAGCCATATAGAATTAGTTTAATAAGACTATCAAATAATGTTAATAGTATGTTTACTAGAAGAGTGAAACTGGCCAGGTTTTTAAAAATTATGCAGAAAGCCCAAGTGCGACTATCGTGAGATTTTTTTGTTTTATAGCCAGTTTTAAGGCAGGGGGCCATGCTAAAGAGGAGGGTGTAGTGTGAGAAGAACATATTACTTTGGCTTGCCCCCCCCGATTATTCTTTCTAAAGACGCCACTGATTTTCTCTGACCTTAAGCAGTAGAACAAGAGCAGGGGGGGGGGGGGGGAGGCCCTAGAGAGGCCCACAAATGCAGTGCCCTGCGGGAGCCGCAGACCCTTGGAAGACCACTGCCCCTTTTTATGGGTGGATTTGTAGTCCTACTTCATCAAGAAAATCCGAACTGAAGCCGCACCTCCAAATGACTACAACCAGGAATGCAGCTGCTGCTCCCACTCATTTAAAGCCAGACCGTTCAACTAAGATCCGCCTCTGAAATACCAACAAAAGTCACCACCTTCCGGCACCCAAAACACTCCAGTACTGCGCGGTCCAAGCGACGCTTCGTATCCGGCCCCCGCCTCTCAGGCCAGTAAACAAGGACATCCATTGGCTGGGCTCTTATACAGACGCGGCCACGCCTCCTCCCCAGCAGACTGTTTTCTATTGGTGAATGGGGACGGAATCTTGCCGACAGTCTGGACAGAACGGCGCACCTCCACTGTAGGGGCGGTGACAGGTGCGCGCCTCCGCGGGCGAGCAGCCCGTCGCTGTTGTGCTCGCACCTTCCCTACTCGCTGCCGACGCCGGAGCGGTGGACGTGCTCGCGCCCGCGGAGGCGGCGGTGCTGGACGTGCTGGTTCTAGCGGTGCGTGTGTCTGGCTGGCTGGCTAGCTAGCTCGGTGGCTGTTGCTATGGCGGAGATTCGGGCCTCCTTTCCTTGCCTCTTCCTTCCCTTCCTGCTGCTGCTGCTGCTCCTGTTGCCGAGCGGTGGCCCGCAGCCGAGCCGAGGTAAATGTTAGGCGACGGAAGAGGGACGGGTACGGCGGAGGACCGAGGAGGTAGGGGGCGCCCCGCGCGGTCTCGTCCAGCTGTCTCCAATATGGCGGGTGCAGAGGCTGGCGGGCCAGGGGGAATGGGGAACAAGAGTCGCCCCCGGCCAGGGAGGGGTTTCGCCTTTCATGGGCTGGAAACAGTTTCCTCCCAGCTTTTCGCTCGGGTAAAGGGGGCGAGCTAAGTGGGTCGGTTCCCTTGTGCCGCCGGTGAGAGCCCGCACACGTTTTCGCCGTCCTGTTGTTTACACCGCGCCGGCCTGTTACACAGCGTTGTACGAGGGCCTGTAGCCCGACCTGGGGCACTCGGCGTCAGGACCAGCCGACTAATAAACTAGCAACTTGTCAGCTTTTGGTTCTGTTACTGATTCTTTGGAGGTTTATTCTTAATTATCCTTTTTTTGTCTTAATGGTAATCCTTTATTTTTGCACTGTTTCAGAATACTAACTCTGCACCTTTTTTATCATAATCATGTTATGTTTTTTGTAAACATTTCTGCCCTCGATTTCACTCTGATGTGTAGAGATGCAGGCTTTGTTTTGTATGAAGCCTCGTAAGTGATGTTTTGAAGAGGATCAGAATTAGTAGCACTTAGTGTAAGGGGGCCTTTAGAAGCTATAAAGATTTACCACCCATCAGAAATGGAATAAAGCGGGGGGTGGAGGGGAAGAAAGGGGGTTCCTCATGTCTTTTCTTGTTTTAACTGCCGGTCGAATCATATTAAAACATTTTTTGCTAAACGTGAGCACGAGGGTTGCAGATTTGTCCTTGGAATAGCCTCTTGTTAAGGCTATAGTGAGGAACAAGATGTATGGGTAACGGTGAAACAAATTGGTAGCCGGGCTTTTCCAGGGCTGTGAAATATTGTATGTATTATGCTATGTGAGAATCATGCTGTTTGTTAAATAATTTTTTTGTAGAGCAGAGTTCTGGGAACTGTGTTGGTCTTGGAAGAAACAGGATTCTTTTTAGACTGCACTATTTATCCAGTGGAAGAATTATTTAAATATGTAGTATATGATCTTTCAAGACCATATAGGTTTCTCCTCCAGTCGTCATCCTGAACTCTTTTTGCATGTTAAGAGAGTTGTTTTTTTTTTAATTTAAGCTGTATTATGTCAGGTACTGTACTCAAAGTGCAAGTAGACATCATATATGGTAGTGTTTATATTTTTTAGATTTTGTAACTGATTTGATTTTGCTAGTGTTATTTTTTAATGCATTTTATTGTATACTTTTTGTTATGAGCTGCTTCGGGCCTTGGTGTAGGTGCCATATAAATGCAATAAATATATAAATATGGATATTAATGCTACTCAATGGTTGGGTTAAGTTATTTATCGATACACTTGTGGCATATATTGTATATTGGCTATTTGTTTTGATTATATATGTTACATTGTATGTTGCCTAGAGTTTTGCATCAGGCAACTAATAAATAAAATAAAAGTAAACATATTTTGATGTAGTGCCAAATAATTAATATATTTTTTTATTTTTGGGGGTGTGTGTGTGTGGGGGGGGGGTAATTGGGAATTTTTCTCCTGCTGCTTGGTATTTCTAGCTCATTTGGGACCAGGGCTGGGATCTCGCATCATGCACACTTATTTGCAACTACCTGAAGATGTTTTTCCCTTTTATATTCCCTCCTGCTTCACTTAACCCCAATGACTGCAGTGACAGTCCTTGACTAGGAGCCAAAGACTGGAGCACAAGAATGTGGACCTTGAGGCTGGCCATTAGGTTTTGCTGTTGAGGAATGGGTGAGGCTACCCTCCCTGAGACCCTGAACCCAGCCATGGAGCAGAGGCCTGTTCCAGGAATTAAACCTAGAAACCTCTACATGGCAACTCATAGGAATAAACACTCAGCCACCAGACTGACCTTCCAAATGATATTATTGTGTAGCTTGGGGCGGGGGGGGGGGGGTCATTTATAAGCACCTATCTTTAAAAACCTCATTTATGGTGAATGGAGGGCCTGGGGTTAATTTTCCAAAATGGTGCTGACCGGCCTTTGCCCTTTCAACAGGGGAGGGGCACTCGCTCATCAGGGTGAGTGTTGGGGAAGGGGGGGACGCAACCTGAGGTTATCAATGGAAAGGGGGGAGCTGGGGGCAAATCTTGGGGTGGGAGGTGACCTATGTCTTGGGGCAGGAGGGGGTATTTGATTTAATAGGGAAGAGTTTAGGGAGGGAAAGTAGTACCGTGGCATGGCTAATGTACTTTTCTTTTCTTTTTTTTCTGTGGGGCTGCCTAGGGGAGTAGCAATACCCCTGGTGGCTTATTGCTGACTTTTGCAGGGGGTTTGTTTCAGGCCGCATGACTCGTTAAAGTGATGGCAGCCCTGTGCGTAAGAGGCTGCCATCACAAATTTAGGAGGACCCAGTCATGTTTTTTTTGTATTGTGGACTTTTTCAGTGAGACAGAAGAACACAGTGACAACACCATATTATATTGTCAGGAAGGGGCTAACTATTGTGCGAACACTCTTCCACTGGCAATATTTTGGCCCATCCACAATAAATAAATAAAAAAAAAAAAATCACAGCTTAGTAAATCTAGGCTTTAGTTTTCAGTTAAAACAAGTTAAATCATTAGGATCCATTATGTCCAATTTTATATTTATATTCCGCTTTTTGCACTTTTTTCAGCGCTTCAAAGTGGATTACGTTCAGGTACTGTAGGTATTTCCCTATCCCAGAGGGCTCACAAACTAACAGGCCGATACAGAAAGAAATGCGGGAGAGCGGGCGAGCGCACAGGCCAGTGTCCTGGGTGTGCGATCCAGTAAAGAAAAATATGCTAATTAGAGCGTGTCCCTACCGCCTCCTTTTTGACAGGAGTGGCGGTTGTCAGTAGGTTTGACAGCCGAGGCACAATTTTTCCGGCGTCAGTTCTCGAGCCCACTGACAGCCACCGGTTCGGAAACCGGACGACAGAAATTAGCCAATTTTTTTTTTTAATTTTGAGAGAATGGTAGTGTGAAAAAGTTTTCTGAAAGTTGATTCTGTTTACCAGGAATAAGACCCCACCCCATCCCCAAAAATATGGTAGCAGTGGCACTAAGAATTTGACAGGTTAACATTGTGAGCAATCTGGCTATTGCATCCTTTCTTAAGGAAGATTGTTAAGAGGTTTTATTGTGTAAAAAGCACATAGCAGTTGCCATGGTAAAAGGCATACTGGTTGGAGGTGACCATAGGAGGATTTATATTGTAACCAGCCAGGTAGGAAACTGGGTATTGAATATTCTTACTGGAATTTCCAAGAATCCCAACAGTAAATGTCCCTGTTTGGGACTCATGCAGCCATTTCCACTGGATGATCAATGTCATACAATCAGTAATTATCACACCATCAGATATCCATTTAGATGAAACAGCTACTTTATAGTTCTGCTGAATTAGTCAAGTTTCATCACATTGATAGGACTAAACACAATTTGTTTCTTAAAGTGCTAGCATAAATATTACATGTTCCATTCTTCACAATAAGAGGTTCAGATCAAAACTGTAGCAGTTTCCATCTTCTATAAGCTTTGCGTAGAAAGGTGGTTGAAGTATATTCTGAGTACAGCCAATTTTTGCACAGTTCAAGCTTTGGTTCTTTGCTTCATCTTTAGTGGTGTTTATCTAGGCCTTCACAAAATCTTCTTGCAGATACTACAGTTAGTGCAGAATGGAGCTGCTAGGCTTATCTGTGGTGCTAAGCCTCGGGACAGGTTCACCCCTTACTTTAGAGACTTGAGCTGGTTGGCAGCTGATACATGGATCTAATTTTAAATCCTTACTTTGATCCACAAAGTTTATTAATGGGCATGGCCCATGGTATTTAAGGGAAATGTTATCACAGCACAGTTTCCTTGCCCTTTGAGTTCTTCCAGAAAGGCACTACTGAATGTTCACTCATTTCATGTGGTCCGATTTAGGAGACTTGCAATAGTGCCTTTTCTGTCACATATGAGCTTTGTGATGAAGCTGATTATTTCTCTTTTAGGAAAAAGCTGAAGAGCTTGTTCATTGGCTCTAATTCATGAGTCTATTCTGCTACAGATTATTTTTTGTTTTATTTTGGGTTGCTTACTGTTTTAATGTGTATTTACTGTCATCTGCTCTGAACATAGTATGGATAAGGCGGAATACATATTTTTTAAATAAATTCCAGTAAAAGAGGGGGGAGAGTGCTCTGACAGTTCTGCCTCTTTGCTAGCTCCAGATCCTTTCCCTTCCCAGACAACTTCTGTACTAGTTCATGCCAGCTCTTGTTGAAAAGTTGGAAGTTATTGTATTTTATTTTCTGCAAGCCCACTTTTGCTGTCAGTGTTGGTGTTTCTTTTCATGGCTAGTTGCAGTCCTAAGTGGTTGGCTGTGTAGAAGAAAGACATTCAGACTGAAGAGATGTCGAGCTCTGGAGTTCACTTGCAAGGATGATTCTCATCAGCATAAAAACAAACCCCATTTACAGAACAAAGCTTTCATTCTCTGCCTGGAACCCTGGCATCTGCCAAGAAACATGTCGGAGCAACTCCCCTACAGCCTGCTTTCTGTCAGAGCAGCCTTGTAGGCTGCTCTCCTCCCGTCATTTTAGTATGGTGCTGTTCACAGGGTTTCATTCAGTGGGCTCACTTTGGGTACAGTACAGATCTTATGAAAAAAAAAAAAAAAAGAGAAATCTTGATCTCAGTACTAGGTAACAACATGTGGTGTATTTTGTTTGTCAGTAAAGAATCACAGATTCCTTGATTTTCATTACTTACAAATATCTATGCTGAGGGATTGGTTGGGGCGAAGAGCAGCTGTAAGGTTTTGTGGTTTGTTTTTTTTTTTAATAACCAAAGTATATCTTTGTAAGAGTAACAAGTATGTTTAATATTCTTTTTTTCATTAGAAAGTTTATATCCATCATGAAAATCTGAAAACATTAGCAACTCTGTCTGAGATCTAAGCTTCCATCTTTCTGTGAGAATTCAGTTTCTGCAGAGTAGTTGGATGTCCTGCTCTATTAAATGTCCTGTTTACTCCTTCAGACACTCCAAATAGGGCATTCATGTTCCTTTGTCTGGTTTACGGTTTAGGAGGTCTGGGTGAACTTGATGTGTATAGCAGTTGTCCTTCACTTAGATACCATCGGTAGAGGGTATGGAGATGTGAGGGTGCACTGAAGGTCTGAAAGGTTAAAATCATTGCCCCTGCTGCCAAAAAGTGCAATGTCTTTGTTGCCATATAAATTTATATAGTGGGTCCTCTTCAGTGAGCAAGAAAACGTGTAGCTAGTTTGAGGTATCGATGTCCCTTTTGATAAGCCAGAGGGAGAGCATTTTAGAATTTTTTTTATTCCAGAAACAAAAACTATAATTAGGTGCATAGATCTTTAGATATGTAAGAATGTACTTTCAACGGTGAACTTGTATGGAGATTACTATTTCTAAACACAGATTTGGTGAGAATATTGTAATGTTAAAATTGAGAACTACAAGAAATTTACAGAGGAGTGTTATATCAGTTCACCAGAGAGAGTATGTTAAAATAAAACTGTTTAGAATTACTGTCTCTTACTAGGATAAGAGTGTTCTTGGGGAAGTCTCTTTGCCTCCCAATGCCTCAGGTACTCACTTGAATTGGATGCTGTGCAAGTAGCACATTTAAGACTAATCAGAGAAAATTCTTTTTCACTCAATGCACAATAAAGCTCTGGAATTTGTTGCCAGAGGATGTGGTTAGTGCAGTTAGTGTAGCTGGGTTCAAAACAGGTTTTGGATAAGTTCTTGGAGGAGAAGTCATTAACGGCTATTAATCAAGTTTTACTTAGGGAATAGCCACTGGCTATTAATTGCATCAGTAGCATGGGATCTTCTTGGTGTTTTGCATAATTGCCAGGTTCTGGTGGCCTGGTTTTGGCCTCTGTTTGGAAACAGGATGCTGGCTTGATGGACCCTTGGTCTGGACCCAGCATGGCAATTTCTTATGTTCTTATGTCATTGTTGTAAAACTCAGAAAATCATTTTCCAGCCTTCTAGTTTTTCTGATAAATTTTCAGCTTCAGTTGTGTGCCACACATTGGGATGCTTTCAGAAAGCAGTGTAGGAGTACAGTGTGGTTGGCCTTGTACTTTCTATAATATGGAATGTCCTACTGCTGGAGCTGAAAATCTTTCCAAATAAACTGAACAAACTTGCATGTTTTAAACTACTTATGAGCCCAATAAAGGCAACTTTTATACCCAGCTGTTTTGCTCACATGCTTTAAGCATATACGAAATTAGCAAAATCTTGTCTTTTCTCATCAGTCTTTTGCTGTGGCTTCAGTGTAAGGTCTGTATTGTCTGTTGGCATAACCTAAACCAGCTATTATGTGAATGCCGGGATTTGAGCAATTGTAATATAGCTTCTGTATTTAGCCGCATTGCTTCCTTATGTTCTGTGGGTAGTGGAGCATGGCCACAAATATAAGTTATTTCAGTTGCCACTTCTTGGTGGTGTATACTGGTTCATGTGTCCGAAATGTTGTGCCTTTTTTTTTTTTTTTTTTTTTGCCCTGTGAAGTTTAGTCCAGAGTTCATTTTATTCAACAACTTTTCTGCTGAAGCAGTATGATTTCGTATCTTCATTATTTGATTTCTATTGCAGAGTCATAGATTTGAGTCTCAGTGTAATAATGTGCAGTTTATAAGGCAAGAAAAGTGCTAAACGTTATTTCCTTCTTAGTCGCATCCTTGCAAAATTCTTCGATGATGAACAGATGTATTTGAGTCATAGGGTTGGCAGGAGGAATGTGATTTTTGAAATTCCTGCTTCTCAAGTCATTCTAAAGTTAAGCAACCCATTTTGGGGCAGTGGGTCTCATTGTTCAGCCCTCTGCAAGCAGGTAGTATCTTAGAGAAGCCCACTCCTTGCTCCTGTAGTCCTCTAGACATAGCATTACAGCTGAGAACTTTCTTCTGCATCTAGAGACACCTGATGTGGAAGATGATGCTTCCCCGTCAGCAAACGGGCATCAATCTGCCCCAATGCATGGTGATGTCTTCTGAAGGTACCAATATGGTCCCAGCAGTCAGAGCTTAGTAAAGAGCATGCGCGGGAGTTCATGCGTACTGCTTTGTGAGCCTTTCAGAGTTTCTTTGCCTAAGCTACAACACAAACGTGTTCCCAGTCTATTTCGTTAGGGTCATTTTTAGGCCTGTTTCTGCCTTGTTGCATCTTTCTTGTTTTTGGCAACTGCCTTGACAGGCCTGTAACAGAACTTTTGAGGTCTAAAAAAAAATAAATGGAAAGACCAAGAAGACTGTGGCCATCATTTTTGAGACCTGCAGCTGTGAACGCAGATGTCCACTACAGATACACATTCTGTTTGTTGCCTGGGTCTGGATTATGTTACCTCTAGCTTACTACAGTTCTGGTAGGGTGTCCCCGGGGGCACACATAGTACGCTGCCTTTAAAATGGAGTCTTTGCATAAGACACTGTTGGGTAATGGCGCAAAGTGGCGTATTGGAGCTGCTTTTCCTTTCAGAGCGAATTGAGGACTCGCAGCACAGAAAGTCAAGGCAGGAGGAGGAAGTGACGTCAGCCGATGAGATGGCTGCCTAACTCCTGAGCTCCCGCCACCTTCCCTACCAAACGCTTTTTTGCGGGCGACAAATCGCAAATTTCTGCTTCACAAGCGGCGAATATTACTAGCCGGCATCCAGGATGGCGACGAAGCGAAAATCCGTGGATTTCCGCTGCTTTTCTTACCAAAAATCGGGCGGAGAGGAGGCAGAGGCACCGACGGGGAGCACGACTTCCGACATGCTTTCTGAATCCCCAGATGGCGCAGATGAATTTAATCTTACATCTGATGTGGCACCGACGCGCTCAGAGTTCCGCGACTGGTTCTGCAGCATTAGGCAGGACCTAAAAAGTTACAAGAAGGAGATTCGCGAAATGATGGAGGACTTTCAGGAGGAATTACACGCCGTGGGCAGGCGAGTTGATGACTGTGAGGGCAAAATGGATGAACAGGTGGAGGCAACGAAGCAGCTCCAGGACATCTGCAATGACTTGCAGGGAGAAAATATCGCCATGCGGGCCAAAATGGCTGACTTGGAGAATAGAGCAAGACGGGGAAATCTACGCTTCAGGGGCTTTGCAGAAAACCCTAACAACGAGAACTGTGAGCTTTTGATTACCCGTTTTTGCACATATCTATTAAACGGTGAGCCTTCGGATGCGCCGCAGGAGGGGGTGCAAATAAAGATTGACAGAGCGCATAGAGCGTTGCGTCCCCCGAGAGCGAATGTACCAAGGGACATAATTGTTTGCTTCCACAGCTACTCACAGAAGGAGAAAATAGCGGTGGCGGCGAGGAAACAGCAGAAGTGGGTGTGGGAAGCCCAGGAGATCTCTATATATGCAGATCTTTCCCAAGCCACGTTACAGAGCCGCTACGAGTTCCGGGAGGTCACACAGTTTCTTCGGGGCGCAAATATTAAATATCGCTGGCTGCACCCGTTTGGGCTGACTTTCACGTGGGAAGGACAGACATCACACTTGCAAACGGTGGCGGAGGCGACGGCGACTGCACTTTTGAAAGAAAAGGGGTTCAGCCCTGCGATACAGACATCTGGCCCACCTCGGCAAGCTCTCCCTCAAGGCCAACACCCCAGATGGCAGAGAGCCAGCACCAGAAACAGCCGGTTGAAGAGGAACTCCGACGCTACTAAGCGCGTGGATGGGAAAACCTGAACTGTTAAGAGTTCATAGAGTTGGATATCTGTTTATATTACCTGCCTCAGGCTGAGTGAGCCCAATGTCCAAGCAAGCCTGCGCTCGCTGTTTAATTGTTATCTAGTTTCATGTAAAATTGCATAAGTTCAGAGTTGGGGAATTCTAGATTGTCACTGCTTTATTAACATGCTATTAGGGAAGGGGGAGCGAAGTCAGTTATCTTCCTCCATAAATACTGAGAGTATGGATCTACAGGATGGAGCATGTAGATCTGACGTGCGGGAGGGGAGGGGGACAGGGAGGGGGGGATTTGGGGGGGTGCAAGAGGAGCTCAATACCTCATGGTAACGCCACTGACCTCGGGTGAGGCTCACAGCTTTGGTACTTCTGTACGGGGGTCAACGGAGGCGGTGAGGGGGATGGGACCCCACGGCTCAATAGTACTGCGGAGGCCATGTCAGATTGGATAAATGACAACCTTGCGTATCGCCTCTCTTAATGTTAAGGGGCTTAACACTCCTTATAAGAGACGCTTGTTTTACAGGGAATTGAGCTGTCTTAAAACTGATATCGTCTTTGTTCAAGAGACCCATCTCAGGGCAAGGTATGAAACGCTTATGGCATCTTCTAATTATCCGCACCAATACTATGCAGCTAGTTCTAACAAAGCGAAATATGCAGGGGTAGGAATCTTGTTTAGTAGACATGTGGTCTTTGAATGTCTTAGTTGTATTAAGGATCCCATGGGTCGCTATCTTATACTAGTTATCTCTATCAATGGGGTGTTATATACTTTAATGAATATCTATGCACCGAATAAGGAACAGGGAAGGTTTTATGATCAGTTAGCACCCTGCTCCTCTTGCATAGCAAGGGATTTTTGTTGCTGGGGGGGATTTCAATGTGGTACGGGTGCCCCAACTCGATGCTTCTAAGGGTAGTGTTTCCTCTTCTCATGATCACAGAGCCAAGCTCCATACCCTATGGACACATGGCAGCTAATGGATGTCTGGAGGGCACATTATCCCACATCTAGAGTCTATACGTTTTATTCAACACCATACTGCTCCTATTCAAGAATAGATTACTTTCTTGCAGATAAGGGGCTCTTTCACCAGATCCGTCACTCAGATATCAGCCCGGTGGTGTGGTCGGACCATGATGCAGTGACACTAGAGGTATCATTACAGGGATATGATGTTGGGGTGAGGTTCTGGCGTCTAAACGAATCCCTACTGAGCGAGGAAGATTATGTTTCCGTCCTCACTGAAGACATCAAAGGTTTTTTTCCCTAAATATGGGGGAGGATGTCTCTGCGCCCATAGTGTGGGATGCCTTTAAGGCCTACTTTAGAGGTTTATTGATCTCTCGCGGCACTTTTGTTAAAAAGAGGGACTCAAAAATTGCTCAGGAATTGAGGGACACTATACGCCACCTGTCACAACAACATCAGCTTAGTGGCTCGGGGAAGGTGTGGTTGAAGCTTACACGGGTCAGGGAGGATCTTACCCGATTGGAAACTAATAAGATTGCCCACTCTATGCTGTTGGCGAAGCAGGAGTACTTTGAGGGGGGCAACAAAGCTGGAAAGCAGTTGGCCTCACGTTTAAAACGCATACAATATCAAAATAATATTGCCAAAATTAAATCCTCAACAGGAGCCATTCTAACTAATAATACTGACATCAGGAAGCGTTTCTTAGATTTTTACGCTCAATTATATGCTTCTAATGATACTATCTCCCAGGCCACTGTAGATGGTTATCTAGCTGATATACGGTTACCCTGCCTCACCGCTGAGGCGCAAACGGCCATTGATGCTGAGATCACGGCAGCAGAGATACTTGATAGTATTCACGAGTTGAAGGTGGGGAAATCCCCGGGACCTGATGGGTTAACGGCTAAATTTTATAAGCAATTTGGGCCTCACTTGGTAGCACATGTACAAAAAGTATATAACTCTTTAAGAATGGGAGTCAAACTGGGTCCTCAAGCTATCTAGCGGGCATCACGGTACTCCCCAAGCCAGGCCGTGACCCCACGGTCTGTGGTTCATATCGTCCCATCTCCCTGATAAATTTGGACCTTAAGATACTAGCTAAAATACTTGCCGGTCGCATGAATAATTACATCACGGGCATCATACATCAGGACCAGGCGGGATTTATCCCAGGGAGAATGGCTGGG